>NC_134354.1:104356043-104710709 GCF_048569485.1 Anomaloglossus baeobatrachus | reverse complement strand
TTGCTAACATGCTTTGCCTGTCTTGTATGCTGCCTACCAGTCTTTGTAATGTGGCGCCCTGGCCTAGCCAGGTCATCACAGATAACTAGAGATGAGCGAACCGGTCGCGGTTCGGCTCGAGGTTGGTTCGCCGAACGGACCTCCCGTTTGAGTTCGGTTCGTCGAACGTTCGACGAACCGAACTCGAACTGCATAGGAAACAATGGCAGGCAATCACAAACACAGAAAAACACCTAGAAAACACCCTCAAAGGTGTCCTAAAGGTGACAAACAACTCAAACACATTGGAAAGTGACAAGGACATATACTCATGCGAAAACAAAACAGCTGGACAAGGAAAAAGAGGAGGACACACAGATATAGGCATGGCACGCCCTTCTAAAATCATGTAAAACACCGCAAGGTGACTCCAAGCGGAGTCTCCCTTTTTTCCAAAAATTGGGCCACACACACACCCACCCCTTCAGTGGTAGCACTTGTGCCCCAGTTGCACACTTCACAGCTAGATTTGCATCAAGCACATTCAAAAATACGCCATAATTAACCGTCCCCAGGATGACACCAGGGTAGGTAGCTAAGTCTTTCCTGATCCCAGCTCTGTGCAGCTTGGATCATTTATAAAAAACACAGCAATCAAAGGTTACTCCAAGCGGAGTCTCCCTTTTTTCCAAAAATTGGGCCCCACACACACCCACCCCTTCAGTGGCAGCAGTTGTGCCCTAGTTGTACACTTCACAGCTACATTTGCATCAAGCACATTCAAAAATACGCCATTCTTATCCGTCCCCAGGATGACACCGGGGTAGGTAGCAAAGTCTTTCCTGATCCCAGCTCTGTTCATCTTGGCTTCTTTTAAAAACAATGTAAGCAAGGGTTACTCCAAGCGGAGTCTCCCTTTTTTCCAAAAATTGGGCCCCACACACACCCACCCCTTCAGTGGCAGCAGTTGTGCCCTAGTTGTACACTTCACAGCTAGATTTGCATCAAGCACATTCAAAAATACGTCATTCTTATCCGTCCCCAGGATGACACCGGGGTAGGTAGCAAAGTCTTTCCTGATCCCAGCTCTGTTCATCTTGGCTTCTTTTAAAAACACATCAAGCAAGGGTTACTCCAAGCGGAGTCTCCCTTTTTTCCAAAAATTGGGCCCCACACACACCCACCCCTTCAGTGGCAGCAGTTGTGCCCTAGTTGTACACTTCACAGCTACATTTGCATCAAGCACATTCAAAAATACGCCATTCTTATCCATCCCCAGGATGACACCGGGGTAGGTAGCAAAGTCTTTGCTGACCCATGACTTGTTCATCTTGGCTTCTTTTAAAAACAATGTAAGCAAGGGTTACTCCAAGCGGAGTCTCCCTTTTTTCCAAAAATTGGGCCCCACACACACCCACCCCTTCAGTGGCAGCAGTTGTGCCCTAGTTGTACACTTCACAGCTACATTTGCATCAAGCACATTCAAAAATACGCCATTCTTATCCGTCCCCAGGATGACACCGGGGTAGGTAGCAAAGTCTTTCCTGATCCCAGCTCTGTTCATCTTGGCTTCTTTTAAAAACACAGCAAGCAAGGGTTACTCCAAGCGGAGTCTCCCTTTTTTTCCAAAAATTGGGCCCCACACACCAACCCATTCAGTGGCAGCAGTTGTGCCCCAGTTGTACACTTCACAGCTAGATTTGCATCAAGCACATTCAAAAATACGTCATTCTTATCCGTCCCCAGGATGACACCGGGGTAGGTAGCAAAGTCTTTCCTGATCCCAGCTCTGTTCATCTTGGCTTCTTTTAAAAACACATCAAGCAAGGGTTACTCCAAGCGGAGTCTCCCTTTTTTCCAAAAATTGGGCCCCACACACACCCACCCCTTCAGTGGCAGCAGTTGTGCCCTAGTTGTACACTTCACAGCTACATTTGCATCAAGCACATTCAAAAATACGCCATTCTTATCCATCCCCAGGATGACACCGGGGTAGGTAGCAAAGTCTTTGCTGACCCATGACTTGTTCATCTTGGCTTCTTTTAAAAACAATGTAAGCAAGGGTTACTCCAAGCGGAGTCTCCCTTTTTTCCAAAAATTGGGCCCCACACACACCCACCCCTTCAGTGGCAGCAGTTGTGCCCTAGTTGTACACTTCACAGCTACATTTGCATCAAGCACATTCAAAAATACGCCATTCTTATCCGTCCCCAGGATGACACCGGGGTAGGTAGCAAAGTCTTTCCTGATCCCAGCTCTGTTCATCTTGGCTTCTTTTAAAAACACATCAAGCAAGGGTTACTCCAAGCGGAGTCTCCCTTTTTTTCCAAAAATTGGGCCCCACACACCCACCCATTCAGTGGCAGCAGTTGTGCCCCAGTTGTACACTTCACAGCTAGATTTGCATCAAGCACATTCAAAAATACGTCATTCTTATCCGTCCCCAGGATGACACCGGGGTAGGTAGCAAAGTCTTTCCTGATCCCAGCTCTGTTCATCTTGGCTTCTTTTAAAAACAATGTAAGCAAGGGTTACTCCAAGCGGAGTCTCCCTTTTTTCCAAAAATTGGGCCCCACACACACCCACCCCTTCAGTGGCAGCAGTTGTGCCCTAGTTGTACACTTCACAGCTACATTTGCATCAAGCACATTCAAAAATACGCCATTCTTATCCGTCCCCAGGATGACACCGGGGTAGGTAGCAAAGTCTTTCCTGATCCCAGCTCTGTTCATCTTGGCTTCTTTTAAAAACACATCAAGCAAGGGTTACTCCAAGCGGAGTCTCCCTTTTTTTCCAAAAATTGGGCCCCACACACCCACCCATTCAGTGGCAGCAGTTGTGCCCCAGTTGTACACTTCACAGCTAGATTTGCATCAAGCACATTCAAAAATACGTCATTCTTATCCGTCCCCAGGATGACACCGGGGTAGGTAGCAAAGTCTTTCCTGATCCCAGCTCTGTTCATCTTGGCTTCTTTTAAAAACACATCAAGCAAGGGTTACTCCAAGCGGAGTCTCCCTTTTTTCCAAAAATTGGGCCCCACACACACCCACCCCTTCAGTGGCAGCAGTTGTGCCCTAGTTGTACACTTCACAGCTACATTTGCATCAAGCACATTCAAAAATACGCCATTCTTATCCATCCCCAGGATGACACCGGGGTAGGTAGCAAAGTCTTTGCTGACCCATGACTTGTTCATCTTGGCTTCTTTTAAAAACACATCAAGCAAGGGTTACTCCAAGCGGAGTCTCCCTTTTTTTCCAAAAATTGGGCCCCACACACCCACCCATTCAGTGGCAGCACTTGTGCCCTAGTTGCAAACAGGATGTTTTGATTTGCATCAAGCACATTCCAAATCAACAAGCATTTACTCTCCCCAGGATGACACAGGGGTAGTAAATTCCTTCTGGATCCATGACTTGTTCATTTTGATGAACATCATTCTGTCCACATTGTCACTGGACAGACGCGTGCGCTTATCTGTCAGCACACACCCAGCAGCACTGAATACACGTTCAGAGACAACGCTGGCAGCTGGACACGACAAAATCTCCAAGGCGTAAGTTGCGAGCTCTGGCCATTTTTCTAGGTTTGAAGCCCAAAAGGAGCAAGGCTCCAGTTGCACAGTCATGGCATCGATGTTCATTTGGAGATACTCCTGTATCATCCTCTCCAGCCGTTGACTATGTGTCAGACTTGTTGTCTCTGGTGGCCTTGCAAAAGAGGGTCTAAAAAAATTATGAAAAGATTCCATAAAATTGCTGTTACCGGCACCAGATACGGTCCTACTGGTACGGGTAGACTGTTGAAGATGACGAGACCGTCCCATGTTTGTCAAGTTACAACTGGGAGATTCACTCCCTGCACCTGCACGGTTGTTTGGTGGAAAAGCCGAGCTAAGATCTAGTAACAGCTTCTGCTGATACTCCTGCATACGTGCGTCCCTTTCTATGGCTGGAATTATGTCACAAAATTTGGACTTGTACCGGGGATCTAATAGTGTGGCAATCCAGTAGTCATCATCACTTCTAATTTTGACAATACGACTGTCATGTTGGAGGTAGTGCAACAAAAAGGCACTCATGTGTCTTGCGCAGCCATGCGGACCAAGTCCACGCTGTGTTTGTGGCATAGAGGTGCTACCCGTTCTTTCTTCCTCTGACATCTGACCCCAACCTCTTTCAACTGAAATTTGACCAAGGTCTCCCTCATCCGCTGAGTCTTCCATATCCATGGACAGTTCGTCCTCCATTTCTTCATGTTCTCCTGCACCTTGCTCAACATTTCGCCTGCTACTATGCGCCCTTGTCGATCCCTGTCCCCCTTGGTCCCATGCCTGCTGCGTTGGTGATGATGAACGTCTGGACCTTGGTGATGTTGTTGTCCCTTGCGCATATGAATCCTCCTGTAGTTCCTCCCCTTCATGTTGTCCCACCCCCTGACTCCGAATAGTGTTTAGCGTGTGCTCCAGCATGTAAATGACTGGAATCGTCATGCTGATAATGGCATTGTCAGCGCTAAACATATTCGTCGCCATGTCGAAACTGTGCAGAAGGGTGCATAGGTCCTTGATCTGAGACCACTCCATCAGGGTGATCTGCCCCACCTCTGCATCTCGTTGGCCCAGGCTATACGTCATGACGTATTGCACCAGGGCTCTGCGGTGCTGCCACAGTCGCTGTAACATGTGGAGAGTTGAATTCCAGCGTGTCGCCACATCGCATTTCAGGCGATGAACCGGCAGGCCGAAAGACTTCTGGAGCGATGCAAGTCGCTCAGCTGCGGCGCTTGAACGGCGGAAGTGAGCAGACAGTTTTCGTGCCCTGTTCAGAAGGCCATCTAGGCCGGGATAGTGTGTTAAAAATTGCTGCACGACAAGGTTCAACACGTGAGCCATACAAGGTACGTGTGTCACCTTGCCCAGGCGAAGGGCCGCACCCAGGTTTGCAGCATTGTCGCACACGGCCTTACCAGGCTGCAGGTTGAGTGGAGACAACCATTTATTAAACTCGGACCGCAGAGCTGACCACAACTCCTCAGCTGTGTGACTCTTATTACCAAGACATGTCAAGCTAAAGACCGCCTGATGCCGTTGCGCTCTGCTGCCAGCATAGTAATGAGGGGTGCGTGATTCCTTCTGCGCAGTGAGAACGCTGGTGGCCTGACCAGGCAGGCTTGGGGCGGAGGTGGAGGACCCAGATGAGGTGGAGGATGCAGAAGCAGTGGCGGAACTTGGACAGACAGAGGATTGACACACAAGTCGTGGGGACGGCAAGACTTGTGCAGCAGACCCTTCACCATCTATCACCATAGTTACCCAGTGCCCAGTCAGCGACATGTAACGTCCCTGTCCATGCTTACTGGTCCAAGTATCGGTGGTGAAATGCACCCGTTCACACACAGAGTTTCTCAAGGAAGCGGTGATGTTGTGTGCGACATGCTGGTGTAGCGCGGGCACACCTTTCTTAGAGAAGTAGTGGCGACTAGGCATCTGGTACTGGGGCACAGCGACAGACATAAGGTCTCTAAAATCCTGTGTGTCCACTAGGCGGAAAGGCAGCATTTCGGTAGCCAACAGCTTACAGAGGGATAGAGTCAACCTCTTAGCTTTGTCATGGGTCGGAGGAAGTGGCCTTTTATTTGACCACATCTGAGGGACAGAGATCTGGCTGCTGTGTGTAGACGGTGTTGAGTAGGGTGTCCCTGGAAAAATGCAGGTTTGTGAGGAAAGTGCAGGCGGAGACATGATGTTGCCTTCATCCAACGTTGGTGCTATCGATGTCTGAGAGAGCTGTACACACTCACTTGTTTCCCCTTCCAAACCAACTGACGACCTTACAAGCAAACTGCCTGTTGCGGTTACAGTGGTGGAAGTTTTGCGTGGAAAAACAGGTGTGACAGCTGTCCCCACAGTCCTAGAAGATGAAGAGCGCGCGGATGCACTGGAAGGGGCGGGCGGTGGATGGTTCGCTCCGCTAGGCCGCATTGCAGCACGGTGAGCTTCCCACCGGGACTTATGATATTTAGTCATGTGACGATTCATGGAAGAAGTTGTCAAACTGCTGAGGTTTTGACCTCTACTAACAGAATCATGACAAATGTTACATATCACATGAGTTGGGCGATCTTTTTCGATGTGAAAAAAGGACCAGGCTAGGCAAGGCTTAGAGGCCATGCGACCTGTTGATCCACCCCGAATAATGCTCATAGGCAGAGTGGTGGCTGAGGATGCAGTTGTAGACGTGCTACCAGTGCTCCGACTCTGTCCAGGAAGGCGCAAGGTAACTTCGTCGTCGGTTGCATCCTCCTCCACCGCCTCTGTTGACCTCCTCGAGTGCCTGACTGGGGGTTGACAGTAGGTGGGATCTAGAACGTCATCATCAATTGTTGTGTTTGCACTCCCCTCCCCCTCAGACCGAGCCTCTTCTTGCCCTGACCGAATATTTAAGTTGTCATCCCAATCGGGTATCTGCGTCTCATCTTCATCAGTATGTTCCTCATTGTCTATAACCACAGGTGTTACAGTTTGTGACAAAGGGTCAACATTATGCTCAGAAACTTGGTCCTCACGGCCTGAATCAGAGTCACAAAGGTTCTGGGCATCACTGCAGACCATTTCCTGTTCTGTACTCACTGTAGCTTGGGAGCAGACCTCTGATTCCCAGGCTATAGTGTGACTGAACAGCTCTGCAGACTCAGCCATCTCAGTTCCACCATACTGTGCAGGGCTGATGGAGACTTCAGAGCTGGGAGAAATCAAGTGTGATTGGGATGACAACTCAGAGGACTGGTGTTTTTTGGATGCGGTACTTGAAGTGGCTGAGAGGGCACTTGTTGGACCACTTGAGATCCATTCAAGCATTTTCCTTTTTTGCCCATCATCTACCTTTGTTCCTCTTGTTCGTGTCCGTAAAAAAGGGAGCACATCGGATTGTCCACAATAAGTAGTAGACATCTTACTTTTGCTAGTAGATGGTCTATCTGCAGCAGATGATAATGGAGCTTTGCCACCTTCCCCACTGACAAAACCTTTTTTGCCTTTTCCACCACGCCTCTTCCCCTTTCCACCAGCATCTGTCATTTTGCCACTCATGTTGATTGCGACAAGATTGTGGACTGAAAATGTGGTAGTAAAAATTGAGAGGTGGTGAAGATTGCAGTGGTGGTCTAGCTTTATTAACAGCAGAATAATAAAGAATAAATATCCCTGACAATGTAACTTAGTTATAATTAGTTGGAGTGTGCAACGCAGGCAGACGTGCTGCAAATGTCTTGGCACTAGTGGGACTAAAGCAAAGTCCAATAGCCACGTATAGGATGCCACTAGGTACACTGAGTGTTTGCTAGTATAATGGCTTAGTTATAATTAGTTGGAGTGTGCAACGCAGGCAGATGCGCTCTGCAAATGTCTTGGCACTAGTGGGACTATAGCAAAGTCCAATAGCCACGTATAGGATGCCACTAGGTACACTGAGTGTGTGCTAGTATAATGGCTTAGTTATAATTAGTTGGAGTGTGCAACGCAGGCAGATGCGCTCTGCAAATGTCTTGGCACTAGTGGGACTATAGCAAAGTCCAATAGCCACGTATAGGATGCCACTAGGTACACTAAGTGTTTGCTAGTATAATGGCTTAGTTATAATTAGTTGGAGTGTGCAACGCAGGCAGATGCGCTCTGCAAATGTCTTGGCACTAGTGGGACTATAGCAAAGTCCAATAGCCACGTATAGGATGCCACTAGGTACACTGAGTGTGTGCTAGTATAATGGCTTAGTTATAATTAGTTGGAGTGTGCAACGCAGGCAGATGCGCTCTGCAAATGTCTTGGCACTAGTGGGACTATAGCAAAGTCCAATAGCCACGTATAGGATGCCACTAGGTACACTAAGTGTTTGCTAGTATAATGGCTTAGTTATAATTAGTTGGAGTGTGCAACGCAGGCAGATGCGCTCTGCAAATGTCTTGGCACTAGTGGGACTATAGCAAAGTCCAATAGCCACGTATAGGATGCCACTAGGTACACTAAGTGTTTGCTAGTATAATGGCTTAGTTATAATTAGTTGGAGTGTGCAACGCAGGCAGATGCGCTCTGCAAATGTCTTGGCACTAGTGGGACTATAGCAAAGTCCAATAGCCACGTATAGGATGCCACTAGGTACACTGAGTGTGTGCTAGTATAATGGCTTAGTTATAATTAGTTGGAGTGTGCAACGCAGGCAGATGCGCTCTGCAAATGTCTTGGCACTAGTGGGACTATAGCAAAGTCCAATAGCCACGTATAGGATGCCACTAGGTACACTAAGTGTTTGCTAGTATAATGGCTTAGTTATAATTAATTGGAGTGTGCAACGCAGGCAGATGCGCTCTGAAAATGTCTTGGCACTAGTGGGACTATAGCAAAGTCCAATAGCCACGTATAGGATGCCACTAGGTACACTGAGTGTGTGCTAGTATAATGGCTTAGTTATAATTAGTTGGAGTGTGCAACGCAGGCAGATGCGCTCTGCAAATGTCTTGGCACTAGTGGGACTATAGCAAAGTCCAATAGCCACGTATAGGATGCCACTAGGTACACTGAGTGTTTGCTAGTATAATGGCTTAGTTATAATTAGTTGGAGTGTGCAACGCAGGCAGATGCGCTCTGCAAATGTCTTGGCACTAGTGGGACTATAGCAAAGTCCAATAGCCACGTATAGGATGCCACTAGGTACACTGAGTGTTTGCTAGTATAATGGCTTAGTTATAATTAGTTGGAGTGTGCAACGCAGGCAGATGCGCTCTGCAAATGTCTTGGCACTAGTGGGACTATAGCAAAGTCCAATAGCCACGTATAGGATGCCACTAGGTACACTGAGTGTTTGCTAGTATAATGGCTTAGTTATAATTAGTTGGAGTGTGCAACGCAGGCAGATGCGCTCTGCAAATGTCTTGGCACTAGTGGGACTATAGCAAAGTCCAATAGCCACGTATAGGATGCCACTAGGTACACTGAGTGTTTGCTAGTATAATGGCTTAGTTATAATTAGTTGTAGTGTGCAATGCAGGCAGACGTGCTCTGCAAATGTCTTTGCACTAGTGGGACTATAGCAAAGTCCAATAGCCACAGATAGGATGCCACTAGGTACACTGAGTGTTTGCTAGTATAATGGCTTAGTTATGAGTTGGAGTGTGCAGAGGACAAGAGGGTACAGTGGCAGGATTGTGGTGCTCTGGGTAGAGGAATGGAAGCCTGCCTTTCTATTCCCTCCTAATGGTGAAATGCAGGGAGGAAATCCCTGACCTTGGCTGCACAGACGCTGGCGCTGTTTTCAGGACCTGTCACCTTAACTCTGACCCTGCCGGTTTGAGCCCTTAAAAGGACTGCTATAAAGTGCTCTCCCTATGCTGTCTAACGCTGTGTATGCAGCGCATACAGCTGTATCAGCGATAGGACTCAAGACGGAGCTGCGACAGTGATGTCTGACACCAAAGACGCAGAAGGCAGATAATGGCGTCCGTGAAGAAAATGTCCGGTTTTATAATGTGTGGCGCCCCTGACCTGGTCAGGCACCACAGAGTATTGCACCCATGCGGGAACAATGCTTCCAGGTAATCTCCAAAGGCCAGGATGAGGTGCACACACAAACATATAGTGACCAGGCCTCCCACATTACCAGAGGGGACCCTTGGGTAGCCAGAAGGGGTTAACTTTCAATTCCCAGCTGGGGGTGTGTTCAGGGGCTGGTTGCTAGGAAGCAGGGCAGAGAGAGAGAGGAAGGAGGAGAGTCTGGAGGAAGAAGTTGAAGTGTGTGGAAGGGAGCAGAGGAGCTCTCGTGTCAGACAGGCCCTGAGGAGTGCAGTAGCTGAAAGCGGGGGAGAAAGGAGTACCGTGGGTCGGCCTGAAAATCATCCAGAGAGAAGGGTGGCTGAGTACGGAGATCCCGGTATCCGAGCACACAAGGGGAACTAGGTCCCCAGTACAGGCAGCAGATCATCCAGAGCTGCTTAACCTACAGGTGGGGGTACTTCATGCCCTCACCACAACTACACAGCGCTTGAGCCAAGCAGCAATCTCCGGGCCCATAAGGGGACAGGGCCAGAAGCCATCCCACCAAGGCCACGCTGCCGTCAGACGAGCCAGAGAGAGGGGAGCAGGGTGGTAACAGCTTCCCTGGAGGGGTCCTACCACGCTTCAAGCAAAGGATCCTCCTAAAACAGAAAGAGTGCAAGGAAGGCGAGTGGACAGCTACCCTCAGAACGGCCTCCTGGAGTTCCTGGTTCCACCTGGTTATCACAGTGTCGCCCGGGCATCTCACCGTGACCTCTAAACAGTGAGTAAACACGTTAAAAGACTTCTTGGACTGTGTTTGAGTCATTCTGCGACCTGTGGTCCCACACACATACACCGGGGCCTGGGGCTTGCCTCACTCTCAGGGGGCTAATATACTGACTGCACCCACCATCAGCCCCAGGCATCCCTTAATCTGCAGTGGCGGTCCCCGCTGACCGCAATACTGAGAGTGGCGTCACGACGTATCGCAAAACGAAGGTTCCCTACCTGTGACCAGACCGTCCCATCCCGTGGAGTCCCTAAGGGTAATACACTGCTGCACCGCACCTGTAGGGCTCCACAGATCTGGCGTCACGAACAGGATAAGGACTAGACCTGTTCAGACAGGTGACCGTGTGCCTCAGAGGTCCGACCGCAAAAATTGAACCGCCGCCATATTGCCATCTTCAAAAGCGCGCGCTGCAGCCCGCGCGAGGGAGAAGAGCACCGCCCACGAAGAGGTGTGGCCGCCCCAGAATCCCCACAATTCGGAGAGCGTTCTGACCCAGGAAGTGGAAAAGGGGCGCGGAGATTTTTGAAGAAAAATGGACGCTGCAGGAGGTAATGCCCCTGGTCAGGGCGACGCAGCCCAAGCGATGCCAGCCCCCGTCGCGCTGGACGCAGCAGCGCCCGGTGCCGGTGCCGCGGTCGCAGCCGCGCCGGCCGAAGTCTCCCCCATAATGCCAGTTTCCTTACTGTGTGTCCCAGGAGCGCAATGGCTGCCCCAATACGCCGGTAAAATAGACACGCTGACCGGGTTTAAGAAGAAGATCAACACCCTGCTAGACATGCACGCGATGACTGGTAAGCAGAGGGCCGCTGTGGTGCTGGGACAATTGACTGGAGCAGCAGAATTGGAAGCTGAGTCCTGGACCAATGATGACCGGGGCTCTGTTGAGACCATCTTTGCCAAACTAGCAGCTGCTTTTGAACACCGCACAGAGGGAGAGCTGAGGACGGACTTCTATAACTGCCGTCAGAAGCCCCAAGATAGTATAAGAGACTATGCCCTCAGGCTGCAGGCTGCACTACGGGCTCTCAAGCTGGTGGACCCTGTCAGTGATCAGGAAGGAAACCGGATGATGAAGGAACAATTCTTGCGGGGCCTGCGCTCTCCTGAGGATGGGAAGCAGATGAAGCTGTGGTCCCTGGAACACCCTGACGTGGACTTTGCCATTCTGAAAGACAGGGCAGTGAAGGCACTCCAACCTCCTGTGGACACAGACCCCGTCGCACCAGCATGGCCTGCCAGTTCCACGGCTGCAGGAGCGGAATCCTCCTCGCAGACCCTGGTAACTGCAAAGGGACTCAACGCGCCAGCAGAGACCATAAATACACTATCCTCCCAGGTGCAACAGCTCACTAAGGACGTCGCACAAATCCTGAAAGCAATGCAGTTGCCCTCAGAGACCAAAGTCCCTCATCGGATCCTGCTAGCTGACAACCCAGAGGACGTCCCTTGGATGCGGAGGAGAAGAGGTCCCCCAACCCGAGGCAGGAGCAGTGATCGCTATGACTCATCTGGACAACCAATCTGTCGTCGTTGCCAGGAGGCAGGACACTATGCAAGGGCCTGTCCTTTAAACGAGCCAAACCTGGGGCCGGGGGCCAGTCCTCAGGATTAAGAAGATCAGGCCCAGGTCGCTGCTGTGATCAGTACGTGGGTGGACGTCCTGTCCTGTCCATTGTCCTGGACGGGATCCCTACCCCGGCATTATTGGACACCGGCTCTCAGGTCACCACGATCCCGTATGTCCTTTATCGTAGGTTTTGGTCGGACGACGATCTCCGACCACCGGACCCCTCCCTCACCATCTATGCTGCCAACGGACAACCTATAGACCAGATCGGGGTCAAAGAGGTAACCATAAAGGTGGGAAGGCAGGAAATGAAGGGACAAGGACTGATTGTTGTGGACACTGATATTAGAGAAAGGAACCCGCAAATGATTTTAGGCACTAATGTCATAGAAAATTGCCTAGGGGAAGTGTTGTTGTTGCTTCACCAGATTGTTGAAGGTGCTGAGGGCAGGTCGCAAAGAGCCTTGCAAAAGGAGATCCGAATCATTCTGAGGAAGCAACAGGTAAAACAGACTGGCGGTGAGATTGGTAGTGTACGGGTGATGGATGCAAACCCCATTGTGATACCCCCACGGAGTGAAATGATGATGTGGTGTAGAGCAGCGGTAGGTCTCAGAGGACAGGATTACCAGGCTGTACTAGAGCCCACTCATTCAGACCACTGGCCCACGATTCTGACAGCCAGGGGGGTAGTTGATGTACACAAGGGACGAGTGCCTGTACGAGTGTTGAACTGTGGGGAGGAGGAAGCCAGACTACCAAGGTACGCTACCATAGCCAAACTGTTTACATGCTCAGATGACGCCATAACACCTGTAGGTCCCCTGACACAAGCTGACTCAAAAGAGGGCGAGACCTCCCAAAAGCAGTTAGAGGATTGGTGCCAGAAACTACACGTGGGGACTGACTCTACACCCGACTACCAGAAACATGGGGTTTACAGGGTCGTGCAGGAATACGAGCAGGTCTTTAGTAAGAACCCACTAGACTTTGGTAGGATCAAAGGGGTGCAACATCACATACCCACAGGCAGTCATCCTCCCATTAAGGAAAGACATAGGCCTATTCCACCAGCCCATTACCAGCGCACAAAGGACATGCTGAAAGACATGAAGGAGGCAGGCGTCATAAGGGACAGTTGTAGCCCCTGGGCGGCTCCCCTGGTCCTGGTAAGAAAGAAGGATGGCACGATGAGGATGTGTGTGGATTACAGACGGATAAATCAGATAACACACAAGGATGCCTACCCTTTGCCAAGGATAGAGGAATCCCTCGCTGCCTTGAAAACCTCTAACTACTTTTCTACCCTAGATCTTACTAGTGGCTACTGGCAAGTATCTGTAGCAGAAGAAGATCGGGAGAAGACGGCCTTCACCACCCCAATGGGCCTCTGTGAGTTCAACAGCATGCCATTTGGACTCTGCAATGCCCCCGGGACCTTCCAGAGGCTTATGGAATGCTGCCTAGGGCACCTCAACTTTGAAACCGTCCTGCTCTACCTGGATGATGTCATCGTGTACTCCAAGACCTACGAGGACCACCTGAAACACCTGGCTGAAGTCTTTGAAGCACTATCCCGATATGGAATGAAGCTGAAACCATCCAAGTGCCATTTACTGAAGCCAAAGGTCCAGTACCTAGGTCACGTGGTCAGTGCAGAAGGAGTAGCACCGGACCCAGAGAAGGTCACAGTCATCCAGGAATGGCCCACACCTACTACCGTCCGGGAGGTACGTCAGTTCCTTGGCTTGGTAGGCTACTACAGAAGGTTCATCAAGGGCTACACGAAAATGGCAGCGCCTTTGCAAGAGCTCCTGGTAGGCCACCCAAAGAAGAGAGGAAAGATCTCCGGCCCGCCATTTCACTGGGGAGAAGCAGAAGAACACTCCTTCAGACAAATGAAAGGGGCCTTGACGGGTGAAGAGATCCTAGCCTACCCTGACTACGGTCTGCCATTCGTACTGTACACAGATGCCAGTAATGTGGGACTGGGAGCAGTGCTTTCACAGGTGCAGGGAGGCAAAGAGCGTGTGATTGCTTACGCCAGCAGGAAGCTCAGGCCTACTGAAAGAAACCCGGAGAATTATAGCTCATTCAAGCTAGAGTTCCTGGCCATGGTATGGGCTATCACAGAGCGGTTCAAGCACTACCTGGCAGCCACCAAATTCACTGTCTTCACGGACAACAACCCCCTGACCCACTTGGATACTGCTAAATTGGGTGCCATGGAGCAGCGTTGGGTAGCCCGACTGGCGAATTATGACTTTACTGTCAAGTATCGAGCTGGCCGCAAGAACGGCAACGCAGATGCTCTGTCCAGGATGCCTCACCTAGCAGACGAGGGTGAAGATGTAGATGATCTTGAAGAGATTGAGCTGCCAGCGTTCCATCGCCATGGAGCAAAACAGTGTCGGCAGTCGCGTGCCAACCGCCAAGAGGTGACCCTGAACCCACTACCTCACTACAACTGGAAGGAGACCCAGGAAAATGATCCAGCGGTAGGCTTGGTAAAGAAACTGATCAGCCAGCCGGGCGCCAGCCTTGACAAAGGAGCCCCACCTGAGGCACAGTACCTATGGAAGGAGAGGGGTCGATTATTCATCTATCAAGACAAACTTTACAGGAGCATCATTGACCCGAGGACGCATGAGAAGGTGTGGCAAGTGATTGTACCACAGAAGGACACGAGGATGGTGCTAGAAGCCTATCACAATGGTGCAGGCCACTTTGGTTGGAAGAAACTGGAGGCCCTACTTAAAGTAAGATTCTACTGGGTGGGCATGAGATCTGCCCTAGAGAAGTGGTGTCGAAACTGCGGGCCCTGCAATCTTAGAAGAAAAGACCAGCACAGCCAGAGAGCACCACTCCAGCCAATCCAAACTAAACGGCCCCTGGAGATCGTGGCCCTGGACCATGTAAAGTTGGCACCCAGCAGACAAGGCTACAACTACGCTCTCACTATGGTTGACCACTACTCCAGATTCCTGGTGGTAGTACCAGTCAAGGACTTGACAGGTCAGACTGCAGCCAAAGCTTTCCAGACACATTTCTGTCGACCACATGGCTATCCAGATCAAGTGCTCACTGACCAAGGACCAGCCTTTGAAGCTGAAGTGTTTAAGGAGTTTTGTAACCTATACGGCTGCCAGAAGATCCGTACTACGCCTTACCATCCTCAGACCAATGGCATGTGTGAGAAGATGAACCACATCATTCTCGACCTTCTGAAGACGCTCCCACTAGAAGAACGAAGTCAGTGGCCGGAAAAACTGCCCGATCTAGTGGACATGTATAACAACATCCCTGTGAGTTCCACGAACTGCACACCGGCATACCTGATGAGGGCCAGACCAGGGAGATTGCCAGTAGATCTGGAAATGGGAGTTGAGACCCCTGAAGACCATCTACAAGGTGCTGATTGGGATTCCAACCGCCAAGCCCAATACAAGAAAGTACAAGAGTGTGTGGAGCGAAGCCTGACTCAGCAGCGTGAGAAACAAGAAAAGGCCTACAATCGAAAAGCACCTGCTGTTCCTTTGATGCCAGGAGATATAGTTCTCAAAAGAAAGAGAAGACGTCATAAACTTGACAATCACTGGGAAGAAGAACCCTATACTGTGTTACCATCGACGCTTAGCAATGAAAAGACATGCCTTATCAGCAAAGATGGAGGAAAAACAACAGCTGTCGTTTCTAGAGATCGCTTAAAGAAATGTCCTGAACAACTAAGAATCCCTGAAGAAATTCCCAACCCTTTGCCAGTTCAAGAACCAAAAGAAAAGATGATCCATACTGTACTTGGAGATTTTCCAGCAAGTTGGCCTCAATACAATGGAGCAGTAGTTATTCCGGTTATTACATTCCCTCAATCTGGAGAAGTAAGAGACCCAGAAGAACCTGTTCAGAACCTGGAAGAGCCAAATGTAGCTGAAGCAGAAGACCATGCACTGGTATCAATACCTAGTACACCTATTATTCACATTGAGACACATACATCGGGTGGGAGGACACAACCTCAGACAGATGACAGTGTAGTACTGCGTAGATCAACCCGCAGCAACTTTGGTCAGCTCCCATTACGCTATAGAGAAAGTACAGTTTAGTTCAAAGTGACTGTATGAAAGGTAATGTTTAACCTGTTTATAGTTAAGTAACGTTTAAGCGAAATGTGCCCACAAGGACTATTGTGAGACCTCCTTAAAATGTTAGACCACTGGTTATGAACTGGCTTTAACCACAAACTTTGCATTGTAAAAAGTTGCCTTCTTGGTATCAACCACAGAGTCTGCCTGTTGAGGGGCATGGCTCTGCACCAACAAGGGGGCACGCCTGTTTATGGGGCCTGCCCTCCAACACTCGGAAGCGGGTACGCCTGTTTATGGGGCCTGCCCTCCAACACTCGGAAGCGGGTACGCCTGTTTATGGGGCCTACCTTACACCACTCTCTTCAGGAGAGGAAGATTGGAGGAAAGGTCTGGGGAATGTGATGGCTCAGGCCTGGTCACCAAAAGGACCGGCGACCTACCTCCTGGAGGTTTTTGGGTGGGGTTCGGACATGTGGGTGGTTGGTGGTGGAATGGTACCTGGCATGTTTAAATGTAAATAATTGCCCCTGTGTGGGAAAAGTTTGTAATTACCTTTTTTCTTTCTCTTGTCTTTGCAGCCCGAGGACGTGCTGATGATAACTAAGGGGGAATGTGGCGCCCCTGACCTGGTCAGGCACCACAGAGTATTGCACCCATGCGGGAACAATGCTTCCAGGTAATCTCCAAAGGCCAGGATGAGGTGCACACACAAACATATAGTGACCAGGCCTCCCACATTACCAGAGGGGACCCTTGGGTAGCCAGAAGGGGTTAACTTTCAATTCCCAGCTGGGGGTGTGTTCAGGGGCTGGTTGCTAGGAAGCAGGGCAGAGAGAGAGAGGAAGGAGGAGAGTCTGGAGGAAGAAGTTGAAGTGTGTGGAAGGGAGCAGAGGAGCTCTCGTGTCAGACAGGCCCTGAGGAGTGCAGTAGCTGAAAGCGGGGGAGAAAGGAGTACCGTGGGTCGGCCTGAAAATCATCCAGAGAGAAGGGTGGCTGAGTACGGAGATCCCGGTATCCGAGCACACAAGGGGAACTAGGTCCCCAGTACAGGCAGCAGATCATCCAGAGCTGCTTAACCTACAGGTGGGGGTACTTCATGCCCTCACCACAACTACACAGCGCTTGAGCCAAGCAGCAATCTCCGGGCCCATAAGGGGACAGGGCCAGAAGCCATCCCACCAAGGCCACGCTGCCGTCAGACGAGCCAGAGAGAGGGGAGCAGGGTGGTAACAGCTTCCCTGGAGGGGTCCTACCACGCTTCAAGCAAAGGATCCTCCTAAAACAGAAAGAGTGCAAGGAAGGCGAGTGGACAGCTACCCTCAGAACGGCCTCCTGGAGTTCCTGGTTCCACCTGGTTATCACAGTGTCGCCCGGGCATCTCACCGTGACCTCTAAACAGTGAGTAAACACGTTAAAAGACTTCTTGGACTGTGTTTGAGTCATTCTGCGACCTGTGGTCCCACACACATACACCGGGGCCTGGGGCTTGCCTCACTCTCAGGGGGCTAATATACTGACTGCACCCACCATCAGCCCCAGGCATCCCTTAATCTGCAGTGGCGGTCCCCGCTGACCGCAATACTGAGAGTGGCGTCACGACGTATCGCAAAACGAAGGTTCCCTACCTGTGACCAGACCGTCCCATCCCGTGGAGTCCCTAAGGGTAATACACTGCTGCACCGCACCTGTAGGGCTCCACAAATGCAGGGACATGTGACATGCAGATCCTATCACACATGCCGTTGCTTCTCTGGCTCAAAGTCCACTTAGCTGTGTGTGTGTCTGTGATTGGCTGACATGCTGGCCCGCCCCACAAGACGCGCGCGCTTAGGGAAGGAAGACAAGAAAAAAAAAAAAAAAAAATGGCGATCGCCATTATAGAAACAGCAGTGATCTGAAGGCGCTGTTCACGCACACTATACACTGAAATGTGATAATAGTTTGATTCACAGAGTGACTTACACTATTACAGCAGAAACCAAGCTATGATTTAGCTGTTTTTTGGCTGCTAGAACCGTTCTCGAACGTTTCTAGAACTATCGAGCTTTTGCAAAAAGCTCGAGTTCTAGTTCGATCTAGAACATGCCCCAAAATCACTCGAGCCTAGAACTGGAGAACCACGAACCACGAACCGCGCTCAACTCTACAGATAACATACAAACACCCCCCACCCCCACTAGACATGGACATCAGCCAAACAAAAATCCTTGTTGCCTCCCTCCAGGGTCTGATGTCCACACCAGGTGGGGCGGAGCAAAGTGGTTGGATCAACCCACCGAGGAGTTCACAGGCCTGGAGGCGGGAAGAGTGAAAGTAGTTGAGTGTTGGAGTTCGAAGTGAGAGGAGTAAACACTTTGGTGTCTGGGTTTGTGGCCCAGGCACTTACAGCAAGGTTGGTAGACGGTGGTGGCCGTCTGCAGGAGGGGTGGAGCAACGCGGAACCGTAGGACCGGGGACGGGCGACGGCCCACCGGTACCGACCGGGGAGCGAAGTGAAGCCAGCACACACAGGCAGGGCCATCGGAACCCGACCAGGCTTGGAGCCGCCGACAATAGTCAGATCCGAATGTGACTGGAACCCCAGGGGTTTCACAACAGGAAAAGTCCCGATTGAAGGCAACAGCCCACACCGTGAGGGTATACAGCTACCGCCTAAGGCTAGAGACCCAAGGGCCAGCGTCTGCGGGCAAACGGGCTCCTCCGGTACCCATACACCGGGGAGCGGACTACCGTTGGGAATCCATAGTAGTCAGAAAGAAGAACATCAAGGTGCAGGGAAAGACAGCCGCCATCACCTGTCCGGGGAGAGACAACGCAGCCGGCTGCGGGACCCGTCCATCCAGCCGTTTGGTTTACCGAGGACTTTGTACCTTTCTTGCTGAGTGAGTACACCCGTGCCATCCGGCACCGCGCCGCGCTGTCCCTGCAACCCTGCACCTCACCAACTCTGCCTCCCCGTCACAACATCACCGGGCCCCGGGACCACTGACCCCTACCCACGGAGGGGGAAAACAACATCTCAGCTTCTCCCTACCATCGCTCCCGGGATCTCCGTCACCAGCAGCGGTGGTGCCCATCTTCACCACGACCCATGGGTGGCGTCACAAACTAAATCCCCCAAACCAACCACCCCTTTCACTCACGGGCGAGGAGCGCCGCTCGAGTCCCCGGATCCGGCCCAACGCTCGAGCCACCGAGCAGCAGCAGCAGCCGCAGCAGCGCCGGACCCGAGCGTTAGCGAGAGCGCAGCAGTGACGGCGTCCTCCCCGCCCGCGACAACTTGGCGTCACGAATAGGATTGAACCCATCTACTTACCAGTAGAAGTGCGCCTTGTGATCTCCGCCGGCGGTATCCGGCCGAATATTTGTAAGCGCCGCCATCTTGGCGTGAAAAGCTCCCGCTCGAGCATCTTCTCCGAGCAGGGAAGGCGCGAAAGCGAAGCACCGCCCCCAACAAACGGAAGTGCTGAAGAGTACCAAGGGGGCGCGAGAGTGTGTCTGCCTGATGTAGCCGAGGCTATAAAAGCGGGGACGCCAGGACTCTGCATACAATTGGTTCCTGGAATACGGCCACGCATGATGTCCCGTCCGTCCGGCACCGCGGAAATCCCCGAGCCCACGCCAGGAACAGCGGCATGGGTGGAAGCCCGGACCGCACAGATGTGCTGCCGTCTTCAAGCCCAGGTCCGGTTTTTGATGGAGCGCTGGTTGGCTGAGATGGAGGAAGTGGCGGTGGACATGCGGAGACGCGAGGTGGAGACAGAGTTGGAGGAGCGGGTAAGCGACCCACGCCCCTATGTCCGAGAAGGACCGGCCGCTGCGGCTGAGGGGCCCGGCCTGCGCCCGCTCACCCTCCTAAATCCCCCGCCATCCGTACTGGCTGCTGTTGCCCCTCCGCTCGGTCCGCTACCTCCAACACTGGTAGCGGAAGCCAACCCGTCCGCCCTAGAGGACCAGCCTGGGGGAGTTGTTCGGGACCGGCCTGCGTCCCTCCCGCTACCGTGGAAGGCCCCGCGGGAAGTAGCCATCCGCGACAAGGAGCCATCGGTCCCGGAAGTGGCCGCACCTGAAGCCATCCCGGCTCCGGCAGTCCGCCCGGCCGTGGAAGAACCGGCCGCTGCTGGCCCGAAGGCTCAATGGGTGAGGTCAACAAGCCCTGAATACCCCGCCTCGGCTGAGGCTGCGCCGGGCTGCAACTGCAAAGCCGCAGTCCAGGTCATGTCACCGCAGGACCCATACAACAAAGATCCGGTCGGGGCCGGTGTGGGTGCGGTCCAGCGGAGCCCGACCCGGGCGCAGGGGTCTGCCAACGGCCCATACTGGGACAGGGAGCCAAACCCATTGGGCCGGGAGATCGCCGCTAGAGAGCAGCAGAGGGCCGAAGTGCTGGCGAGGGTGATCCGAGAGAAAGATGCACTCCGTCATGCCACCATTCGGGTGCGGGACCCAGTGTACGAGGGTCAAGTCCGGCAGTTCGACCAAAGAAGGGGGTTTGGCTTCATCCATGAGCCGGGCCTGGAGGCCGAAGTATTCGTTGTCCACCGCGATGTCAATTCGCACCTCCCCACGGGCCATCCAGGTCGTGACCTATTTCCGGGTGACCTAGTGACTTATACCCGCCACTGCGGAGAGAGGGGCTGGTTCGCCCTGGATGTCAAACAGAGGAAGAGCCGCAGTGAGCAGATGCGGCCCCAGCCCCCTCCTCCACCAAGCCGTCCGGATGTGGAGCAGAAAGAGGTCCTGGAGGAGTATGACCTTAAGTAGTGGCAGCGGTTCGCCGTTGCAAGCAGTAGTCCCCCGTTGGGACCCTCAGCAGTTTAAATGAATGACTCTAATGAACCATGAACCTTTACCTGATTATCTGTGTGAATATTCCAGCCGTTGCCAGCAAGTTGTCCCCGGAGAGACCCTGTGTACTTTTACCCCCCCCCCCCCGCATGAGAGACTACTCATGGACATGGCCGAGAACTGGAAGGCCACCAACGAACTTGTGGGCTTGTAAATAAGTTGAGGGGTGATTTTCCATCGGAGCCGCGTCCGGAGAGGCAGATTGGAGGAAAGGCCCGCAGCAGAGCAGGCTGGGGCCCGGCCACCACCAGGACCGGTGGCCATCCTCCGGGCGTCAGGGGTCCCCCAAGGACGTGGGGTCCCCTGAAGTGACAGCCGGGTGTGAGAAACCGTACCCGTTCTCGCTCGGGCAGCCTGAACCTGGACTGGGGTCAAGGGGTGCTGCCCACTTCTTAAGGGCAGCATCAGGGCTAGGTTGCTTGGGTGGGAGAGCGGAAGACATCCATCCGTCTGTTATTATTAAAAATGTTTATGTTTATATGTGCAACGTTCAAGTGTCCTCACAAAAATACTTATGTTTGAAAATGTTTATATGTTAATTTATATCTTTTTACAGCTTTTGAAAAAAAATAAATAAATAAAACCGGTGCTGGACGGGCAGCCTGCGGATGGTCTGCATTTCACCAAGGGGGAATGTGGCGCCCTGGCCTAGCCAGGTCATCACAGATAACATACAAACACCCCCCACCCCCATTAGACAGGGACATCAGCCAAACAAAAAACCTTGTTGCCTCCCTCCAGTGTCTGATGTCCACACCAGGTGGGGCGGAGCTAAGCGGTTGGCCCCACCCACCGAGGAGTTCACAGGCCTGTAGGCGGGAAAAGTGACAGAACAGCTTAGGAGTTGGAAGTGAGAGGAACAAGCACTTGGGTGTCTGGGTTTGTGGCCCAGGCACTGACAGCAAGGTTGGCAGACGGTGGTGGCCGTCTGCAGGAGTGGTGGAGCAACGCGGAACCGTAGGGCCGGGGTCGGGCGACGGCCCGCCAGTACCGACCGGGGAGCGAAGTGAAGCCAGTACACACAGGCAGGGCCATCGGACCCCAACCAGGCTTGGAGCCGCCGACAATAGTCAGATCCGAGTGTGACTGTTACCCCAGGGGTTTCACAACAGCAAAAGTCCCGATTGAAGGCAACCGCCCACACCGTGAGGGTATACAGCTACCGCCTAAGGCTAGAGACCCAAGGGCCAGCGCCTGCGGGCAAACGGGCTCCTCCGGTACCCATACACCGGGGAGCGGACTACCGTTGGGAATATATAGTAGTCAGAAGGAGAACATCAAGGTGCAGGGAAAGACAGCCGCCATCACCTGTCCGGGGAGAAGCACTGCAGCCGGCTGCGGGACCCGTCCATCCAGCCGTTTGGTTTACCAAGGACTTTGTACCTTTCTTGCTGAGTGAGTACACCTGTGCCATCCGGCACTGCGTCGCGCTCTCCCAGCAACCCTGCACCTCACCGACCCTGCCTCCCCGCAACATCACCGGGCCCCGGGACCACCGACCCCTACCCACAGAGGGGGAAAACAACATCCCAGCCGCTCCTTACCATCGCTCCCGGGATCCCCGTCATCAGCAGCGGTGGTGCCTATCTTCAGCACGACCCGTGGGTGGCGTCACGGACTAAATTCCCCAAACCAACCACCCCTTTCACTGACGGGCGAGGAGCGCCGCTCGAGTCCCCCGGATCCGGCCCACCGCTCGAGCCACCAAGCGGCAGCAGTAGCCGCAGCAGCGCTGGACCCGAGCGTTAGCGAGAGCGCAGCAGCGACGGCGTCCTCCCCGCCCGCGACAGAACAACTACGTTACTGTTGCGGTAACGATATTTGAGAATGGACCCCCATATCACCGATGAGCGATTTTGCACGTTTTTGCGACGATGCAAAATCGCTCATAGGTGTCACACGCAACGGCATCGCTAATGCGACCGGATGTGCGTCACCAATTCCGTGACCCCAACGACTACGCATTAGTGATGTCGTAGCGTGTAAAGCCCCCTTTAGCTTGGACTTTGGTGCTAAGAGGTGAGGGGGATTATGGGTGTGAGGAGCAGTGAATATTTATTTTATTTATCACCAGGCACACATTTCGCCCAGCCACTGGCATCCTACAGCATCGATCCCGCTCCTGCCTCCCGTGACCCAGTCCACCATCACCGTCCACCCACAGCCAGCCTGGACTATAAGATGCACCCACCACTTTCCTCCCAAGTTTGGGGTGAAAAAAGTCTGTCTTAGGCTCTGTGCGCACTGGGAAGTGGAATTTTCTTGAGAAAATTCCGCATGCCCTCAAAGATTACCGCACCCGCGGTAAAAAACCGCGGGAAACCGCACCCGAAAACCGCATGCGGTTTGCCGCGGTTTGCTGCGGTTTTACCGCGGTATTATTCGCGGTATTGCCGCGGTTTTGCCGCGTGCGGGTTGGGATGTGCTTTATTGCATTCAATGCAATAAAGCACATTGAAGGAAAAAAAAAAAAAAAAAAAAAAAGTCATTTAATTCTGAGAGTAGATAGACAGAAGAATAGATAGAGGGATAGATAGATAGACAGAGGGATAGATAGATAGAGAGATAGATGACAGATCGCTGCATTTCCCACGGTCGGCAGTGAGTTCACATTACCGGCCGTGGGAAATGACCGGTAATTACCTCTGCTGCTTTCATTCAGCCTGTGTCTGTGACAGTCGCGGCTGGATGTAAGCAGCGCTGGACGTCGGACCTGGATTACGCCGCAGCTTTGTTTGGGGGGGGTTAATAAAATGGTGAACGAGGCTTGTTTGTTTTATTTAAAATAAAGGATTTTTCGGTGTCTGTGTTTTTTTTCACTTTACTTACGGGTTGATCATGTCAGCTGTCACATAGACGCTGCCATGATCAAGCCTGGGGTTAATGGCGGTGGTCCCCCATCACCATTAACCCCTTGTATTACCTTGCCACCACTGCTACACGGTGGCAAGAAGAGCCGAGGACACTCCCGGTGCTGCCGCATATTGCATGCGACAGTGCCGGGGCAGCTGCGGCTGATATTCTCGGCTGCCGGAGGGGGAGTGAGGCGGGGGACATTACCCCTGCCCCTCTCCCTCCCCAGCCTGAGGATACCGGGCCGCCGCTGTGTGCTTACCTCAGCTGGAAGGTAAATATGCAGCGGAGCCCACGTTCTTTGTTTTCTATATTTCCGTTTTCTTTCTATGTGTGTTCTATGTGTCTGTGTCTATGTGATCTATGTGTCTGTGATGTCTGTGTCTGTGATCTGTGTGTGTGTTTACTCTGCACGGCTTCCTCTTCCTGTAATGACATCACTTCCCTGCAAAACCGCAAGCAAGTGATGCACATTACCGGAGGTAAACCGCAAAATACCGCAGGGAATAACGCAGGAAAACGCAGTGAACCGCACAGAATTTGCTGCCTGCGTTATTCCCTGCGGGATTTCTTGATTAACATTGAGTCAATGGAGTAAAATCCCGCAGCGCTGTGCGGAAAAGAAGTGACATGCACTTGTTTTTGCTGCGGGATTCCCGCAGCAAAACATGCAGCTGTCAAATTCCGCCCAGTGCGCACAGGATTTTTTTTCTCCATAGGATTTGCTGGTGATTCACTGCAGAGATGTTATGAACATTTTCTGCAGCGAAACATGCAGCAAATCCGCGGCAAAATCCGCGAAAAATCCGGTAAGTGCGCACATAGCCTTATAGTCCGAAAAATACTGTACCTCCAATTCCTTGGAATTTCTTGTTTTTTCCTTGGTACATCTAATTTTATTTCTAGTTTTGATTATTGTATATTGTAGCTATATCAATGAAATGTTGTATTTTTTACTACATGAATATAGTACTCCAGTCTGTATGGCCTAAAACACACTTCCGCAAAAAGAAGTCCGTATGATACGGTACGTTTTTCGGGTCCGTGTTCCGTTTTTTTGGGGCGTTACTCCGGTACGTATGACATCCGTGTGATGGCGTATGCGAGCCGTGTGTGCGTGTGGAATGTCTGTATTGACATAAAATACGTACGTGTGCTGTCCGTTTATAAAGGCCCGCATTCTTACCCAATTAACGTTGTTAATCATTCATCATGAGATCCTGGTGTTTTTGTTTGCCATCAATTAACCTGATAGATTGGTAACAAGTGTTTCATATTTCGGGATTAAAAACGGACACGGACGATACGTGCTGAACACGGACATACTCCGTCTGCGGTCCGTGCAGGCACAGTGTTACGGGGGCTGTCTGATTATAAAACCTAAAGGAATGTCAGACAGTCGGGGTCCACCGTGCAAAGACTCTGCTGCAGACTATGGCAGAGGATAAGGGGTATATAAGTGTGCCACTGCAAAAAAATAATAGCAGAAGTGCATAGTGCAATACCTCTGTTAAACTCACAGAGGAATATATTTAGAAAATAAAGCAATTCCCCCCCTTACTTGGAGGGTGTGTGGAATGGTCTCTGTTAAAGATCACAGAGACAAAAGCAGTGAGTGTGAAATGGCACCTACCTAGGTCCGTTCCTCTAGTGGTGCCAGGAGACGGACAGCAGCGTAAGCCGCACAAAGCTCCTACCTGCGTTCGCTCCACTAGTGTGCGAGGACACGAACCACTAGATATGGCACCTGCCTAGGTCCCCTCTTCTAGTGGTGCAAAAGAGACGGACAGCAGCGTAAGCCGCACAAAGCTCCTACCTCTGTTCGCTCTCCTAGTGTGCGAGGATACGAACAACTGCCAGACGCAGTATAAGGAACGTTACCCTAGCGGCAACGTCCACCTACGAGTAGAATCACAAGGCCCAGCCGGACCATGTGCCTCAGGCACCTGCCTATGTCCGCTCCGAGGTAAGGATACGGACTGCAGCCGAAGCTGTAAGGTATAAGAACGCTACCCTGCCGGTAGCGCTCACCTAACATAGACAGAGAGATGCCTAGAGGGACGTGCACAGGGCGTCTACCCTCATGCATGAACCAAGAGGACTGAGCGCCGGGCGGCGTGTGTCAGGGTCTTATATAGACTCTGTGCCTCATCCAAGATGGAGGACATCAGAGCCAATCCGCTGCCAGAATGACAGCAATGACGTCACGCTGGCCTATCACCGAGCAAAGCGTCACAAGCACATGACCAGCGACCAATCGGCATAGTAGGTGTCAGAGACATGTGACCACGTGTCACAAGCACATGACCAGTGGCCAATCAGCTTAGAAGGTGTCAGAGACATGTGACCTCGTGTCAGCGATGATGTCACCCGCACATGTGCAATGGCTCCAAGATAGGACTTAGTCTCCAGCGCTTGCACATGTGCAGTAGCAAGAAATCCGGACATAGTCTCCAGAGCCACAGCAACCGTAACACACGGACCCATAGACTAAAGCGGGTCCGTGCCTGCGTGCTGCCGGCCAAAAACGGACATGTCGTCCGTGTAGAAAAGCGCACACACGTACTTACGACACAGATACACGTTCCATGTGATTTTACGTGTGTGCCATCTACCATTGAATAACATGGGTCTCTGTGTGTACGTGTCTCCGGTACGTGCAAATACGATGTGTGTTGTGGGTCTATGACATATGTAGGTTTTATATTCCTGGGATATTCTTTATTCTTAGATTATGCAAGTTCATTTCAGTTAGCTAAAAAAGTGGAAAGCCAAACTGTGGTGAGTGTTTGCAGTGATACAATACGGCACACACTGCAGAGGAATGGCATGCAGGAGTGTCAAAGGAAGCCTCTCCTAAAGCTAATTCACAATAAAGTCCCATGCTAAAAAAATTGAATATGATTACTACAAGGAGTCTATACTCTGGAGTGATGAGACCAAGATTATTGTTTTAGGAAATAATGAATTCATAACTCTAAGGTGTCGCAAAGGTGAGTAGTACAAAAAAAAAATGCATGGTGCCTACAGTGAAGAATGGTGGTGGAAGTGTCCTTATGTGAGGCTGCATGAGAGCTTCTGGTGTTGAGGAGCTGCATTTCATTGATGAATGAATTCACAGATGTACTGATCTATATTGAAAGAGAAGATGCTATCATTACTTTGTTCCCTTCGTAGACATACGCATTTTAATGTGACAATAATCCAAAACACACATCTAAAGCCACTGTTGAATTTCTGAAGAAGAACAGGGTGAAAGGGATTCAGTGGCAAAGTCAGTCACCACGTCTGAAAACAATCAAACACCTATGGAGAATTCTGTCGACACAAGTTGAGCATTACTCTCCATCCAGCAGCCAGGCTGTAAAATAAATTGTTGTTGAAGAATGAAAGAAGATCTTGCAATATGTCGCTAGCTTATTCATTCCATGCCTAGAGGACTCAGTGCTGTGCAAAAATCATAGAGGTCATACGAAATACTAGATGTAGTAGTTTTTTATGTGGGGTGTATCGGTTTTTGTATAAACTAATTTAAGTAAAGCTGAGATTTTCTAATCAAAGTATTATTATTAACTAGAGATGAGCGATGTTCGAGGTTCGCCAATTTTCATGTTCGAGTGATTTTGGGGGGTGTTCGAGTCGTTCGACGAACTCGAACGATTTGCTAAAAGTTCGGCAGTTCAAGTTAAGTTCGAGAACTGTTCGAGCACCAAAAGCGTGGCTTTTCACAGTAAGGCTATGTGCACACGTTGCTGTCTGCATGCGTCCTGCGTCCCCAGCACAATCCCTCTCTCTTTCCTACTAACCGATCACGGGCGTCTCGCTGCACGGCTGTCAGAAATCTGCGGCGTCCTTTCCTCTTTTGAAAATGGCTTGCCGCTTCATTATTCAATTAGTTATTCCGTGCTTTCCCCGCCCACCGGCGCCCATGATTGGTTGCAGTCAGATATGCCCCCACAATGAGTGACAGCTGTCTCACTGCAACCAATCACAGCCGCCGGCGGGCGGCTCTATATCGTGCAGTAAAATAAATAAATAATAATAAAAAAATGCGGTTCCCCCCATATTCTCTCTCTCTTTCTCTCTCTCTCCCTCTCTTTTTCTCTCTCTCTCCTCTCTCTTTTTCTCTCTGTCTTTTTCTCAGTCTCTTTTTTCCCCCCCTCTCTCTCCCTCTCTCTTTTCTCCCTCTCTCCTCTCACTTCTCTCCCTCTCTTCTCTCTCTTTTCTATCTCTTCTTTCTCTCTCTCTCAGACCTGGTGATGATCAGCTGATGCGGTCACCTGACAGGATCAGCTGACACTATAAGTCGAGCGGTGAGGCCGGCTTTTTATCGCCCGGCCGGCTAAACTATCAGCTGATGCTGTTGGACAGGAGTCTAAACTGAAGTGTGTAGTTTGTTTTTTTGCACTGATGCATCTGCTGATTGTATAAAAGCCGTTTATACAATCAGCTGCTGTGTCATGTGATTCAGGCCCTTGAACCTGACACATCATCTGATCGCTTTGCCTTCCAGCAAACCGATCAGATTATATTTGATCCGGATTGGACGGCGCGGGACCCTTGACCCAGGATTACTGCGGAGGGGGGTTCTTTATTTCAATAAAGATGGAGTCACTAATTGTGTTGTGTTTTATTTATAATAAAAATATTTTTCTGTGTGTTGTGTTTTTTTTTTTATCTGTACTAGAAATTCATTGTGGGCATGTCTAATATTGGCGTGACACCATGAATTTCGGGCTTAGGGCCAGTTGATAATGGGGTTAGGGCTAGCTTTATATTATTACCCAGTGGGCCACCCGTCACCAGGGTAGCTCCAAGTGTTGGATATAGCGCCAGATGATGGCGCTTGTATGAAAGCGCCATTTTCTGGAGCGGCTGTGGAAAGCTTGGGCATCCTGAGCTGCGGATTCCAATCAGCCCATGTCATTTTTTTTTTAATTATTTCATGAAATAATTAAAAAAGGGCTTCCATATATTTTTGGTTCCCAGCCGGGTACAAATAGGCAGCTGGGGGTTGGGGGCAGCCCGTAGCTGCCTGCTGTACCTGGCTAGCATACAAAAACATATCGAAGCCCACGTAATTTTTTTGGGGGGGGCAAAAAACTCCTGCATACAGTCTTGGATGGAGTATGCTGAGCCTTGTGGTTGTGTAGTTGCTGTCTGCTGCCTGTCTGCTGCCTGTCTGTATGGAGGAGAGCAGACAGCAGCTGCAGAACTACAAGGCTCAGCATACTCCATCCAAGACTGTATGCAGGAGTTTTTTGCCCACCAAAAAAATGACGTGGGCTTCGCCATATTTTTGTATGCTAGCCAGGTACAGCAGGCAGGTATGGCTGCCCCCAAATTCATCTGCTTATTTGTACTCGACTGGGAACTAAAAAAATAGTGAAGCCCTTTTTTTAATTATTTCATGAATTTCATGAAATAAATAAAAAAAAAAAAAAATCGACATGAGCTTTGCCTTAATTTTGTGTCCAGCCAGGTACAACTAGGGAGCTGGGGATTGGAATCCGTAGCACAGGTTAGCCCGAGGTTTCTAAGCCCTTCTGCTTTAAATTGCAGTCCGCAGCCACCCCAGAAAATGGCGCTTTCATAGAAGCGCCATCATCTGGTGCTGTATCCAACTCTTCCAGCAGCCCTGAAGCCGGGTGGCTTGCTGGGTAAAAATGAGTTAATACTAGCTTTGTTTTACTAGCTAGTATTAAGCCAGAGATTCTTAATGTCAGTCAAGTTTGACCCGGCCATTAAGAATCTCCAATAAAGGGTTAAAAAAAAAAGACACCATACAGAGAAAAAATATTTTAATAGAAATAAACACACAGACACACCTAGAGACTCCATGTTTATTACTCCCTGTCAGCCCTCCATGATCCTGGTCTTCTGTCTTCTTTCTCCTTCAACCCATGCAGCTCTGCTACATCAGACAGCACTGCATGGGAGGAAGAATGCTGCTGCTCCCCGTGCAGTGTAATCACTCAGTGAGAGTGAGCAGAGGCTGCGGGTTACCATAGCAATGGTGCTCCGATCACGTGATTCCCGCTGCTGCTATTTACCGGCTGTGACAGCTAGTCCCTGCATGTGGGCTGACTCTGACTCTGTAAAGAGCGCACACATGCAGGAACGGGGAGTCAACCATGTGCCAGAGCATTTCGCTGGTACACGGAGATGCTTGAACGATCACCGCGTACCGGAGAGATGCACTGACAGGACCTAGCAATGACATCTAGCCATGTAACCAGTCTGTAGCCAATGAGATAATAGACACGTGACTGGTCACATGCTATTTTGATGTCACGATAGGTCCTATCATCAGTGCTGGTTACCGGGAGGACGCAGCAATTATCGGAAGGAAAAGCGGCGGGAGACAGAGTGCAGGACGCGTCGCGGGGACCTGTAAGTATAATGGCAATGTTTATTAACTGTATGTGTATATGTATAATGTGTTTTTATGTGTTTTTGTTTGCCTCCCATTGTTTTCAATGTGGTTCGAACGTTCATCGAACGGAGACTCCATTCGGCGAACCAAACCGAACTCGAACGCTGGGGGGGTGGCTCAACTCTATTATTAATCTTACTTTCATGGATTAAAAGGGACCTGTCAGGTGCAATATGTATCCAGAAACACGAGCAGTTCTGGGTGCATATTGCTAATCCCTACCTAACTGTCCTTGTATCTAGTAGCATAGATAAAGAGATCTTCAGACAACGTATTTCTAAAGATCTCTTATCATATGCTAATTAGGCCAACAACTTGTTGCAAGGGCTTTAGTTCCCTTGGCTAGTCGGCCCCCTTAGCATGTTAGCATGCCCCTGTGGCCTTTCTAACATGCTAATGAACGCGCAGCATAAGCGTCATAGTCGCTATCACCTCAGCCGCCACCGCCAGTTTTCGGCTCAGTGCCCAAGATCAGAATGTCCCCGGACTTTTGGTCATGCACACTACACTAGTTTGAAGCCGGGACGTGTACACCCGACTTCATAGTAAGGATGACTGGAAGTCCGGAACTTCTAATCATGCTCACTGAGCTGAAAACTAGCAGTGGCAGCCGAAAGGTGAGCGCAACCATGCCCCTGAATCAGCTCATTCATTAGCATGTTAGTAGGCCCACAGGAGCGTGTTAATATGCTAAGGGGGCTGACTAGCCAAGGGAAGTAATGCTCTTGCGACTAGTCGTTGGCCTCATTAGCATATGATACAAGATCTTTAGAAATACTTTTTCTAAAGATCTCTTTATCTATACTAGTGTATACAGGGACAGTCAGGCAGGGATTAGAAATATGCACCCATAACTGCTCGTGGTTCTGGGTGCATATTGGACCTGACAGGTTCCCTTTATGGCACACAGACACCACTGTTACTGTTAGAATACAAATTGCAGTTTAGTTAAAAGGTTAAGGTGTCTCAACACTCCTAATGGTCATAATTTCAAAATACTTTACAAATGAACCAGCTTTGCAAAGTACTTGTTATTAAAAATCTTCTCCATTCTCAATAACAGAGGGATTTCTAATTTTATTACTTAATTCTCATGGTCTAGGTTACCATCCACCACTCCAGTCTGGCAGCTGTAACCAAACATGCAAAGTGCTTACCAGCTCTCTTAGGCCTCCGACACACATCCGTGAAAAACACGCACGTGTGTTACGTTCTGTTTTTCGGGTCCGTTTTCAAGTCCGTTTTTATGGTACGTGTGGCATCCGTGTGAATTGCGTATGCTAGCCATGTGTGCGTGTTGAATGTCTGTGTGTGCGTGAGATACGTTAGTGACATGTCCGTGTGTTGCCTGTGTGAAATGTTCCGTGTGTGATGCACAATGTCATTGATACATATCCGCTGACAGCAGACAGCGACGCGCGACGAGAATGAACTCGGGTGAACTTCACCCGACTTCATTGTCATACCGCGGCTCTGTCTATGTCGCGTACTGATTAGCGGTCACCTGTGAAGGACTCACCGGTGACCGCTAATCCCCTGAGTCACTGAAGTGAGCAGCGCGATTAGCGCTGCTGTCACTCAGGTTACCCGCGGCTAGCTGGGTCCTCCAACCGTGACCGCAACTCACCTGTGACTTCATCGCTGTCACTCGGGCGACTTGCTGTCACAGTTGGAGGATCCAGCGGTGGCTGCGAGTAACCTGAGTGACATCATCGCTGATGGCGCTTCTCACCTCAGTTGCTGTGTGGAGCTGACAGGAGTGGCGGGGTTCTTCTGCAGCTCGTCACCTTCATGTTGCAGAGCTGGAAGAGACGTGAGACCTCCGTGGATTACGCCGGGCATGGATGGCTTTTTCGGGCTTAATAAAGTGGTGAACGAGGGTATTTGTTAGTGTTTATTATTCCAAATAAAGGATTTCTTCGGGTGTATGTGTTTATTTACTGTAACTTACAGATTAATCATGGAAGGTATCTCGGGGAGACACCTGACATGATTAATCTTGGACTTAGTGGCAGCTATGGGCTGCTGCCATTAACTCCTTATTACCCCGATTGCCAATTCACCAGGGCAAATCGGGAAGAGCCGGGTAGAGTCCCAGAACTGTCGCATCTAATGGATGCGGTTATTCTGGGCGGCTGCTGGCTGTTATTGTTAGGCTGGGGGGCTCCCCATAATGTGGGGCTCCCCTGAGGGGGACCGCACGTTGTTTTTTTTAAATTAATTATTTATTTATTTTACTGCTCGATATTGACACGCCCACCGGCGGCTGTGATTGGTTGCAGTGAGACAGCTGTCACTCAGGGGCCTGGGGGCGTGTCTCACTGCAACCAATCATAGGCCTGTGGGCGGGGAAAGCAGGGAAAACGAGATTGATTAATGAGCGGCCGGATTTTTCAAAATAGTAAAAGCCGCCGGAGTTTTTTTAACAGCTGTGCAGCGCCGCGCCGGTGATCGGGGAACAGTGAGTATGAGAGAGGGGGGAGACTGACCGAGAGACTTGAGAGAGGGACAGACAAGACAGAGAAACTGACCGACGGACTGAGGGAGATTGACCGACCTACACAAAAAAAGAAAAAATGACCGACATCGCTAGTAAAAAAGCACAAAACGTACACGGAGCATACAGAGATGCATCCGTGTCATGTATGTGTGCTCACGGAACCATAGACTTCCATTGGGTCCGTGTGTGCGTGTTTCGTGCAGAAAACGGACATGCTTCCGTGCAAAATGGATACACATACGTATCATGGACCCGGACACACGGACCGTATGGTATAACGCATGTGTGACCTCAAACATAGCATAACATTGGTGCACGTTTGTCCGTGTCTCCGGTATATACGGAAACAGACCGAACACGCACGTGTTTCACGGATGTGTGTCGGAGGCCTTAAACAAAATTTGTTACTACTGATCTAAAGCTGGCCAGATCACCAGAGCACACGATCTGGCTAGATTTAGGGCCACTGAGCTGCTCAGATGCTGTGGAAGAAACGATGGAGAAGGCTCAGTTGGTGTTAGTGGTGCAATCCTGCCTCTGGTCTGAAGGGTCACTCTATAGCAGTACACTATCCCCAGGCTAACAGAAAGCCAAGAGGCAGAGTAGTGGTGCACTCCTGAAGATAAAACATCAGAAAAAACTTTTAAAGGAATAAAAGGGACCATTGAAGTGTTAGAAAACCACATAGTAAATGCAAATCTTTCACCCCCCCCAAAGTCTCAACTAGTTATAGTTCATCAGTGTCCTGTAGTCCTCTGCTAAATCGGCACTAGTAATTACATGCGGAGGGAGACTCCTTCTTCCTCACGACAACTCATTTTTTTAAAAAAAAATTTAAAAACAAAAAAACAGCTACTTTTTGGAATTTCACCTTTTTTATACACTCCTACTGCTTCCTTATGTTTGAGACCTGCTGAATCTCATGTTAGCTGGTATCTTAATAGTCAGCATAAATATCTTTACTCAAAGTCATGTGAAATCTCAGTTCAGGCAAGTTTTCCTTATAGCTTTCCCTGTGGATGTTACCGTCAGCTCAGCTGGGATACAATTTTTTAAGTGCTCACAACAGTAATTGTCTGATTCGATCCTGCACTGACTGCAAAAAATGAGCCAACTTGTCAGCTTTTATGTACAATGTGGTCTTTGTGAGTCTCAGAAATGTAGTAGCTGAAGGGGTTCTCTAGGATTTTGTAAATTTATGTGTTTATTACAACACAGAATAAGTGCAAATTTTGTAATATACTATGTGAAGTCCTGGACACCAATGCCAAGAACTGCAGCTACAGGGGCTACAGTGTTAACCTGCAGCATATCAAAGGAAGATAAAGAGCTGTGATCATGCTCTGTTAATATACATTTACTTAAGTATTCTTGGAGAGTCCCTTTATTCAAGAGCTGACATATCATTGGTGCAACCACACAGGGGCCCAAGAAGTCAGGGGCCCATTTCTACCTCCAAAACAGGTCAAATTTGTGCAGCTCTTGATTTGTAAAGGGCCAATATATTGTTCTTGCACATAGGCCCAGAAGAGAGATGCAGCCAGTCCGTCATTCCTGTCTTCACTGCATGCCTCGGACTCCCTTCTGCTGAAACCCCCCGGAATCTTTTAATGGCTAGGATCCATTTCGCCAGGAGAGGAGCAGAACATTCTGGATTCCTTCAACTACTGGATCTGTTTCCCTTTGATGGTACAGAGCATTCTGGAATCTCTTCTCTGTTTGAGACATTCCACTGTCTAGCTGGAACTCCTACAGAATGTCTGACCCTCCGGGGCTGTGACCGCGATAATCCCTAAATAGGGGTTCCCTCGCTGGTTGCTCTTCCGACAGTGCTCAGCTTCATGACCCTTTGGGCCCTTTTATCTTCTGCTCTTGTTTAACATTACTTTAAATAGATCACCTTCTGTTTTCTTCAAGTTCTCTTTAGTCTCTTGCTGTATCAGGTCACCCAGTGATCCATCGAGTCCACAGTAACATATCCACGCCTCAGAGCGTGACAGCCACTTTCAACTATGTAATTAATGCATAGGAGTAGGAGTTTCAGTGTGGCGCCCTGGACAAGCCAGGGGCCACAGAGAACAACACCCACACACCCCACACTCCCGGTCAGGCACACCAAAGTCAGACACAAAACCCTTGTTGCCTTCCTCCAGGGGCTGATGTCCACACCAGGGGGTGGGCCAGGCGGTTGGTCCCGCCCACCGAGGAGTTCACAGCCCTGGATGCGGGAAAAGCGGACAGATCAGTTTTGGAGTTCAGCTAGGGAAGTGAAAGTGGAAGGAAGGAAAGTGGCAGCTGAGCAGACTGAAGTTGGTCCGGGTGTGTGGCCCGGACAGATCAGCAAGGCCGGCAGACGGTGGTGACCGTCTGCAGGAGTGGCCTATCGGAGTCTACCGTAAGAAGCGTGGACGGGCGGTACCGGATCGGTACACAAAAAGAAGCCAGCACAAAGGGAACCTCCTGGGTTTCCCAGCAGCCAAGTCCCGACAGAAGGCAACAGTCCAACCAAGAGAGGGAGACACCGCCACCGCCAAGGCAACCGTTTCTCAGGGCCAGAGCCTGCGGGCAAAAGGGGCTCCTCCAGCCCATATCCAAGCTGGGGAGTGGGTTACCGGTGGGAACCCATTGGAACCATCTACCATACATAGGTGCAGGGAAAGGCAGTCACCATCAACCTGCCGGGAGAAACAACACCGCAGCCGTCTGTGGGACCCGTCCATCCAGCCGTGTGTTTTACCGAGAACTGTGTCCTCATCATTGGCTGAGTGAGTACCACCGTGCCGTGCGGCACAGCGCGACCCTGCACCTCACCAGGCCCTGTAACCCGCCTGTCATCCATCCCTACCCCCATCACCGGGCCCCGGGACAACTAACCCCCTACCCATGGAGGGGAGAACTAACAACAAGGCTGCTCCCTGTCACCGCTCCCGGGATCCCCGTCCAGAGCAGCGGTGGTGTCACCAATATCACCATAACCGTGGGTGGCGTCACGGACAATATCCAATCCCCTCAACCAAATCCCCTTTTCACTCACGGGCGAGGAACGCCGCTCGAGTCCCCGGGATCCGGCCCACAGCTCGAGCCACCACCGAGCAGCAGCAGCAGCCGGACCCGAGCAGTGGGAGAGCGCAGCGTCCCCTCCTCCGCCCGCGACATCAGCTAGACAGTGGAATGCTGTCTCAAACAGAGAAGAGAATCCAGAATGCTCTGTACCATCAAAGGGAAACAGATCCTGTAGTTGGAGGAATCCGGAATGTTCTGCACCTCTCCTGGTGAAATGGATCCTAGCCGTTAAAAGATTCCGGGGGGTTTCAGCAGAAGGGAGACAGAGGCATGCAGTGAAGCCAGTAATGACGGACTGGTTGCAGGAGATTGTGTGGAGAGAGAAAGGCAAGTATCTTGCACAGCAGAGCAGAGCGCAGTAAGGAAGTACAGAGCAATGCAGCTGAGGGCCTGAACTCTAGCAACATTCCTAAGAAATGAGCACATTTCCCAGGCACTACCCATAGGGAACACTTTACTTATAAGCAGGAAGCAATCCTGCAGTCAGAATCAGAAGAACAAGGAACAGGTGTACTGTTCCTTTAAATTACAGCAGAATGCAGCGGGCGCAGCCTAAGCGCGCTCCCAAAGGACCTGTTGAGAGGATGCAGGTTCCGGGAGGAAAAGGCAAGGGAACGCTCAGCACAGCAGACAAGGTGAGTGACACACTGCGCAACAGCGCCGGAGCCAGCAGCAGAGGCTAAACCAGAGGCAGGCAAGGAGGTGCAGGGAGAATGTCGATCTTCCTGCCCAAGAGAGACCGACCCTATGACCGCGGGCATGACAGTTGCTATCAACATCTGTAATATAGTAAAAGGGTTGTTGTCAGCTTACCACTCCTGTATGACTTCTCCCGTTCTGGAAAGTCCCAAGACAAAGCAAAGGCATATAGAAACACAAAATACGAGGAGTAGTAGATAAAAATGTTACTTTATTCCAAAACATTAAAATCTACTTACATAACTTGAGTACTCCATCCAACGCATTTCAGACATAGATTAGTCCTTAGTCATGGCACCATCTGGCATACTGAGGGCCTAGGTTGGCTCTCAGACTAGAGCCTCTGCGCTGTCCCTTATCTTGGAGGCAGGTTTGATGGTAACCAGGTCCAAGCCCCCAGCATGACCCTGACTCCTGTCCGAGCTCTGATCTTACTCTCCCTATCCCACACCCTCGGGGTGGTCCGGAAAACACAAAGACAAAGCCCAAAAATATTATACAGACAAGGGAGAACAGACACCCGTACAGACAGCACTCAAAACACACTGGAGCAGGGCCGGACTGGGACTCACATTCAGCCCTGGCATTTGGGGGTATACAGGCCCACTTGTCGCGTGGTGAATGTGTGATATCTTTGTGCACTTGTAGATTGTATAACACGACCATATAACATGTAGTCACAGCTGTGGCCAGATTACAGTCCTATTAATTGCTTTATTTGCTGCTATTTTCCCTACAGAGCTCATAGATAATGAAGAGGATGCTGCCCTCTATAGTACTGTGGCTTTTTCATATTGCTGATGGGCAGGGATACAAAATCAGATTTTTTTCCACCAATTTCTGAGACCCATAACTTTGCTTTTTTAGGAAAGGGGGAATGGAAGGCAGCTGTAGTTTTCACTGGTGATAATTTTGGACATATACCACTTAGGGAAGGTGCAATGACATTTTTGGGGGGCAGATCCCACCATGGAAACCACTGTGAAAAATACTGGAATGACCATATGCATCTACTCTCTGTGCACAGGTTCAGGATTTTAAGCATCTTTTAACCAGTTCAGGTTTCTTAAAAGCAGTGACTGCTCCATTCTTCTGGTGTTTGCCACTCGGAAGACGCTCTGTACTTTACTATGCAGGTCAATAGGAAGGCTTGGAAGATGCCCGAATGTCTTTTTTGTTGCGTTTTATCATTGCTTTTTCTTAGAAGCGCAGTAAAAAATGTGATAAAAACAATGAGAAAACACTGGGAAAAAAAGACCAACCTTAGCCCCATGAACAATTGTATTGTACAAACCAACTCCCAGGTTGTCCTGAAAAATGGTAAGGAGATGCTGTGAGTTGGGAGTTGTTATCAGGCATCATCAGACTGCGGAGCATAGAGGAACCACAGTACTGATGAGATTCAGGCAGTATCAAAATGATTTACATGCAGGTACCTTATAGGTGATGTAATCTCCCGTGCTGTCAGGGCCAGGTGGACGGGCAGACCCAGGAGGTGGATCCACTGGGCCGAACTCCTAGATGGGGGTAAGGGGTCCGGTAGCTGGAGCACTATAGGCAGCAGAACAGTCCGTGCACAGGAGTATAACGGAGAAGTCCCTGGGACTACGGAGTCACTGGTGGTAGTCCGGGTGACGCAGCTCAGGTTCGGAAGCCGAGAAGATGTCAGGCGGGGTCCGGAACCTTTGGAGCGAGATGACAGGTCACCGCAGGGATCCGAGATGGTACGGACTGTCAGGATGGCAGGTGGACTGCGTTCGGGGTTCGGGATTCGGTCTGGACCGGATGGCGAGGCAGGCACGGCTCTACAAGAGAGATAGGTGAGTATATACGCATATACACCAGGAGACCTGACTCCTAGCTTAAGAAACACGAAGATCAGGCCCCGCCCCCTTGGACATAAACCCCCTTTATACCCTGTACCTGTTTTGCATCATTTCCTGTTAATGGACGCTGGCCCTTTAAGAAAGGGTCAATGACCGCGCGCGCGCCCTAATGCGCATGCGCGCTGCCCGAGTGCCAGAAGCCAGAGCAGGAAGCTGCGAGGAGGAAGCAGCAGGGCCAGGATGGGGCTGTGAAGCCGACGGACGCCGGGTGCGGGGACCAGGACGCTGGGGACGCGCTGGCAAGGGGTGCTGGAGAGCGGGGAGCGTGACAGGTGAGCCGGGGGCAGCACAGGGGACCCGGGGAGCGTGACAGTACCCCCCCACGCCCCCCTCCCCGCAACCGGGACAGGAAGGCACGGATCAGCGGAGTACCCACATTCTCGCGGGGCTCCCAGGACCTATCCTCAGGACCATACCCTGCCCAGTTCACCAGGAAGAACTGTCGACCCCGTACGGTCTTCATGGCCACGATATCCCTTACCGCATAGATGTCGTCATCGGCAATAGGTGGAGGAGCCGAACTGGCAGCCGCGGAGAAGGGACCCAGGACAACCGGCTTGAGCAGGGAGACGTGGAATGAGTTGGGTATCCTCATCGTGGCCGGGAGCTGTAGCTTGTAGGAGACCTCATTGATCTTGTTGAGGACTTTAAACGGCCCGATGTAGCGAGGACCCAGCTTGTAGGATGGTATCTTCAATCGGACGTACTTGGATGCAAGCCAGACTAGATCACCAGGAGAGAAACACGGAGGGTCCAGACGTCTCTTGTCTGCGTGTCTTTTCATCCGCAGGGAAGCACGCCCAAGGGACGCCTTGACAGAGTCCCAAATGGTTGCAAAGTCACGGGCTACAGTATCAGCAGCAGGGACATCCGAAGAAGGGGATACAGGCAATGGGACGGAGGGCTGAAGTCCGTAAACGACATGGAAGGGAGAGCTGGAGGACGACTCACTGACGTGGTGGTTATGGGAGAATTCAGCCCAAGGAAGAAGCGTGGACCAGTCGTCGTGATGGGCGTTGACATAGTGACGTAAGAAAGAGGTCAATATTTGGTTGACCCTCTCCACTTGGCCATTAGACTGAGGATGGTATGCAGATGAAAAGTCCAGAGTCACTCCCAGATGGTTGCAGAGAGCCCTCCAGAAGCGGGAGGTGAACTGAGTTCCTCTATCGGATACGATGTGAGATGGAAAGCCATGCAAGCGGAAGATGTGATGTATGTAGGCGTCCGCGAGTTCCTGAGCAGAGGGCAATCCAGCCATAGGGACGAAATGGGCCATTTTAGAGAATCGATCCACCACGACCCATATGACTGAGTGTCCGGAGGACAATGGCAAGTCTGTAATAAAGTCCATCGCTATGTGTTGCCACGGAACTGAAGGTATCGGCAGAGGCAGAAGACGGCCATATGGCAGGTGTTTGGGCGTCTTGTTCCTGGCACAAGAGGAGCAGGCAGAGACAAAAGCAGCGACGTCCGTGCGAAGGGATGGCCACCAGTAATGGCGTACAATCGCACCCCATGTTCTCTTCTGACCAGCATGACCGGCTGTTTTCGAGGCATGACCCCAGTGTAACACTTTTTGCCTGTCTGTCTCAGAGACATAGGTCTTCCCGGGCGGTATCTGGGCCAGGGTGACAGGGGCCACCGGAATGATTTTGCTAGGACAGATGATGGGTTGGGTAGTCTCCTCCTCCTGCTCTATGGGCATGAAAGACCTGGACAAGGCATCAGCGCGTACATTCTTGTCCGTGGGTCGGAAATGGAGCTGGAAATCAAACCTGGCAAAGAATAAGGACCACCTGGCTTGCCGTGGGTTCAGTCGCTGAGCAGACCGCAGGTATTCCAGGTTCTTGTGGTCCGTGTAGATGATAACGGGGTACACTGCTCCTTCCAGAAGGTAGCGCCATTCCTCCAGAGCCAGTTTGACTGCCAAGAGCTCTCGGTCACCGATGGTGTAGTTGCGTTCAGGCGCTGAGAAGCTCTTGGAGAAGAATCCGCAAGTCACCATCTTCCCGGAGGAGGATTTCTGCATGAGCACTGCTCCGGCTCCTGAGGAGGAGGCATCCACCTCCAAGGTGAACTGGCGGTTTAACTCCGGACGGTGAAGTACAGGAGAGGAGGCAAATGCCCGCTTCAGCGAGCCAAACGCGGTGTCGGCCGCAGGTGACCAGTCCTTTGGATTAGCCTCTTTCTTGGTCAAAGCGGAGAGAGGAGCAGTCAGAGCCGAGAAGTGAGGGATGAACTGGCGGTAGTAGTTGGCGAATCCCAGGAAACGTTGGATTGCCTTCAGTCCAGAAGGAGGAGGCCAGTTGAGAATGGAGGAGACCTTCTTTGGATCCATCTGCAGTCCGGTATCAGAGATGATGTACCCCAGGAAGGGGAGAGAAGACTGCTCAAAGACACACTTCTCATACTTCGCGTACAGACGATTCTCTCTCAGTCTTTGTAGAACCAGCTGCACGTTCTCTCTGTGGGTCTGGAGGTCCGGAGAGAAGACAAGGATGTCATCCAGATATACTACCACACAGACGTAAAGAAGGTCCCGGAAGACGTCGTTCACCAGTTCTTGAAAGACGGCTGGGGCGTTACACAGGCCGAAGGGCATCACGCAGTATTCATAGTGCCCATCGCGAGTGTTGAACGCGGTCTTCCATTCGTCCCCAGAGCGGATGCGGACCAGATTGTAAGCACCCCGAAGATCCAGCTTGGTGAACACACGAGCTCCTCTAAGCCGGTCAAACAATTCAGGGATGAGCGGCAGAGGGTACTTGTTTTTTACGGTGATTTGATTCAAACCCCGGTAGTCTATGCATGGGCGTAAGTCGCCCTCTTTCTTCTTGACAAAGAAGAAACCTGCTCCAGCAGGAGAGGAGGATCTCCGGATGAATCCCCTTGCCAGGCTCTCTGTGATGTAAGTAGACATGGCCCTTGTTTCGGCTGGAGACAATGGATATATCCGTCCTCGAGGTGGTGTAGTTCCAGGGAGCAGGTCGATGGCACAATCGTAGGGACGATGTGGCGGAAGTACCTCGGATTCCTTTTTATCAAAGACGTCTGCAAAGGACCAATAGGCCGAGGGCAGCCCCGGTAGGTTCTATGGAACCGGAGGTCGTCGGATGGGTTGTATGGTCTTCAGGCACTTCTCATGGCACGAAGAGCCCCATCGGGTGATTTCGCCAGTGCCCCAGCTGACTGATGGTTCGTGTGTCCGCAACCAGGGAAGTCCCAGCAGGATTTGATGGGACATGTGTGGGAGGACGTAGAGAGCGATGTTCTCGGTGTGCAGGGCACCGATACGCAGTTCCACCGGCTTGGTGATCCAGGAGATGGTGTCAGAGAGGGGTCTCCCATCCACAGAGGCAATCACGAGGGGCTTGTCAAGTGGAGTAACAGGCACCTGGTACTTGTCCACCGTGGCCTGCTGGATGAAATTGCCTGCTGCCCCGGAATCGAGGTATGCCTCAGCCGTGAACCGCGTCTCTCCCGTTGTCACTTGCACAGTCCATGTAACCGGGTCTGAGAGAGTCCCAGCACCTAGGGTGGCCTCTCCTACCAACCCTAGGCTTTGGAGTTTCCCGGCCTCTCAGGACAGGAGCGTAGCAGGTGTGTGTCCTCTCCGCAGTAAAAGCAGAGGCCCTTGGCGAGCCGCTCAGCTCTACGTTGTTCAGACTGCCGCACTCTGTCAATCTGCATGGGCTCGTGGACGGGGACCCCAGCTGTTGATGACTGAAGTACGGAGGGCTTCTGCGGAGGAGAGGAATGCCGTACCGGACGTCTCTCACGGGACACTTCCTTGGATCGCTCCTGAAAGCGGATGTCCACTCGAGTCGCTAGGGTAATCAGGGCATCCAGGGTGGTCGGTACATCACGACCCGCCAGCTCATCTTTAATTCGCCCCGAGAGTCCTTCCCAGAAGGCGGCGGTTAAGGCCTCGTTGTTCCACCCGAGTTCCGAAGCCAAGGTGCGAAACCGGATTGCGTATTGGCCCACCGTCAGAGACCCCTGACGCAACCGGAGAAGAGACGAAGCAGACGCGGAGGCGCGTCCGGGCTCATCAAAGGTGCCACGGAATGCCTGCAGGAAGTCCTGGATGTTCGTGGTCACAGGATCCCCCTTCTCCCACAAGGGGTTCATCCACGCCAGTGCCTCACCCTCTAGATGGGACATGATGAAGGCGACCTTGGCTTGATCAGAGGCAAACAAATGCGGCAGCTGCGTGAAATGGAGGGAGCATTGGTTTAAGAATCCCCTGCAGGTCTTGGGGTCTCCGGCATACCGGGGTGGTGAGGCCAAACGAAGTCCGGAAGTATCTGACGAAGTCGCCACGGGAGCTGGAGCCATGGCTTGACTAGTGGAGGCCCGGGATGCTGAAGTCGTGACTGCCGCTTGTAGCGTGTTCAGGCGGGCGTCCACAGAAGACATAAATTGCAGCATGCGGGTCTGAGTCTCTCGCTGGCGTTGGAGTTCCTCCTGTACGGCTGCTAGTGCTGCAGCGGGATCCATGCCCTGATCTTACTGTCAGGGCCAGGTGGACGGGCAGACCCAGGAGGTGGATCCACTGGGCCGAACTCCTAGATGGGGGTAAGGGGTCCGGTAGCTGGAGCACTATAGGCAGCAGAACAGTCCGTGCACAGGAGTATAACAGAGAAGTCCCTGGGACTACGGAGTCACTGGTGGTAGTCCGGGTGACGCAGCTCAGGTTCGGAAGCCGAGAAGATGTCAGGCGGGGTCCGGAACCTTTGGAGCGAGATGACAGGTCACCGCAGGGATCCGAGATGGTACAGACTGTCAGGATGGCAGATGGACTGCGTTCGGGGTTCGGGATTCGGTCTGGACCGGATGGCGAGGCAGGCACGGCTCTACAAGAGAGATAGGTGAGTATATACACATATACACCAGGAGACCTGACTCCTAGCTTAAGAAACACGAAGATCAGGCCCCGCCCCCTTGGACATAAACCCCCTTTATACCCTGTACCTGTTTTGCATCATTTCCTGTTAATGGATGCTGGCCCTTTAAGAAAGGGTCAATGACCGCGCGCGCGCCCTAATGCGCATGCGCGCTGCCCGAGTGCCAGAAGCCAGAGCAGGAAGCTGCGAGGAGGAAGCAGCAGGGCCAGGATGGGGCTGTGAAGCCGACGGACGCCGGGTGCGGGGACCACGACGCTGGGGACGCGCTGGCAAGGGGTGCTGGAGAGCGGGGAGCGTGACAGGTGAGCCGGGGGGCAGCACAGGGGACCCGGGGAGCGTGACACGTGCCTTGTGTCTCTATGATGTAAAGACGCCATGATGAGATGTCGCGCACAGTGCTCATGTGTCCATATTTCCCTCTTCTCCACCTTCCGCAACACTTCCCAACATGGCGCTCTTAAAAATAAAAGTATCATTATACTGCCCCATAAATGTCATCTATTCTGCACTCCTGAAAAAATAATTGCAGTGCTTCCTTCACAAAATATCCCTTCCACAAACTGAACCTCTCCATCATATTCCCCCACAGGCTGCCCCTCTCCATCATATTTCCCCCATGCTGCCCTTCTCCATTATATTCCCCCCAGGCTGTCCCTCTCCATCATATTTCCCCACAGGCTGCCCCTCTCCATCATATTCTCCCCATGCTGCCCCTCTCCATCATATTCCCACACAGGCTACCCCTCTCCATCATATTCCCCCCACAGACAGCCCCTCTCCATCATATTCCCCCACAGGCTGCCCCTCTCCATCATATTCCCCCCAGGGTGCCCCTCTCCATCATATTCCCCCACAGGCTGCCCCTCTCCATCATATTCCACCCATGCTGCCCCTCTCCATCATATTCCCACCACGCTGCCCTTCTCCATCATATTCCCATCACGCTGCCCCTTTCCATTATATTACCCCCAGGCTGTCCCTCTCCATCATATTCCCCCACAGGCTGCCCCTCTCCATTATATTACCCCCAGGCTGTCCCACTCCATCATATTCCCCCACAGGCTGCCCCTCTCCATTATATTACCCCCAGGCTGTCCCTCTCCATCATACTCCACCACATGCTGCCCCTCTCCATTATCTTACCCCCAGGCTGTCTCTCTCCATCATATTCCCCCACAGGGTGCCCCTATCCATCATATTCCCCCCACGCTGCCCCTCTCCATCATAATGCCCCCAGGGTGCCCCTCTTCATTATATTATATTACCCCCAAGGTGCCCCTCTCCATCATATTCCTCCACAGGCTGCCCCTCTCCATCATATTCCCCCCACGCTGCCCCTCTCCATCATATTCCTCCCACGCTGCCCCTCTCCATCATATTCCCCCCACGCTGCCCCTCTCCATCATATTCCCCCCACGCTGCCCCTCTCCATTATTTACCCCCTGGCTGTCCCTCTCCATCATATTCCCCCACAGGCTGCCCCTCTCCATCATATTCCCCCCAGGCTGCCCCTCTCTATCATATTCCCCCAGGCTGCCCCTCTTCATCATATTTCCCCCAGGCTGCCCCTCTCCATCATATTTCCCCCAGGCTGCCCCTCTCCATCATATTCCCCCCAGGCTGCCCCTCTCCATCATATTCCCCCCAGGCTGCCCCTCTCCATCATATTCCCCCGAGGCTGCCCCTCTCCATTATATTATATTACCCCCAAGCTGCCCCTCTCCATCATATTCCCCCCAGGCTGCCCCTCTCCATCATATACCCCCCCAGGCTGCCCCTCTTCATCATATTCCCCCCCCCCCCGCCAGGTTGCCTCTCTCCATCATATTTACCCCACGCTGCCTCTATCCATCATATTCCCCCCCAGGCTGCCCCTCTCCATCATAGGCTATGTTCACATTTCCGTTGTTTTGCATCAGTCGCCTTTGTTGCTTGACGCTTGTGACTGATGCGTTGTACAACGGGTGACAAGAAATGGAATTCATTGTCATGAGAAGGCGGATTCCGTTGTAAAACGAGAGAACGATCAGCTGATCACTCTCAAAAGCCGGCGGCCGGGAGATCAGCTGATCGCTCTCAAAAGCCGGCGGCCGGAGATCAGCTGATCGCTCACAGAAGCCGGCCGCCAGAAGATCAGCTGATCGTTCGGCTGCCAAGAGAGAGACAGTCATTTGAATGATTAAACACAAGATCTGAGCATGCGCAGTGAAAATATAAGGATTCCGCTGCTCAAAAAATGTTACATGCTGTGTTCCTGCCGCCCGACGGTCAGTCATTCCACGACTGATCAGCCGGGCGGCAGATGCAACGCAAGGGCATCAGTCGCAATCCGCCGCTCATACAAGTCTATGGGAAACAACTGAATCCGCCAAACGGATTGCATTGTTTATCAGAACGGCGGATTGTGACTGATCATAAACAACGGAAATGTGAACATAGCCATATTCCCTCCCAGGCTGCCCCTCTCCATAATATCCCTGCTTCTCTCTCTCACACACACATACACACGCACACACACACACACACACACACACACACACACACACACACACACACACACACACACACATAGCCAGGCCTCATACACACACGGCCAGGCCTCATACACACACACACACACACACAGCCAGGCCTCATACACACAGCCAGGCCCCATACACACAGGCCTCATACACACACACACACACACACACAGAGCCAGGCTTCATACATACACACACAGCCAGGCCTCATACACAGACACACACACAGTTCCTCTCCAAAATATTCCTCCCCCCACTGCTCCAGTACAAAATCCCGCCACTTACAGACACACATTGTCCATCTGTATAAAGTACTCCTTCCACTTTCTTTTGCAAAGTTGTGCCCCCTTTCACCCATCTTGTGCCCTAATCCCCCTCCCCTCTCATCCACATTGATAAAACTTTTCATCTTCGGCTCCGTGGAATGCTTACCGGTACCCAACGTGTGTCTGCGCGCCATGTGATGACGTCAGCAATGCACTGTCATCATGACGCTGCCGCACTTCAGGGCCCGGTCACCTCGCTGCATTGATCAGGGAAGCAGGGAGTAGCGTAGGATGCCCACATCTCACAGGCCGGATGGAGGCTCGATCTACTGTCACTGTCTAATCAGAAGGAGCAGGGGGCGGCACAGAACACACCACCCCCTCCTCCTGCTCCTGCTGATTTTAACTGTGCAGCGAGCGCAGCATGATCGTGCAGCTCAAGGCAAATGCTGCCTGCCATTCATGCTGCAAAGGAGAGAGTGGCCGCAGATCGAGCGGCCCACTACAGGGATGGCCCATCTGGCATTTGCCAGACTTACCCTATGGTCAATCAAGCCCTGAACTGGAGAGACAAAATGTGTACTGGGAAACAATAGAAAAAAGGGGAGAAAGTAGCAAACAGGGGAACGCTCACACCACTCAGAAGCACAACATGGATCACCATACACAGGAAAATTACCAAGACCGGGAATTGTTTGAGGTAAAGCTGAAGCTATCATCGGCACAAACAAGAAGGAACCCATGCATTACTAAATAGAGAGGAGACAGTTGCACAAAGCAATTAGCAACCTGAGCTGTTAGGTCCTGGTCACCAGTCTGCAAGAATTAACTCCTCCACTGAACCAGCTGACGCCCAGCTCTGGCTGAACAATACAGAAGTCTCAGGTTTCTTGTCAAGCTCTGTGGTGTGAACACAGTCCAACAACATTGTGCAAGAAGGTGTGTACAAAGCCGAATATTGCATGACAGCATCTTAGAGAACTGTGATTTTATGTGCATGTAGACTTGTGCAAATCCTTCTATCTATTCATGCAATCCTAGATAGACCAGATGATGTTGAGAACAGGGCTCTATAGTGGCCTTATAATTCACTATACTTCTGAAGTGACCGGTGGTAGGGCCGCGGGTGTGTGTGTATGCTCTATTCCAACAAAATCCCCATACTCAGATTTTACTGGTAGTAACATTTCTTTACTATGAAACATATTTATAACACAGTCAACCGAACTATCTGCGCACATGTGTATGGTGGAGTCCCCGGATCTTCACTCCTTCCGGGTACGCAGTAAGGAAAAAAAAGAAAAGAGAAAAACACAAAGAAATGGCGGCAACTTTCCCTAACTTTCCCTACAATCACGTACCAGTCTATCCCAGAAGAAGATGCCGCTCCCACGTCGCAGGCCTGGAGTCTCACGATGATGGGTCCCGGTGCAGCGCTGAAGGGATGCAGCTCCTCGGTCTTCTCCTTTGATCTTCTCCCGCTGGTAACGGATTCTAGTCAGTCTCTTAGTCCCGGGGCACACCGAGCAGAAGAAGGGAGGTCACGGTTGCACGGATGGCTCCCTTGTGTCGGTAACGGCCCCTGCACTTGCACTCAGGGTGCAATGCTCTGCAGTCAAGTTGTCACAGCCCCTGGTTATGCACTCCGGGCGCGATGCTCTGCAGTCCGGTTAGATCCTCGGTGAAAACAAAGTCCTGCAAACCGGGGATGGCAGAAACCACTTTCACAGGGTGATTCTTCCAAGAATCCGGTTGCAAAAGAGCCCTCTGTTCAGGGAGACCACACGTAGCTCTGTGCTGGCTGAGCTCCGGAGCTGTACTGTCCTCCCGCTCTTTTTCTTCCTGGTTAGAACACACAAGCTGTAGGGGATTTCCCACCTCTGTGTCTGTGATTGCACAGTCTGACACTGCCCCCTTGTGGGCAAGTGCTGAAGCAATGTTCAAATCCATTTCTACATTGATTATGCAGTCTGAATGGTTGATCCCATTACATACCCCCCCACTTAAAGGTTGGCAGTCCCTGTCAACTACCGTCGGTTCCCAGGCAGTGATGACTGCAGATGTCACAGGGGTTGGTTGAGAAGTGGGCCATATATACTTGTCCCTGTAAGACCGCCCGGGCGGGATCCCAGCAGTGGTGCGGTCAGTGCGTCTCAAGGGTCGGTTGTTCCCCTCCCCGTCACTGTCTTTACGCCCCACTTCAGTCAGCACTCCGGGGGAAGAACTGGGTTGTGTAGGTGGGTCACCGGTCTCAGAGTCGACGTGATCACTATGCTGGGAAACGTCCGTGACGTCAGTCGTGTCGGCAGCGTCACCCCCTCCGGGTACTGTGGTAGGGGAGTCAGGCTGGGATCGGCAGGGACGCAACATATTTCGGTGCACAGTGCGGATGCTGCGACTGTCTTCACCCCGCACTCGGTATACATGCCCGTTGGGGTAGGGGCGTTCGATTACCCGGTAGACCTCAGTCTCCCACTTGGCTCGAAGTTTCCCTTGTGGCTTCTTGATACGGAGCAGGACTAGCTGTCCCAACTTCAAGGGGTGCTCTTGCACGGGGAGTGGGTCAGCATGTATCTGGCCCCGGATTTGTTGGCTCACCAGCCGGTGTACAGTCTCCATCTTCTGTCGGTGAGCATTTAGCCAGGAGGGGTAGTTATGGCAGACATCATCTCCAGGGCGGAATAGGTTCAGGTCATGGACCCCTTTTCCGGGGCGGCCAAAGAGAAGGGTGTGTGGGGTGTAACCAGTCACGGAGTGGACCTGGTTGTTGTAGGCCCATACTAGATCGGGAAGGAATTGGGGCCATTGGTCTTTCTTATCATCGGCCAAGATGCGGATCAGCTGGAGTAGAGTCCGGTTGAAGCGTTCACATGCACCGTTCCCTTGTGGGTGGTAAGGAGTGGTCCTTGACTTCTGGATCCAATACATCCGATGCAGCTCTTCGATGACTCGGCCTTCGAAACAAGCCCCCTGGTCAGAGTGCAACCTCTCCGGACACCCATAGACGTGGATGAACTGTCGACAGATGGCCCGTGCAGCCGATTCAGCCGTCTGGTCTTTGGTAGCAACAGCGACAGCGAATTTTGTGAAGTGATCCACCATGACTAGGCAGTACTGATAGCCACTGCTCGCCATCCCAATCAGCAGATAGTCCACCATCAACAGCTCAAGGGGCCTGGATGTTTTAATTGTCTGGACAGGTGCACGCTGCTTAGGGGACTTGTGTAGTTCACAGGTGCGACAGGTTTGGCAGACGTCTTCAACCAGCTTGCGGAGCCACGGACAATAGATGGACTGTTGAATCCACCGAAAGGTCTTGTCTATTCCGAAGTGTCCATTCCTTTTGTGGGCTTTGGCCACCATCTCACGGGCCAATTGATCAGGCACCACAACTTGTGTGCATTCCTCCAGCATGTGCGACAAGAGAACCTTCCAGTATAGCACTCCTTCTCTCAGAATCAGCCGGTCCCACTGACTGAGCAGGGTCAAGGTCCCGGTAGACAGTCGTGCCCGTATATCGGTGGGAGGCTTCTGCTGCCGCTTCACCCATTGTTTGAGTAGAGCCCATTCAGGGTTCTGGTCCTGGAGCCTGCACCACTCCTGGGGTGGCAAGGCGACCCCCACTGGAGTTCCAGCTTCGCCCACAACGAACTGGCGGTAATCCATCATCTGTTGGGCGAGCTTTGCAAAGTCAGGCATCTCGTCCCCTTCTAATTCTTCATCCCGGTCTCGGTGGAGTAAGGGGTATGACACTCTAGACAGGCTGTCCGCATTTTGATTCTCAGCTCCAGCCCTATATTTGATCTTGTAATTGAACTTGGAGAGCCGAGCCATCCAACGCTGCTCCATGACTCCGAGCTTCGCATTTCCTAAGTGGGCCAACGGGTTGTTATCGGTCAGGACTAGTACTTCGGTCCCCGTGAGGTACCCTGCAAATTTCTCCGCCATAGCCCATGTTAGGGCCAACAGCTCCAGCCGGAACGAGCTATAATTGGTGGGATTCTTCTCGCCCTCATGTAGGGACCAACTGGCATAGGCTATGACCCGTTCCTTGCCTTCTTGTACCTGTGAAAGTACTGCCCCTAGACCCTGTAGACTGGCATCGGTGTGTAGTTGGAAGGGCAGGTTGTAGTCCGCATATGCCAGGATGGGGGGAGACGTTAAGGCACCCTTTAGGGCTTGGAAGGACTCTTCCTGGCTGGGTCCCCAGCTGATGGGTCGTCCTCTGGGGCTGTTGGTGGTCCCTCGAAGCAGGTCATGCAAGGGTGCAGCAAGCCGGGCGAAGTTTTTGACGAACCGGCGGTAGTAGCCGGCCAACCCCAGGAAAGCCCTGACCTCCTTGACGTTTGTGGGCTGCGGCCAATCCCGTACGGCGGCTATCTTCTCTGAAGACGGCTGAACACCTTCGGCTGAGATCCGGTGGCCCAGGTAATTGATCTCGGGCTGCAGAAGACGGCACTTGCTGAGTTTCAACTTCAGGCCATGTTCTCTCAACCTACTGAACACACGGCCCAGCTGCTGCAGGTGTTCTTCAAATGTGGCCGAATAGACTACAATGTCGTCCAGGTAGATGAGGGTGAAGTCAAAGTTGAAGTCTCCCAAGCAGCGCTCCATCAGCCGCTGGAAAGTCCCCGGCGCGTTGTTCAGACCAAAGGGCATCCGGTCGAACTCGTACAGGTCCATGGGTAGGATGAAAGCAGTCTTCTCTCTATCTTTCTCGTGCATGGGTACCTGCCAATATCCGCTGGCCAGATCCAACGAAGAGAAGTATTTGGCTTTCTTCAGGGCTGTCAGGGATTCTTCGATCCTTGGCAACAGGTATGAGTCCCGGGTGGTGCAAGCATTCAAACGGCGGTAGTCCACACAGAACCTCAGGGACCTGTCCTTCTTCTTAACTATCACCACCGGTGCAGCCCAGGGGCTCTGGCTTTCTCGTACCACTCCAGCGTGTAGCATGGAATTCAGGAGATTTTTCACTTCTTGGTATTGCTGGGGAGGTATTTGGCGGTACCTTTCACGGATCGGAGCAGCGTCACCTGTGGGGATTTCGTGCTTGATACTGGTGGTGCACCCAAAGTCGGTGTCAAGCCGGGCAAAGGACGCCTGATGCTCTTGAAGTAGCTCTTCCACCTGGGACACCTCCCGTTTGGAGTATTGGGATACGTCCAACTGACACTTCTCTCGTAGTTCTCGCCCCGCGTTGGTGTCACCCGCGACAGCGGCCATGGCAGAGACCGTCACTGTCCAATCTCCCTCTGTAGACGGTACAAACTGGAGGGGGCTCATAGGGTTCACCTCTTCGGTTAGAGCGTAAACTCGGGCGAGCTGTGTCCCGGCTTCTAGGTCAACGCTCACGTTAGCCGTGTTGCCCAGCCTGACAGGAATTCTTCCCTTTCTCACTAGTGCTAGAGTTCGAGCGACTAGTGGATTCAGCTTCCCTTCCTTCGGGGTGCGCGGCTCAAGCAGCACCTCCATGCCTTCAAGCTGTCTCGTGGTGCTAAGGGGTAGTGAGATAACTGTCTCTTTCCCAGCCGGTAAGGTGATCCTAGTATGGCGGGGTACGGTGATCGTGGCCAGTGGCAGTTGTTCTTTTGTCATTCGCTGGAGGTTGCAGGTACGGACCACTTGCTGAAAGGCACGGCGGGTGGCCCTATGTGTGGTCACTTCTTGCCAGTACTTGGGCACCCTCTTGGTAAACAACACCAGATTCAGGTCTTTCAAGATGTTCAACCCAATAATCATGGGCGTTTCTGATCCAAAGCCTTCCCTGACCACAATTATCCCTCTCTTCCCGAGATCTTGGCCACAGATTTCGGTGTTCATCCAGGCAACTCCCGTCACCGGAATGGGTAGATTATTGGCTGCTTTGATCTTGATGGTGGTATCAGGGTCATAGGCAACCCGCGGCTTTAGACATTCTTCGTAGAACTGCTCGGAGATGGTGGATACCTGAGACCCAGTATCCATTAACCCTTGTACGGCGATCCCTTCCAGTAATACTTCCAGGGTGGGGCTATTTGATGCAAGTTTGTTCCGTGGCTGGCTCTGTTTTCCCACACCCCTCTCTTTGGCCTCCCCTGCCGAGTGAGCCTCTTTGGCAGGGCGTCTAGTTTAAAGGCGGCCGCTGTTGTGAGACATGACTTGCTGGTTCTGGTAGATCGGACCGTGGATGAACTTGAAAGTTCTGGGGGCAACGGTTTGCTCTATGGCGGGGGTCGCCGCATGTCCAGCATCTTCCCATCGGCTGGCTGGGTTGTTGTCTCGCTTGCTGGCCTGCCTGTTGGTCTAGGGTGAGCTGTAACACCTGTTTCTGCAACTCTGCCACCATCTGCTTCAGTTCTTCCGTGTCGCTGTTCGGAGTCCCGATACCAGATATGGACCTGCAAGCCGCGGTATATGTCTGTGTCTCCACGACAGGTCCCCTTGAACGTTTTATAGCTTCTTGTTTGACCTCAGCGAACGTAAGGGCCGGATTTATCCGGAGTAGATCTTGCAATGAGCGGTTAAGGTACGGGTCTCTCAATCCGGTCACGAACTGATCTCTCAACACCAGGTCACGGGCACCCGTACTAGCTATCTGTTCTTCTTTTCTACAGGCTTGTTCTAGCAGCACTTGAAGGGCATTGGCATATTGAGGAATGTCCTCCGACTCGAGCTGAGTACGCCGGAAGAACATATAGCGCAATGTTCCCGCATATGTGGTCGGCCCATAGGTGTTCTCCAGCACCCGCACCAAGTCATCCAACGTACGCCGGCCCCTAACCGTCTCCAGCCTGACTGTCGTCCACGCTTCCCCCTCTAATGTTAGCATGGCCATTTCTGCTAAGGTCTTAGGATCAGTGTTATACATTTCCCCCACTATCTTAAGTTGTTCAGTCCATTCAGTTACAGGATAGTTCCGTCCGTTAAACTTTCTCACCTGATTGACAATAGACGTCGGGGGAGCTGTCCGGTTATAAGTTACTACCGGGGGATGATTTTGTTGGTCACACATCCTGCCGACTACGCCACATGAAGCGACCGGTGGTAGGGCCGCGGGTGTGTGTGTATGCTCTATTCCAACAAAATCCCCATACTCAGATTTTACCGGTAGTAACATTTCTTTACTATGAAACATATTTATAACACAGTCAACCGAACTATCTGCGCACATGTGTATGGTGGAGTCCCCGGATCTTCACTCCTTCCGGGTACGCAGCAAGGAAAAAAAAGAAAAGAGAAAAACACAAAGAAATGGCGGCAACTTTCCCTAACTTTCCCTACAATCACGTACCAGTCTATCCCAGAAGAAGATGCCGCTCCCACGTCGCAGGCCTGGAGTCTCACGATGATGGGTCCCGGTGCAGCGCTGAAGGGATGCAGCTCCTCGGTCTTCTCCTTTGATCTTCTCCCGCTGGTAACGGATTCTAGTCAGTCTCTTAGTCCCGGGGCACACCGAGCAGAAGAAGGGAGGTCACGGTTGCACGGATGGCTCCCTTGTGTCGGTAACGGCCCCTGCACTTGCACTCAGGGTGCGATGCTCTGCAGTCAAGTTGTCACAGCCCCTGGATATGCACTCCGGGCGCGATGCTCTGCAGTCTGGTTAGATCCTCGGTGAAAACAAAGTCCTGCAAACCGGGGATGGCAGAAACCACTTTCACAGGGTGATTCTTCCAAGAATCCGGTTGCAAAAGAGCCCTCTGTTCAGGGAGACCACACGTAGCTCTGTGCTGGCTGAGCTCCGGGGCTGTACTGTCCTCCCGCTCTTTTTCTTCCTGGTTAGAACACACAAGCTGTAGGGGATTTCCCACCTCTGTGTCTGTGATTGCACAGTCTGACACTGCCCCCTTGTGGGCAAGTGCTGAAGCAATGTTCAAATCCATTTCTACATTGATGATGCAGTCTGAATGGTTGATCCCATTATACTGCCATCACTTCTGGGATTCTACCAGACCCCAAAAATTATACAAGACCCATCAATAATACAAATACTTCAAATTCACTCTCTTGTAAAATTCAGACTTCAAATCAAACCCTAATAAAATCTTGACACAAGACCAAACTAATGCAAACATTGAGATCCCAGACTAACTGACTAACTGACCAACTGTCTAGATGCCAGTATGTATTTACAGCAAGAAATATCCAGACCCCTAATCACACTTCTCCATACACTGAAGCGCCTCATTATTGCGTGCGATAGCACCCGCCCCCGTCGGTGGCACGATATGTGGTGATCGCTGCCGTAGCGAACATTATCGCTACGGCAGCGTCACACGCACATACCTGCTCTGCGACGTCGCTGTGACCGGCGAACCGCTTCAGCATCACAGCGACGTCACAGCAGTGACACTGAACCGCCGCCCTATAGAAAAGGAGGGGCAGAGATGAGCGGCCAGAACATGCCGCCCACCTCCTTCCTTCCTCCTTTTCCGGTGGACGCGGGTAAGGAGATGTTTGTCGTTCCAGCGGCGTCACACATAGCGATGTGTGCTGCCACAGGAATGACAAACAACATCGTTACTGCAGCAGCAACGATAATTGGGAAGAGAGGGGCATGTCACCGATGAGCGATTTTGAACGTTTTTGCGACGATTCAAAATTGCTCATAGGTGTCACACACAACGACATCTCTAAAGCGGCCGGATGTGCATCACAAATTCCGTGACCCCAACGACATCGCTTTAGCGATCTCGTAGCGTGTAAAGCCACCTTTATTCTGTTTTTCCACCAATAGTGTCAGGATGTTGTCCATGCAATTTCACACTACCTCCTAACACTGTATAGCATTCAGGAGTTTATCACAATCTGTAAAGTGATCGGGGATTTAGTGTAATTAGTATTACCATAAATTATCTCCGGAACAAAATCAGATAATGGCTAATTAATATCAAAGTTTGCCAAGGAGTTTTGGTTGACGTTGCCCCTATGTTCATCCTCAGCCATGATTGAACACAGCCCCATTTATAGATGTGGGGATAGTTTGTAATGCAAGACTCAGTCTATGGGCAAAAGTTGAACTTTTATTGCAAAAAAAAAAATGTATTCTAGTCTTGAGCAACCTCTTTTTAAAATCGTTATTTAGACAGAACTAGAGTTGAGCGATGTTTGAGGTTCGCCAATTTCATGTTCGAGTGATTTTGGGGGGTGCTCGAGATCGAACTCGAACTCGAGCTTCTTGCTAAAAGCTCAACAGTTCGAGCTACGTTCAAGAAAGGTTGGATCAACATAAATGTCGCTTTTCACAGTAAGGCTATGTGCACATGTTGCTGTCTGCATGCGTCCTGCGTCCCCAGCACAATCCCTCTCCCTTTCCTACTCACTGATCACGGGTGCCTCGCTACACGTCTGTCACAAATCTGCGGTGTCTTTTCCTCTTTAGAAAATGGCTGCCGCTTCATTAGTCAATTAGTTATTCCGTGCTTTCCCCACCCACCGGCGCCCATGATTGGTTGCAGTCAGACACGTCCTCAAGCTGAGTGACAGCTGTCTCACTGCAACCAATCACAGCCGCCGGCGGGCGGGTCTATATCGTGCAGTGAAATAAATAAATAAATAATAATTAAAAAAAATGCGGTTCCCCCCATATTTGATACCAGCCAGGATAAAGCCACACGGCTGGAGGCTGGTATTGTCAGCATGGAGAGCACCACGTCATCGGGAGCCCACCACCCTAACAATATCCAGCAGACAGCCACCCGGATTCGCCGCATCCATTAGATGCGACAGTCCCGGGGGACTCCACCAGCTCATCCCGAATTGCCCTGGTGCGGTAGCAATCGAGGTAATAACGGGGTTAATCATGCCAGGCGTCTTCCCGAGATACCTTCTATGATCAACCTGAAAGTGAAAGTATATAAACACACACAGCGAAAAATCCTTTATTTGGAATAAAAGACAAAAAAACACCTCATTTACCTCTTTATTAATCACCAAATACCCCTTCAGGTCCGACGTAATCCACACAACACCGTCAGCTCGGCTACATGAAGCTGCAGCAGCACCGTAGAACACGATCGCGCTGTATCAGCTCCAGGGAGCAATGAATTAAATTGCGCTGTCAGCAGAGACTTCAGCAATGCAGAAGTCAAGATTACCAAATCTGCCTAACTTTATTATTAGAGGCAGTAGACTAGTGGATAGAGCGCTCGCCTAATAACTTCAGGAGTTCTAATCCCGGTCCTGATAAAGAATTTATTTTTTTTTTAATTTTTAATTTTAAATTATAATTATATATTTATAATTATAATTTAATTTAATTTGCACTGAGGGGAGGAGCCGGACATCAGCTGTGAGCCGCGGGACACACCTCTAAAATCGGAGCAGTTCACGGAATGAGGCTGCATTGCTCTCTCCTCTCTCTCCGCTCTCTCTTCTCTCTCTTGTCTCTCTCTCTCTCTCCCCTCTTTCCTCTCTCTTCTCTTCTCTCTATCCTCTCTCTCTTCTCTCTTCTCTCTCTTCTCTCTCTTTTCTCTCTCTCCTCTCTTTCTTCTCTCTCTCTCGCAGACCTGGCGATGATCAGCTGATGCGGTCACCTGACGGAATCAGCTGACACTATAAGTCAAGCGGTGAGGCCGGCTTTTTACCGCCCGGACGGCTAAACTATCAGCTGATGCTGTAGGACAGGAGTCTGGACTGAAGTGTGTAGTTTGTTTTTTTGCACTGATGCATCAGCTGATTGTATAAAAGCCGTTTATACAATCAGCTGCTGTGTCATGTGATTCAGGCCCTTGAACCTGACACATCATCTGATCGCTTTGCCTTCCAGCAAACCGATCAGATGATATTGGATCCGGATTGGATGGCGCGGGATCCTTGACCCAGGATTACTGCGGATGGGGGTTCTTTCATTCAATAAAGATGGAGTCACTAATTGTGTTGTGTTTTATTTATAATAAAAGTATTTTTCTGTGTGTTGTGTTTTTTTTTACCTGTACTAGAAATTCATGGTGGCCATGTCTAATATTGGCGTGACACCATGAATTTCGGGCTTAGGGCCAGTTGATAATATACAGCTAGCCCTAATCCCATTATTACCCAGTGAGCCACCCGTCACCAGGGCAGCTGGAAGAGTTGGATACAGCGCCAGAAGATGGCGCTTCTATGAAAGCGCCGTTTTCTGGGGCGGCTGCGGACTGCAATTCGCATCAGAGGTGCCCAGAAAGCTTGGGCACCCTGAGCTGCGGATTCCAATCCCCAGCTACCAAGTTGTACCTGGCTGGACACAAAAATTGGGCGAAGCCCTCGTCATTTTTTTTTAAATTATTTCATGAAATTCATGAAATAATTAAAAAAAAAGGGCTTCCCTATATTTTTAGTTCCCAGCCGAGTACAAATAGACAGCTGGGGGTTGGGGGCAGCCCGTAGCTGCCTGCTGTATCTGGCTAGCATAAAAAAACATGGCGAAGCCCACGTAATTTTTTGGGGGACAAAAAACTCCTGCATACAGTCCTGGATGGAGTATACTGATCCTTTTAGTTCTGCAGCTGCTGTCTGTCTGTATGGAGGAGAGCAGACAGCAGCTGCAGAGCTACAAGGCTCACCATACTCCATCCAGGACTGTATGCAGGAATTTTTTGCCCACCAAAAAAAAGACGTGGGCTTCGCCATATTTTTGTATGCTAGCCAGGTACAGCAGGCAGGTATGGCTGCCCCCAACCCCCAGCTGTCTATTTGTACCCGGCTGGGAACTAAAAATATAGGGAAGCCCTTTTTTTAATTATTTCATGAATTTCATGAAATAATTAAAAAAAAAACGACGTAGGCTTCGCCCTACTTTTGTGTCCAGCCGGGTACAACTAGGCAGCTGGGGATTGGAATCCGCAGCACAGGTTAGCCCGAGCTTTCTGGGTGCCTCTGCAGCGAATTGCAGTCCGCAGCCGCCCCTTTCATACAAGCGCCATCATCTGGCGCTGTATCCAACTCTTCCAGCTGCCCTGGTGACGGTGGCTTGCTGGGTAATGATGAGTTAATACTAGCTTTGTTTTACTAGCTAGCATTAAGTCAGAGATTCTTAATGTCAGGCAAGTTTGACCCGGCCATTAAGAATCTCCAATAAATGGTTAAAAAAACACACCACACAGAAAAAATACTTTAATAGAAATAAATGCAGACACATTAGAGACTCCATGTTTATTACTCCCTGTCAGCCCTCCACGATCATGCTTTTCTGTTTTATTTCTCCTTCAACCCATGCAGCTCTGCTACATCAGCAGCACTGCATGGGAGGAATACGCTGCTTCCCGTGCAGTGTCTATATCACTCAGTGAGTGAGCAGCAGCTGCGTGCTGTGAGCAGTGACGTCACCGCTGACAGGCGCGTTGCTATAGCAATGGTGATCTCCGTTATTGACCGGCTGTGGCAGCCGGTGAATAACGGAACGGGGAAGCAGAACGGGGAGCCAATTATGTGCCAGAGCATATCGCCGGTACACAGGGATGCACAAACGAGCACCGCGTACCGGAGAGATGTACTGACAGGACCTAGCAATGACGTCTAGCCATGTGACCAGTCTGTAGGCAGAGATAATAGACTTGTGACTGGTCACATGGCTATTTTGACGTCACGATAGGTCCTATGCTGGTGCTGGTTACCGGGAGGATGCAGTGATTATCGGAAGGAAAAGCGGCGGGAGACAGAGTGCAGGACGCATCGCGGGGACAAGTAAGTGTTATGGCAATGTTTATTAACTGTATGTGTACATTTATAATGTGTTTTTATGTGTTTGTGTTTGCCTCCCATTGGTTTCAATGGGGTTCGAGAGGTTCGCCGAACCGAACTCGAACGCAGCCTCCGTTCGACCAACCGAACCGAACTCGAGCCTCTAGAGGGTGGCTCATTTCTAGACAGAACATTGTATATATAACAAGTTAGACCTTTTTTAACAATTAATTTTGCCTAGTGAGAATATTATTATCCTTCGCAAAAATTATATTCACTGTGTTCTGTATTTATTTACTTGTTTCGACCTCAGTAGAAAGGTGTAGAAGATAAATACCCAGATATGTTTAGGGATACACAAGGAGAATATATAACTTACATGTCACGGGTGCCCCGGTCAGAATCTAACTAGTCGCGGCTCAGCAGTAATTCTGTAATTCTAAGCACTGTGTCGCCGTGCAGTTAATTAGAAAAAGAAGCCTTAAGCTTTAAAGTGTAGCACTGCTTCCTTTAATAGCCAGCTTCTATTACAGTGTAATTATTTTACACATGGAGGAAGCTTGGTATATGCTGAGCTACAGATATCAATTTACTATATAGCATGGTTTCAAACTATGGGGCACCCAGTAGAAACGTATGAGATGGTTGTGATCCAACAAAAGCCTAACTATTATAAAGTTATAATTGCATCATTTCTCTTTGTCTTTTATAGGTTGCAATTACTTGGTGGGTCAATTAGCAAAAAAAACTAAAAAAATCACATTTCTCTACACATGTACAGTGGGGAAAATAAGTATTTGATGCTCTGCTGATTTTGCACGTTTTCCCACCTAGAAAGAATGGAGAGGTCTGTAATTTTTATCGTAGGTACACTTCAATTGTGACCGATAGAAATATAAAGAAAATCAAGAAAACATTACATTGTATGATTTTCAAATAATTAATTTGTGCTTCATTGAATGAAACAAGTATTTGATCACCTACCAACCAGGAAGAATTCTGGCTCTCACAGACCTGTTATTTTTTTCTTTAAAGCTGGGTTTACACGCTGCAACATCGCAAAGGACATCGCTGTAACGTCACCGGTTTGGTGACGCAATAGCGATCTCCATAAGTCTCTGCTAAGTCTCTGGTGAGCGTTCAACCCGGCAAACCTGGCCAACAACTTACCAGCGATCCGGACCTGCAGAGCGACCTAGCTGGTTGTTGGGGACGTTGATAAGCAGCCTTTTGAAAGGGAAGTTGCTAACAAAGTCGCTGAAAAGGATTCACACACTGAAACTTCATGCTGCACAGCGGGAAACAAAGGACCTAGGAATGGTCCTGAACGACTTGTAGTGATCAGCAACTTCCAGCAACTTCACAGCAGGGGCCAGGTCGCTGATAGGTTTCACACACTGCAACATCGCAAACAACATCGCTATTGCGTCACAAAACCGGTGACGTTACAGCGATGTCGTTTGAGATGTTGCAGTGTGTAAACCCAGCTTAAGAAACCCTCCAACTTTGCACTCATTACCTGTATTAATTGCATGTGTTTGAACTTGTTACATGTATAAAAGACACCTGTTCACACATTGAATCAATCACACTTCAACCTCTCCACCATAACCAAGATCAAAGAGCTGTCTAAGGACACCAGGGACAAAGTTGTAGTCTGGCACAAGGTGGGACGGGCTACAGAACAATAAGCAAGCAGCTTGGAGAGAAGACAACAACTGTTGGCACAATTATTATAAAATGGAAGAAACACAAGATGGCTGTCAATCTTACTTGATCTGCGGTTCCATGCAGGATCTCGCCTCATGGGGTAAGGATGATTTTGAGCAAGGTCAGGAATCAGCCAATAACTACATGGGAGGACCTGTTCAATGACTTGACTAGAGCTGGGACCATAGTTTCAAAGATTAAAGTTAGTAAAAGACAACACCGTTATTGATTAAAATCCAGCATTGCACGAACGTTCACACTGCTAACACCAGCACATGTCCAGGTGCAATGACGTTCGCCAATGACCGTCTGAATCATCAAGAGGAGGTATGTGCTCAGATGACACCAAAATAAAACTTTTTGTTATCATCTCTACTCGCTGTGTTTGGAGGAAGAAGAAGGATGAGTAAAACCTCAAAAATACCGTCCCAACCATGAACCATGGAGGTGTAAATATCAAACTTTGGGGGTGCTTTTCTGCACAAGAGACAGGACAACTGCACCGTTTTGAAGGGAGGATAAATGGGGTCATGTATCGCAAGATTTTGGCCAACAACCTCCTTCCCTCAGTAAGAGCATTAAAGATGGATCATGGCTGGGTCTCCCAGCATGATAATGACCTAAAACACACAGCCAGGGTAACTAAGTAGTGGCTCTATAAGAAGCATTTCAAGGTCCTGGCGCGGTCTAGCCAGTCTCCAGACCTGAACTTAATAGAAAATATTTGAAGGGAACTGAAACTCAATGTTGCCCAGTGACTGCCCGAAATCTGAAATATCTGGAGAAGATCTGTAAGGAGAGTGGGACAAAATAACAATTATGGTGTGTGCAAACTGTGTCATAAACTACAGGAAGCGCCTGACCTCTGTAATTGAAAACAAAGATTTCTGTATGAAAAACTTTATAACTCCAGCGAACAAATTTGAGGATGCAGATATATATTAAAAAATTTTTTGCATTTGCAAATCTTTATTTTGAAAAACTTCCATAAAATTGGAGCCACACTTCTGGGCGGTGAAGGAAAGAGATTAGGAGTGGTAGCCTGCTTGGATTTCTGTACCAAACAATAAGTGCTATTTTACTAATGTATCAAATACTTATTTTATGCAATAAAATTAAAAAAATTATTTCAATTCACACAATGTGATTTTCTGGATTTTTAGGGCAATTCTGTCTGTCACAGTTATAGTGTACCTATGAAAAAATTACAGACCTCTCCATTCTTTGTAGGTGGCAAAATCGTCAGTGTATCAAATACTTATTTTTCTCACTGTACATAATGCATGCTATATACTAAAATCTTACATGTGGCAAAAACTAGGAAAGTTTCAGTGCTGAAAATTTGTAATTTGTTTTATTTTCCTTTTACTATTCTCATAGTGAGTTGTGATGTCCTTAGGAACATATTAACCTTTTCTCTAAAATAAAATGCCCATCTCCAATCAGATAATCACCATGGATTTAGCTCGTGGTGCCACCAGTATTCAATTGATACTAAAGTATAGTATTAAATGCAAGGCTGAGCATTCAATAGTTTAAAGTGCATTTCAGTCATTGTGACGGGGTGTGTGAAAGAGCAGGCAGGGACAGCAGACTGGTGAACATCAACCCAAAAAATCTTTATTGTGACCAGATGAATATTCCATTAAGCACATATATGATTGCTCAGAGTCTGTAATGCAGCCACAACTAAAGGAACAGATTTGGAGGCACCATCCGGTAATTCGACCGCAAGGAAAATTAGACACTTGCCCTTAAGGGGGCTTTACACGCTACGATATCGTTAATGTTTTATCGTCGGGGTCACGTTGTTAGTGACGCACATCCGGCGTCATTAACGATATCGCAGCGTGTGATACTTACCAGCGACCTTTAGCGACCTCAAAAATGGTTAAAATCGTTCACCATGGAGAGGTCGTCCCAAAACCAAAAATCGGTAATGGTTGATTATCGATGTGGTTCGTCGCTTCTGCGGCAGCACACATCCCTGTGTGTGACACCGCAGGAGCGAGGAACGTTTCCTTACCTGCCGCCGGCCACAATGCAGAAAGAAGAAGGTGGGCAGGATGTTATGTCCCGCTCATCTCCGCCCCTCCGCTTTGATTGGCCGGCCGCTTAGTGACGTCGCGGTGACGTCACTGTGATGCCGAACGTCCCTCCCCCTTGAGGGAGGGATTCTTCGGCAGTCACAGCGACGACGACGACCAGGTAAGTGCGTGTGACGCTGCCGTAGCGATAATGTTCACTGCGGCAGCGATCACACGATATCACATCCACGACGGGGGCGGGTGCTTACACACTCGATATCGCTAGCAATTGCTAGCGATGTCATAGCGTGTAAAGCCCGCTTTAGACTAGTTCTTCAAATCCAGCAATGTGGGCAAGACAACACAGTACCACGTGACAAATGATCCACAATCTCTAACAGTCCAAGTAGTGGTACCAGGATCTGACCATCTCAGCAGATCCGAGCCTTTACAGGACACATCACCCACAAAACCCCCCAAACATGGCTTATTGCTTTCTACCTTTTTCTTGGGATCAGACCCCTGGTTGGGCAAAGGTGATCACACTTCACCCCCTTAAGCATCATTTACATTTAATTCAAAGAGTGAAAGAAGGTACCTGAAGTCCAGTCTCAAGACTGTCTGCAGGGTTGTGTATCAGGGAAGAGAGGAACAAAGAGACACATGCCCCCATCAGATCCAAGATAAGAAATGCTAATGGAGGTTTAATTGCATTATGGTCCATGGAGGCCAACTGGGGGTGCCATACTGTAAGGCTATGTTCACAGAGGACGTTTTTGCAATGTTTTTTTTCCTGCCCAAAACCTGATCTTGTGGTAGGATGTCTCCTGGGAGATATCTGCGGATTTGATGCGGTTTTTGTGGCGTTTTTGCAGCGTTTTTTCTGTGATGTCAAGACCAGCAGGGGTTCAAGAGTACCTGAGTGCAGGGCTGGGCCAAGATTGACCTGGATCAGGCACTCCAATAATAATAATAAAACAAAAGTAGAAAGAAAAAGAAAAGCAAACGTACTATACTTACCAGTGTCCGGAATCTTTGTACATGCTCGTTGGATGCTAGAGTGTATGTGCTCCTTCCAGCTATGATGTCATTTCAACATACCTCTATCACATGGGGAGTAGAGGGGCGAAGCATGATATAGTGGAAGGGAGAAAACATCGCCAAGCTCACTAACTAAGCCGTTCACGCCCACTAACCCAGCTGGTCATGCCCACTAACCTGGAAGGAGCCCATACATTCTAGGCTCAACTGTACCTGCTCCCACGGCCCCTCCTACTTCCAGAGCTGCTTATTAGCCTCATGCATATTCACTGCTTTCCCAGTGCAGCGGCATCTGTGATTGGTTGTAGTCAGACTCTCCCCCAGCCTGTTTGACAGTGTCTGACTGCAACCAACCACAGACTTGGTCTGCGGGTCTATTGTTCAGTAAACAATAAATAAATAAATAAAAATGACGTAGGGTCCCCCCATATTATGGTACCCACCACAGATAAAGCCCACGGTTACAGACTGCAGCACCCAGCCGTGTGCTTATTTTGACTGTGTATCAAAATAAAAGGGACCCTATGCTGTTTTTTAATTATTTGAATAAATAATTGAAGAAAAAACATCATGAGCGCCCCCCCAATTTTGATACCCAGCCAAGATAAAGCCCACAGCTGGGGGCTGGTATTCTTAGGCTAGAGAGACCTAGCCTAAAAATATCAGCCTGCAGCCGCCAAGGATTTTTGCATCCATTAGATGCGACAATCCCAGCACTTTACCCAGCTCTTCCCGAATTGCCCTGGTGCGGTGGCAATAGAGGTAATATCAGGGGTTAATCGCAGCCCTAGATTGGTAATGGCAGGTGTATATGAGACACCCCATCACCAATCTGTAATAAGTGAAAAGAAATAAACACAAACACCAAAAAAATCCTTTATTTGAAATAAAATACAAAAAACATCCTCTTTCTCCACTTTATTAACTCCATAATCACACCCCTGCAGGTCCAACATAATCCATACGAGGTCCCATGACGATTCAGCTCTGCTACATCTGAAGATCATGGCAAGTGCCATAGAACAGGACAGCCCGCTGTGAGCTCCGGGGAGAGAATGAATGAGACACGTGATCACCGGTCACTTCAATCAGGCGATTTCCGGTCCCAGCTGGCGATACATGTTACCGTAAATAGCCTGAGTGACGGCACTGCTGAATACGCGGCTCATTCATTCTCTCTACACTACACCGGCCTAGAGGTCTGTGATTGGGTGCAGTCAGATGCTGATACTCAGGCTGGGGGCGCGTCTGACTGCAACCAATCACAGATGAAAGCAGTGAATATGTCATGAAAGTAATGAGTGGCCTTTGAAGTGGAGGAGCCACAGGGGCGTACAGCCGCGCCGGTGATTTGGTAAATATACCGCGCCTACTCCAATCACCCTATCCCCACCACCATTTTTAAGTGCTGGACAGATACCCTGAATCAATTCTGGGCCAGGAACCGTTTTTTTATGAACCCGGTTAGACCCGCCAATCCAGGATATCTACAAGTCCACCCATGACTAGGGTGACAAACCGTAGCAAAAGCGCTGAAAAAAAATTGACATGTTAATTCTTTTCATAACGCAGGAAAACTGGAGGTGATTCACAAAACAGTCAGGAAAATCCTGGAGGTGATTTGTGTGTGTGTGCACGAGATTTCAGAAATCCTCAGACTTTGCTGGGACTTTAAAAAGCAGCGTTTTATTAGCATGGATTTGCATAAAACCAAGGCAAGTCCACAGCTAAAAGACGTTGCAAAACCACTGCAAAATCGCCCAGTGTAAACATAGCCTTAGAGTAATGATCCAATATCACATGTTTCTGAGTGGCTAAGATATGTGAACTTTTAGGATTTGGACATAAATAGAAGATGAAATTAGAGTCTTGTGTTTTCAATCAATGGGATGACAATCAGTTGTGAATGGGTGACATGTTTCACCTAAAGAACAGGGATTTATAAAGTCTGATCTTCACAACTCATGTTTGAAAAAGTGTATCATGGCATGAACAAGTGACATTTTTGAGGACTTCAGAAAAAGGATTATGATGCTCATCAGGCAGGGTTACAAAACTATCCAGGGTATGCTCAATCGACAAACAAGGGGCTGCGTAATGGGGACGAGAGTTGCCCCAAGTTATGCCAACTTATTTATGGGGCGATTCAAATCCCTGTTCATAGCGGGATCCCTTCTGCCGATTCTGCCTACCCAAGTGGATTAAAAACATTCCCATGGCCAGTATTGGTGTATACGAAAAAACTGGATGAAAAAAGGATGCAGATTTTTTGGTCGAATCAAAAATATTAAAGCAAAGGTCCCAGGAAAAAGGCTACCTGAGGAACTTGATTCAGGAAGCCTTTAATAAAACAAAAAAAATGTGTCAAGAGGAGTGTTTACAAAAAATTGAGAACAAACTCATGAAAATTAAAACTGGGGAGGGTACAGATATTAAGTCGGAATTAAAGCAGAGTTTTGTGACTACATTTAATAGCTTTTTTGGGAATATGTTAAATATAGGGACCCCCATACAGCAGTATGAAAAGTCATGCTAGACATTGTCTAGCCCAATTTGGTCAGTATGACCATTGCACAGACTCAAATAACCAATATAAGAATAGGAGGACTAGAGTCAAAAAGTGCCAATAAAGTGAATATATTTTATTAAATACAATAAAAAGATGTGCAAACAGCAAAAAAGAGGATAAAAACACATAGGGGTGTGAAGTGCATAATCAGGATCAAAGAAATGAACAGTAATCACAAATGGCCAGTTGGAGTAATACAAATCATGCAATGGGGCATTGTTAGAGCAGGCATAAACAATAAGATATGCAGATAAAGTGCATGTGCAATAATATATGTAGTACCTGCTCAAGCATACCAGGATTAATTAATGGTGGGGTACGGGGGAGCCTCTTTCTTGTGTTTTTGGGATCATGCATTAGTCACTTTAGAAAATGCACTTTAAAAATGCACTGGCCACTTTGTTTTTGAATGTTTTGTAAATACTCATTGGATGGTATCATGCCCCATTAATTAATCCTGGTATGCTTGAGCAGGTACTACATATATTATTGCACATGCACTTTATCTGCATATCTTATTGTTTATGCCTGCTCTAACAATGCCCCATTGCATGATTTGTATTACTCCAACTGGCCATTTGTGATTACTGTTCATTTCTTTGATCCTGATTATGCACTTCACACCCCTATGTGTTTTTATCCTCTTTTTTGCTGTTTGCACATCTTTTTATTGTATTTAATAAAATATATTCACTTTATTGGCACTTTTTGACTCTAGTCCTCCTATTCTTATATTTTTTGGGAATATGTAGAAACTGTTAAGGAAATAGTGGTACATTTTGAAAAGTGACCCCATTCTGCCCAAATGTTTACCTAAAACCCAAAAATAATTTTCAGGCGAAATAGGAACTTGAAAAATTTAGTGGCACCTAGCAGTATATCTCATGATGGGAAAGGGAATACACCTATTATTAGACAGCTGAACAAGGGGGTGTTAAGATGTGGTAGTTGCAATTGTCTTTGCTGTAAAACTATTCAACACGGAAAAAATAGTTTTCAATCTGTGATAACTGGGGAGATTTTCCCTATCAAACAACATCTTGACTGCAGATCATTCTATGTAGTCTATTTATTAGAATGCAACTGTAACATTCAATATATTGGCCGAACTATTCAACCCATCTGCACAGCAGGTTAAACAAACATTGGCAAAACATCAGGCAGGATCTACTAGAACATAGAATCTCTAAACACTACCTTTTAAACCATCAAAAAAATCCAGAAGGTTTGTGACTTACCATCCTAGAGCAGATTCCGAGCGTTGTGTCAGATCGGTACAGGAGATTAATAAACAGAGAATTGTACTGGATATTCAAAATGGCTACGTTAACACCTGAGGGTCTCAACATTAGTATTAAGCACACTAAATAACCAGCATCAAACCAATTTGCTGGTGGGAGGAATTATTCGTAATTGAGGAGATAAATTCAGGCTGGCAGTTCTATAGAACAAATTTATTGATAAAATTGATAAAATACAAAATACAATTTTGAAGGACCTAGTGGAATAAATAAATATAAGAAAACAAAAAAACAAAACCTTTCTATTGATTCCGTATAATTCATCATCACTGAACCCATCAAATAGCCAACTAAGAAACGATGTCCCATTACATTTTTATTAACGGGTTTTATAAATTACTGCAAAATTATTTATGGAATTCATTTTAAAATTATTCAGATTTCTCAGTTTGTTGCTATATGGATACAATTGGTATGTATACATCATTATACAAATATGGTTCCTTTTTTATTTTTATTTTTATCTTGGTTTTAATAATCTCTTTTCTATCTATGTATTAGAATTTCTTCCTGATATTTAACCATTCACTAATGTGTAATTTTTTATGTCAGTATTTTTATATCTGTTTGGGAGTATATATATTTTTTATCTGTGGAATTGTTAGCATATATTATTAATCTAATCATGGATTATTAGCATGTGTATATAAGGCAGATTAAACACTGCCGATTTAGTACCTGATGAAGGGGCCGTACAGTCTCGCAAATGCATTCTGTGATTAAAGTGTCAAACCTCCTGGTCTGTGTCGGTGTGGTTAGATCTACACAGCGCCCGGATTACCGCTCTTTTTCGCATTTGATTTGTGGACAAAACTATCTCTAAAGTCTTTGGCCTCCACCAACACAGATTGTGTATAAGACAGTTTGTGTACAAATGGAGTTAATTCAAAACCACTGCTACCATCCCCAGGAGATGTCAACCAATAAATGTCACTCCAAGAGTGCGGTGTGTAAAAGTCAGCGAGGTCACAAAAGAACCCAAGTTAACCATTATGCAACAAACATCTTGGGTGGGGGTTCTTTCATTCAATAAAGATGGAGTCACTAATTGTGTTGTGTTTTATTTATAATAAAAGTATTTTTCTGTGTGTTGTGTTTTTTTTTACCTGTACTAGAAATTCATGGTGGCCATGTCTAATATTGGCGTGACACCATGAATTTCGGGCTTAGGGCCAGTTGATAATATACAGCTAGCCCTAATCCCATTATTACCCAGTGAGCCACCCGTCACCAGGGCAGCTGGAAGAGTTGGATACAGCGCCAGAAGATGGCGCTTCTATGAAAGCGCCGTTTTCTGGGGCGGCTGCGGACTGCAATTCGCATCAGAGGTGCCCAGAAAGCTTGGGCACCCTGAGCTGCGGATTCCAATCCCCAGCTACCAAGTTGTACCTGGCTGGACACAAAAATTGGGCGAAGCCCTCGTCATTTTTTTTTAAATTATTTCATGAAATTCATGAAATAATTAAAAAAAAAGGGCTTCCCTATATTTTTAGTTCCCAGCCGAGTACAAATAGACAGCTGGGGGTTGGGGGCAGCCCGTAGCTGCCTGCTGTATCTGGCTAGCATAAAAAAACATGGCGAAGCCCACGTAATTTTTTGGGGGACAAAAAACTCCTGCATACAGTCCTGGATGGAGTATACTGATCCTTTTAGTTCTGCAGCTGCTGTCTGTCTGTATGGAGGAGAGCAGACAGCAGCTGCAGAGCTACAAGGCTCACCATACTCCATCCAGGACTGTATGCAGGAGTTTTTTGCCCACCAAAAAAAAGACGTGGGCTTCGCCATATTTTTGTATGCTAGCCAGGTACAGCAGGCAGGTATGGCTGCCCCCAACCCCCAGCTGTCTATTTGTACCCGGCTGGGAACTAAAAATATAGGGAAGCCCTTTTTTTAATTATTTCATGAATTTCATGAAATAATTAAAAAAAAAACGACGTAGGCTTCGCCCTACTTTTGTGTCCAGCCGGGTACAACTAGGCAGCTGGGGATTGGAATCCGCAGCACAGGTTAGCCCGAGCTTTCTGGGTGCCTCTGCAGCGAATTGCAGTCCGCAGCCGCCCCTTTCATAGAAGCGCCATCATCTGGCGCTGTATCCAACTCTTCCAGCTGCCCTGGTGACGGTGGCTTGCTGGGTAATGATGAGTTAATACTAGCTTTGTTTTACTAGCTAGCATTAAGTCAGAGATTCTTAATGTCAGGCAAGTTTGACCCGGCCATTAAGAATCTCCAATAAATGGTTAAAAAAACACACCACACAGAAAAAATACTTTAATAGAAATAAATGCAGACACATTAGAGACTCCATGTTTATTACTCCCTGTCAGCCCTCCACGATCATGCTTTTCTGTTTTATTTCTCCTTCAACCCATGCAGCTCTGCTACATCAGCAGCACTGCATGGGAGGAATACGCTGCTTCCCGTGCAGTGTCTATATCACTCAGTGAGTGAGCAGCAGCTGCGTGCTGTGAGCAGTGACGTCACCGCTGACAGGCGCGTTGCTATAGCAATGATGATCTCCGTTATTGACCGGCTGTGGCAGCCGGTGAATAACGGAACGGGGAAGCAGAACGGGGAGCCAATTATGTGCCAGAGCATATCGCCGGTACACAGGGATGCACAAACGAGCACCGCGTACCGGAGAGATGTACTGACAGGACCTAGCAATGACGTCTAGCCATGTGACCAGTCTGTAGGCAGAGATAATAGACTTGTGACTGGTCACATGGCTATTTTGACGTCACGATAGGTCCTATGCTGGTGCTGGTTACCGGGAGGATGCAGTGATTATCGGAAGGAAAAGCGGCGGGAGACAGAGTGCAGGACGCATCGCGGGGACAAGTAAGTGTTATGGCAATGTTTATTAACTGTATGTGTACATTTATAATGTGTTTTTATGTGTTTGTGTTTGCCTCCCATTGGTTTCAATGGGGTTCGAGAGGTTCGCCGAACCGAACTCGAACGCAGCCTCCGTTCGACCAACCGAACCGAACTCGAGCCTCTAGAGGGTGGCTCATTTCTAGACAGAACATTGTATATATAACAAGTTAGACCTTTTTTAACAATTAATTTTGCCTAGTGAGAATATTATTATCCTTCGCAAAAATTATATTAATGTTTATGCGACCACCATCGAGAGAACACTAAACAACAATGGTGTGCATGGCAGAACTGTACAGAGAAAGTCACTGCTCTACATAAAGAACATTTCTGCCCCTCTGTAGTTTGCTAAACATCATCTGGACATACCAGAAGGCTATTGGAACAAAGATTTTTGGATAGCTGAAATCAAAATAGACTTTTTTAGTTTAAATGAGAAGCTTCATGTTTGGCAAATGAAAAAGTTGTATTTTAGCATAAAAATCTCATACCATATTTAAAAGACAATGTAGTAGTATCATGATTTGGGTCTGTTTTGCTGCCTCTGGGCCAGGACAGTGTGCCATCATTGAAAGAACAAGAAATTCTGAACTATATAAACAAATTTTAAAGGGAAATTTCAGGATATTTGTCCATGAACTAAATTTCAAGAGAATATGGATCATGCTGCAATACAAGGACCCCAAGCACACACGTTGTTCTAAAAAAGAATGGTTAAAGAAGAATCAAGTTAACATTTTGGAATGGGCAAGTCAATGTCCTGTCTTTAATCCCATGGAATGTTTTTGAAGTAACTGAATCAAGCAGTTTATCGGTGAAAACCCACCACCATAACATTAAAGCTGACTTATAGGGACGAATAGGCTAAAATTCTACTATTCTACAAGTTCTTCTATTTTAACACATTTGTTATATTTGATTCCCTTTATCTACTTTTAGAACTTGTGTGAAAATATGATGTAGTTTTAGGTGAACTTTTACAGAAATATGAGTTCACAAACATTCAAGCACAATTGTAGAAAAGTGTCCAGTGGGGAAAGCCTATCTCTGATATTCATGTGATCCAAAAAGGTACAGTATAAGGAGCTGAACTGAGGTTGTATAAACAATTCGAGCCTTTTAAAATGAGGAGAGCATATTCTGAGGATGGATTGTTGTGGCAGGAAACAGATGAATTTCAGAAAGCCCTATTCCGATGCAGCACAAATCTAGCACAAGTGAATTAATCCATTCCTCACTTCTTTGTTGTCCCATGGAAAAGTAAAGATCACACATGCAGCCAAGTAAATTTTTCTTCATTCACAACCAGCTTGCTTATATTTTTATCTTAAGGTTGTGTAAACTAACATCTCTAACTTTAATGCCTTTAGCAATATTCACAATCCAATAGCAATTAACAATCAAATTAAGAATTGACAATCTCCAGTCTGCAATGATTTAAGTGTAACTAAACTTTTAAAACTTTTTTCTATATTTTGTAGCTCTTTTGGAGCATTGTTGTACAGTGAAAGTCCAGGTTGTAAGGTGCCCACAGATTATTGAAACCACGGAACAGTAGAATTTAAGGGGTACTTTGCACGTTGTGACATTGCTACCGAAATATCATCGGGGTCACGGTTGTTGTGACGCACATCCGGCGCCGGTAGTGACATCGCAATGTGTAAATCCTAGGAGCGACGATGAACGAGCGTGAAACAGTCAAAAATCGCTGATCTGTGCCACGTGGTTCATTTTCATAATGTCGCTCCTGCTGCAGGTACGATGTTGTTTGAGGCCCCAGCAGCGTCACACATCGCTGTATGTGAAGCCGCAGGAACGGCAAACATCTCCTTACCTGCGTCCCGACGGCAATGTGGAAGGGAGAAGGTGGGCGGGATGCAACGTCTCGCTCATCTCCGCCCCTCCGCTTCTATTGGCCAGCTGCTTAGTGACGTCGCGGTGACGCCGAAAGCACCTCCCCCTTGAAGGAGGGATTGTTCGGCAGTCATATCGACGTCGCCGAGCAGGTATGTGCGTGTGATGCTGCCGTAGCGATAATATTCGCTACGGCAGCAATCACAAGATATTGCATTTGCGACGGGGGCGGGTGCTATCGCGCTGGACATTGCTAGCCAATTCTAGCGATGTCGCAACGTGCAAAGTACCCCTTAGTTATACATAAGTCTGCATACATTAATGTACGGTTTTAAGGCTGGAGTAACACATGCATATGAGCAGGGCCGGCGTCAGCACCCGGCAAACCCGGTCAAATGCCGGGGCCCTGGGCTGCCGGGTGGGCCCACTCGTAGTGGCAGGAGTGGCGTACCGCTAGTCACGAGGGCCCAGTGCCCCCGCTGTCACCGGTCCCCTCCTGCCGAGGATCGCGCTTTCAATTGTATCGGCATTGCAGTTGCCGATATAATTCAGAGCAATGATGAGATGGAGCGGCACACTGCCTCTCTCATTATTCTCCCCGCTGTGTCTGTTGGCGCTCTGACAGATCAGCAGCATAGCATGGTGATGTCATCACTGCGTGGCTGCAGTGAGGTCAGAGCGACAGCAGTGGACGTGCCGAGCAGACCGGAGCAGTGGGGGAACGAGGAGAAGTGAGAATGTATTTCATCACTGTGGCCAGACAACTATGGGGATGCATTAAATGATATAGCGGCTGTATACTACATGAGGGTGCCTAATCCTATCTGGGTCTGCACTGTGCTATATGTGGGCTGTGTACTATATGAGGGTGCCTAATGCTATCTGGCTCTGCACTGTTCTATATGCGGGCTGTATACTACATGAGGATGCCTAATGCTATCTGGGTCTTCATTGTGCAATATGCGGGCTGTATACTACATGAGGATGCCTAATGCTATCTGGGTCTACATTGTGCTATATGCGGTCTGCATACTACATGAAGATGCCTAATGCTATCTGGGTCGGCATTGTGCTATATAAGGGCTGTATACTACATGAGGGTGCCTAATGCTAACTGGGTCTGCATTGAGCAATATGCGGGCTTTATACTACATGAGGGTGCCTAATGCTATCTGGGTCTGTATTGTGCTATATGTGGGCTGTATACTACATGAGGGTGCCTAATGCTATCTGGGTCTGCATTGTGCTAAATGCGGGCTGTATACTACGTGAGGGTGTCTGTTACACGTCGTGGCTCTCCTGTTGCAAGGAATGAGGTGGTCCTCAATTCCTTGTCTGCCACGAGCCCTCCTGCTCAGCAGCGCCAAAGGTCTAGGAGACTGCGCAGTCTGCAGGAGTTGCCTCCTCAGAGACATAGCAGAAGGGTGACACCTAGTGGTTCTCCTCTTGCAAGGAATGGAGCGGTCTCCCATCCCTTGCCTGCCGCAGGCTCTCCTGCTCAGCATCACAGATGCTCTGGGAGGTTGCGCAGTGTGCAAAGAATAGATGCTCAGGGAAGCAGCAAGACTTCCCATGTCTCTGCACATTGTGAAACCGAGGATCCCGCCTTTATGACCCAGAGGCAGGAAGATGAGCATGTGCTCCACGTGACGTCTTCTGATTCGCTCACTGATATCACACGGCCCCATGACGAGGCTGGTGATGTGCTGAATCTTGACTGGCTAGGCCAGGACGTCACGAACCCTGATTGGGTTACGCCCGTCTCGCGCCCGCCCTTGGGTGGAGCTACACCTCCTTAAAAGCTCCCCCTGCCATCATGGTGGTGCGCGATCGTCCTTCTATGTTTGGATGTCTGGCAGCGTGCTGCCACGCCACTGCTCAGGCATTACTGTCTTTTGTGGGCTTGGCCCTTGCCGCTTAGGCAGTACCTTGTTTGCAGGCCGTGTTCCTGCCTTGCTGCTCCGGCAGTATCCCCTTCAACAGGCCGTGTTCCTGTCCCAGGTGAGCTCCTCAAGTCACCACCGGACTCACCTGGTTATTGAAAGCACACGTGCGTGGGCACCTCTGTGCTACCCTTGTGCCATATTCTCGTGACTTCCACTGGCACACATGCGTGGGCACCTCTGTGCTTCCCCGTGCAACAGGTACACCGAGCCGTGAGATCCGTGCCATACAACCCTCACGGGTTAGGGCAGATCGGTGTACATAGATCGTCTGTGACATTCCAGACGATCGCTAGCAGCAACCCGCTCACTCTTCACCCACCATAGCGGCGGTCCCTTACACCACACAGTGGACCTTGACCGGCGGAAGCTGTCCATTTCCCATCTTGGCACGCTTCCCCGGGTCCCCCTCGTAACATTACGGTCGCGCCAAAGGTCTGGCTATGGCGGAAGAGCAGCAGCAGTTGCTGCGTTATGTGCAGCAGTTGGAGTCATGATTGGCAGCAGTGGAGCGGTCTTCCCCCGATAAGGCTGCTCTAGCGACAGTCGCCACCCAGGCGGCTACTCAGGCTGTGGAATTGTGCGGAAGGTCGCCTCGCCTTGCGCTCCCAGAGCGCTTCAGCGGAGAGGGCTCCGAGTGCCGTGGTTTCATAAACCAGGTTACCACCTACTTGGAGTTGTCCGCGACTGATTACGCTACTGAGAAGGCGAAGGTAGCCTTCGTCCAGTCCCTGCTCACAGGGAAAGCACTAAAATGGTCCACGCCGTTGTGGGAGCGCGGAGATCGGGTGGTGAATCACCTTCCAGTTTATCTTGAGGCCATGAGAAAGGTGTTCCTCGGGCCTCAAGTCACCCACGACTCTGCGCTGCGGCTCCTACGCCTTCGGCAGAGGTCCACTTCAGTCGGGGACTTTGCGGTGCAATTCAGGACACTCGCCGCAGAGCTGGACTGGCCAGATAAAGTCCTGGTCCCTGTGTTCTGGGAGGGGCTGGCAGGGTTCATCAAAGACGCGCTGGCAATGCGTGACGTGCCGACCACCTTAGAGTCCTTGATTCGGCTTGCCTCTCGCATAGACATCCGCCACGCGGAGCGGGAGCTCGAGGTCTCTTCGGCACCCACGTCTACCTGGCCTACAGAGCCTCTAACTCCTCTTCCCCACCAGACAGGTCTCCCAGCCAGTCCTGTTGACGACTCCGTGGAGTCAATGGAAGTGTCCAAAGTGGTCTCCTCTACCACAGGTTCTCGGCCTTCGGTCGTTTGCTTTGCCTGTGGGCAGAGGGGACATATAGCTACCCGATGTTCGAAACCATCGGAAAAAAAGACAGCGTCTAGTTTCCATCAAAGGGGGGATCCTAGACGCTGCCTCTCCTTCTAGGTTAACCATCAGCGCCCAGTTGCAGTTCGGCACCACTGTCTTCTCTGCCCAGGCTTGCTTGGACTCCGGCGCTGACGGCAATTTCATTTCGGCATCCCTGGCAACTAGGTACTCTGTCCCCCTGGTCCTGTTGCCTAAACCAATCAGTATCCGGGTAGTCAACGGGTCCCTCCTTGTCAATCCCATTACCCAGATCACCGTCCCTCTCAGGATGGATGTACAACCAGGCCACCATGAGCAGGTGTCCTTTCTGGTGCTTCCAGAAGGGACGGATGAGATCCTACTGGGACTCCCCTGGTTGAAACGGCATGCTCCGATACTCAATTGGGCAACAGGGGAGATCTCGTCCTGGGCAGGGTCATGTAGGGAGCACCTCGGGACCACCAGGCCACCCACTACCCTAGACCAGGTGCCACCTGGCCACATCCTCGTTCCCCCTGGGCTACGGAACGATATGCTGTCCTGGGACCATACCTCCAAGGTCGGGGGCTCCTTCTGGGCCAAAAGGACCAGAGTCCTAGAGGCCAGGCATGATTGGTGGCTGACGGCCGACTCCTCGTCCGACGACCCTGAAGTAGCGAGGCTGGTAAAAACTAAAGTTGTACAGGGCAAGAGGTACTTCCTCGTGGAGTGGGTCAGTCGTGGACCGAAGCATAGGTCCTGGGAATTGGAGGGTAATGTCCATGCCCCGGGTTTGGTGGCAGCCTTCAAGCGCAGGCGGGAGGGGGGCCCTAGACGGGGGGGTAATGTTACATGTCGTGGCTCTCCTGTTGCAAGGAATGAGGTGGTCCTCCATTCCTTGTCTGCCACGAGCCCTCCTGCTCAGCAGCGCCAAAGGTCTAGGAGACTGCGCAGTCTGCAGGAGTTGCCTCCTCAGAGACATAGCAGAAGGGTGACACCTAGTGGTTCTCCCCTTGCAAGGAATGGAGCGGTCTCCCATCCCTTGCCTGCCGCAGGCTCTCCTGCTCAGCATCACAGATGCTCTGGGAGGTTGCGCAGTGTGCAAAGAATAGATGCTCAGGGAAGCAGCAAGACTTCCCATGTCTCTGCACATTGTGAAACCGAGGATCCCGCCTTTATGACCCAGAGGCAGGAAGATGAGCATGTGCTCCACGTGACGTCTTCTGATTCGCTCACTGATATCACACGGCCCCATGACGAGGCTGGTGATGTGCTGAATCCTGACTGGCTGGGCCAGGACGTCACGAACCCTGATTGGGTCACGCCCGTCTCGCGCCCGCCGTTGGGTGGAGCTACACCTCCTTAAAAGCTCCCCCTGCCATCATGGCGGTGCGCGACCGTCCTTCTATGTTTGGATGTCTGGCAGCGTGATGCCACGCCACTGCTCAGGCATTACTGTCTTTTGTGGGCTTGGCCCTTGCCGCTTAGGCAGTACCTCGTTTGCAGGCCGTGTTCCTGCCTTGCTGCTCCGGCAGTATCCCCTTCAACAGGCCGTGTTCCTGTCCCAGGTGAGCTCCTCAAGTCTCCACCGGACTCACCTGGTTATTGAAAGCACACGTGCGTGGGCACCTCTGTGCTACCCTCGTGCCATATTCTCGTGACTTCCACTGGCACACGTGCGTGGGCACCTCTGTGCTTCCCCGTGCAACAGGTACACCGAGCCGTGAGATCCGTGCCATACAACCCTCACGGGTTAGGGCAGATCGGTGTACATAGATCATCTGTGACATTCCAGACGATCGCTAGCAGCAACCCACTCACTCTACACCCACCATAGCGGCGGTCCCTTACACCGCACAGTGGACCTTGACCGGCGGAAGCTGTCCATTTCCCATCTTGGCACGCTTCCCCGGGTCCCCCTCGTAACAGGTGTCTAATGCTATATGGGTCTGCATTGTGCTATATGGGGGTTGCATAGTGCAATATGGGGGCTGCATAATGCTACATGGAGGCTACTTAATACTATATGTGGTACTACGAAAGCTTCATAACACTATAAATAGTGGAGTGAATATGGGGGCTGCATGCTACTATACCCCAGAGTTGTATGTCTCCTCCATCCCAGTGCTGTATATCCCCTCAGAGCTGTATGTCCCGCCACCCCAGTGCTGTATACCCCCCAGAGCTGCATACCCCCAGAGCTGCATGTCACCCTCCACCTCAGAGCTGTTTGTCCCCCCACCTCAGAGCCACTGCCCCCTTCTAGAGCTGTATGCCCCCCATTGCTGTATACCCCTTTCTTCAGTAATATGTATGCCCCCCAGCAATTTGTATGTCCCCAGCCTCTCATGTGATGTATATACAGCAGTGTTAGTGTGCTCTATGTGCGGCCATGTCTGTTAGTGACTGCCACCAATCAGCATGGTACAGACACATGCCCAGGAGGAGCTGGATGGAGATAAGCGGGGAGGTGAATGAGGCTGTTGCCGGCTTCCCAATATTAGCAATATATATAAATATATAAAAATAATGTGTCTGTGTGTACATGTATGATCTGTATCTATAGTATGTATGTCAGTGTGCAGCCCCCGTGTCAGCAGCCGGGCTGCTCGGATCCGGATCCACGGTGGCTCGAGGGGCGTCCGGACCCGGGGGTCGCACGGCCACTCAAAGAAAGGGGGGTATTTACAGGGGATGGTGGATTGTATTGTAGAGTTCGTGACGGCAGCCGTGGTGTGTGGTAAGGTGGAATACCACGTCTGCAGCTGGGGAGTACCCGGTGACGATGTAGTGGGCAGCCAGGTGTTTAACCCCTCCACGGGTAGAGGGGAATGCCCCGGGACTCAGTGATGGAGACAGGGATGTGCCGTTGAGGAAGTAAAGTTCACTTGCGTACTCACTAAGTCCAATAACGCTGACACTGACAACTTTAGTAAACCAAAGTTCTGGACACCGCTGCTGCTGAGGGGGAGCATGTTTGGGTCCCATTTCTGCTGGTGTTGCCTGTTGATCTGTGACCTTTCCTTGGCACTTTGTTCTCTTCTAGTTGGGCCTTGTATCTTGAAACTAGTCGGGTCTCGCTCCCCAGTATGGCTAACTGAGGGAGCTTGCTCTCAGGGTTCACGCTTGGGATTTCCTAGACTGTATGTGTGGAAAGTCCTGTGTGGAGACACGGGGGTCAGTGGGTGCTCTCGTCCGCTGATCCGGTCGCCTTTAGAAAGACAGCATGGCCCAGGGCTCATCCCAACTGAACGCCAGACCTCCTTAACCGTGGGCGGAACACTACTCAGACAACACAGGGTGAGGGAATCACAATATTAAGACTTTATTGGATCCCCAAACAATTAACGGCACATAGCACATAACCAGCAAAACAGACAAATGTAACAGGCAACAGTTTCTCACCCTTCCGCTGGCTCACCAGGGATTTAGAATGTCTTTGCCTCAGAGCTTCCAGGGCTACTTACTTCAATCCAGAAGCACCCCGCTTTCAGCGGGCACCCACCGAGAATGGAATAACGCCAGATTTAGGAAGCTGGCTGAGGTCTGCAAAGTCTGTAGTCCAGTGACTGTATTGTCCCAAGCTGGATTCCTTCCTTAGGTAGTCCTTGATAGCTCAGCCGAATCCTTGCATTCGATGCTGAGGTTCATGTAGTGTTGTAATCTAGGTTCCGCTTGCCAATCAGATCTGCAGATCCTAGATAGGTAGCATGTAGCAAGAGTCTATCTGGGCAATGGACAGTCTTCCTTCTTATACCCCTGAGTACTCCATTCAGACCATTGGGGTCTTCACGATTGGTGGATAAGACTGGGTTCTTATTGGCTAGATTTCAAGTTGCATATAAAATATCTCAGTAATAATGGTCAATGGCAGAGACAGGTAAGTTAAATCGCATCCATCAAACACATCACAATACAATGGGTATCTGGCCTTCGGTGGCCAAAACAATTACATGAGTCAACAAAACTTCAATACTAAACTCTCAAGAGTCTTGTAGAACAATGAGGGATTATCCCCCATCTATAAACAAACTGTCTTCATGTCTGGCTGAATGTTAAGAAAGTTAACACATGCTAGGCACTGAGAGTCCTTGTCATCACATTCCTCTCCCTTCTTAATATTAGCCAGACAGGATAGGCTTCCGATCATCCTTCTCCACCTGTCGAGAAAGCCCATCCGCGTTTCCATGGTTCTTGCCCTGTTTATGGGAGATGGAAAAATTATAGGATTGTAACGTCAGACTCCGCCTGAGCAAGCGTCCGTTGTCCCCGTCAGTGCGATTTAGCCAACTCAATGGATTGTGGTCAGTAAGGACTGTGAACTCATTGCCATAGAGGTAGGGCTGCAATTTTTTCAGGGCCGAGACTATGGCCAGGCATTCTTTTTCTATGGTGGCTTAAACCCTCTCTCGGTCCAACAGTTTCCGGGAGAGGTAAGCTATCGGATGTTCCTCACCGTATCCCCCACTTGGCTAAGTACAGCTCCTAGTCCTGTGTCCGATGCGTCTGTTTGGACAATGAATCTGCGACGGAAGTCAGGAGCAGTCAGGACTGGGCTCTGGGTCAGCCGGTCTTTCAACTGGAGGAATGCAGTTTTACATTCTGGGGTCCAGATAAGGTTACGGGCTTATCTTTTGGTTGTGAGGTCAGTGAGTGGTTTTGCTTTCGATAATAAACAACATTTGATAATAGTTTGCGGTTCCTAGGAACGCGCGGACCTGTTTTTGATTGACCGGGCATGGCCACTGGGTAATGGCTTCTACTTTTGCAGGTTCGGAATGAATGTATTCACTTCTCACCCGATGTCCCATGTATAGCACTTCGGCCATCCCCATTTGGCATTTGTCAGGTCGGATGGTGAGCTGGGCTTTGGCTGTCCTCTGCAGCCCCTGGGACACGTGCTGAACATGCTTTTCCCAAGTGTCGCTGAAGATAGCGATGTCATCCAAATAGACCTGGGCATACCCCTGACATCCCTCTAGTAAATGGTCTACCATCCTCTGGAAGGTGGCCTGGGCATTTTTCATCCAAAAAGGCATGCTGGTAAACTCAAATAGGCCAAAAGGGGTTATGAAGGCCGATTTCTCTTGAGCCTCTTTTGTAAGTGGGATCTGCCAGTATCCCTTGCTCAAATCGAGGGTAGATATAAACCGAGACCCCCCTAACTTATCTAGTAGTTCATCCACCTGGGGCATGGGGTAAGCATCTGTAATCGTGACCTCATTGAGCCGTCTATAGTCCACACAGAAACGAGTACTCTTGTCCTTTTTTGGCACCAACACAACACTGGCAGTCCATGAGCTATGGGAGGGAACTATGACTCCCATATTTAACATGTCATCCACCTCGGCCTTCATCATTGCCAACACAGGAGGTGTCACCCGGTAGGCGGGTAGTCTTAGTGGGGTGGCTGCCCCTGTGTTGACATGATGCTGGACCAGGGGGGTTCTACCAGGCTGACTTGTGAACAGGGATTCATACGTTCCGAGTATGTCTGATATCTGTCGCTTCTGTGATGGACAAAGCTGCTCCCCCAGTGATACATCTTTTACCCCCATTTCCCTTTTGGAGTCCACTAATAGGTCTGGGATCTGGTCCAACTCTGGGTTATCTAACTCTGGACAACAAATTGCTAAATTGGTGACCTCTCGTTCCTCATAAGCTTTTAGCCTGTTGATGTGGTAGGTACGCTTACGAACACCTACTCGATCCAGGGCCACGGTGTAGTCAGTATTGCCACATTTCTTGGTAATGGTGAATGGACCCGCCCACATGGTTTGCACCTTGTTTTTCCATACCCGTACTAGTACTAGGACCTTCTGTCCACAGGCAAATTCTCGGAGTCGGGCAGTGCGGTCGTAACATCGTTTTTGCCTTTCCTGAGCCACTTCTAAATTACCGTGGGCTAACGCCATGAGGTGCCTCATCCTTTCCCTAAACTTTTGAACATAGTCCAGTATGGGAACCTCTTCTGTGTGGAAGGTACCCTTCCAACTCTCTCGTACCAGCTCTAGGGGCCCTCGTACTTTTCGGCCGTGCAGCAATTTGAATGGGGAGAACCCAGTGGAGTCCTACGGCACCTCCCGGTAAGCAAAAAGGAGCTGCTGCAGGTTTTTCTCCCAGTCCCCCCCCTCAAACTCCACATAACGGCTAATGAGCTTTTTCCACTGCGGCTGGGGATGGCTAAGGGGCCTACTATATCAATGGCAGCTCTCTGGAACGGTTCTCCTATCAAGGACATGGGTTGAAGTGGGGCACGACATGGGGCTCAACCCATACGCTGACATACTGGGCAAGAGGCTCTGTATTTTTGCACTTCTTGAGTGACCTTTGGCCAGAAAAAACTATGCAACAGGCGGGCCCGAGTCTTTTTGGTCCCCATATGCCCAGCCGCAGGAACATCATGAGCTAAACACAATAGTTGGGGTCGGTATTGCTGGGGTACCACAAGCTGATGTACACGGGTCCAGGGTTTTTCTGGGCAGGATGTGGGCTTCTCCCGATATGAGGCCTTTTTCCCTCCCCCTGATTTCCTCCCCCAGGTTGGGCGGCCGCACTACGGGTAAGCTCTAGGGTGGGGTCTGTCATTTGGGCTTTCCTGAATTTCTTACAATCTATCTCCCCATAGTCAATCGCCACAGTTGGGTCTGATGTACTCACATTTGTTGGCTCTGATGAGGAGGCTGAAGATTGAGGAGTAGGGTTCCCCTCTGATGGGTTGGAAGAAATACCTGCACCAGGATGGTGATTGGCTTGGCTGCGGGTGATGGCGGTGACAAACTGGCTGGATAGTCCTTGTCCTAGGTCATTTCCCAAAATAACAGGGGTGGGGAGGCCGTCCATGAGCCCCACTTCAACCTCCCCTTGGTCAGTTCCTGCCTAACCGTCCCTGTATCTAGTAGCAAGAAAAAGTATTTCTAAAGATCTTTTATTATATACTAATGATGGACTAATTGCAAGGACGTCATTTCCCTTAGCTAATCGGCCCCCTTAGCTTGTAAGTGTCACACTCAGGGATATGGGGTGCTCAGTTCCGAGCAGAGTCTCGATTGGGAAGGTCACGATGGTGGCCGTTACCCGGTTCCGTGCCCTGGGCCCTTTTTGTAATGGGAATATTTACAGGGGAGAATAAAATAATGTTCACTTGTGTCGCCACTTGCGATGTTGCTGCTACGTGTAAGGAGCTGCCGCTGCAGAATGTCTCTACTGGGGTTGGTGGTTCTGGCAGCTAGAATGGTAGACCCTCCGCAAGTAGGGTTTTGCCCCAGAGGGTGTATGGTGCAGTGGGCATTGGAAGAAGGTAGTCCAAACAGGTGTTCAGTGCAACTGGTTTACTCACTGCTAAAGATTTTAACTGGTTGCCTAAGGCTGGCTGGTTTCGCCTTCCAGGTCTCTTTCATCCGAGTACCAGTCTGGTTCTCTGGTACCTTCTTCCTCTGCACCTGTCTCTGGTAGGTGGGTCCCCGTGGTATAGAACAACTGGGGGTCCAAGTTCTGTGGTTTGTCCACTTCTGTCCGCCTGACAGTAGCGTGAACCCTGTGGGGTTGAAGTCTCTGGTTCTGTCCCCAGTTCTCCCTTTGCTACTGAGTCTTCGGTTTCTTTAGTGTTAGCAAGGTCCTTGATGGTCCCCTTTGCTGTGCAGGTGTTAATAGGTCGTCTTGAAGCTCTTTTCTGTCCTAGGGTCCTGTACCCTGTCAGTGCGTATTTCCAGGAGTACTCCACCGGCAACTACTTCTCCTGGGTACCAGGTCACCGTCATCCCGAGTCAGGATCTACTTCCCTTCCACCTTCACTCCTCTACAGTCACTACTCAACTGACTACTCTCCACAGTCTGCCCCTCCCACCTGGTCAACTAGTGGACTGGTCTGGCTCCACCTCTAGGCGGCCATCCATTGGTCCCACCCTAGCTGGGTACCTTTGTATGGGGGATTGTTAGGGAAAACTGGGATTACCGGGTTTTTGGTGTTACTGGCACTGGGGTTCTGGGTCCCTAAGGGGGTAGGCCCCGGATCCTTTGGGGATGCAGAACCTTGTAGCACCCTGATGGTCCCAGGGGCGCTACATAAGCACACCCCTGTGGGCGTGCTAACATGCTAATGAATGCACAGCATCAGAGGAATGGTCGAGCTCACTTCTGCTGCCACTTCTGTTTTTGTGTGCAAGATCAGAACGTCCCCGGACTTCTAATCATGCGCACTACACCAGTTTGGAGCCAGGATGCGTAAACCCGACTTCATAGTACGTATGACCGGAAGACCGGGACTTCTGGTCATGTGCACTGAGCCTAAAAACCAGCAGTGACAGTAGAGACGAGCGCGACCATGCTTCTGACGCTGCGCATTCATTAGCATGTTAAGCATGCCCACAGAGGCGTGCTTACATGCTAAGGGGGCCAACTAGCCAAGGGAACTAACGCCCTTGTGACTAGTCCATGGACTCATTAGCATGTTATAAAGGATCTTTAGAAATACTTTTTCTAAAGATCTCTTTATCTATGCTACTAGATACAAGTACAGTTAGGCAGGGATTAGCAATATGCACCCAGAACTGCTCGTGGTGAAATGAGCATTTTCTACTGCCTTTTGCCTCTGCCGGCACAAAGAGCAGCTGATTGGATGGGGGGTGCTGGATATCAACCCCGGGAGATGAGACATATCCTAAGGTTAGGCCACCAGAGTTAAAGTAGTAGCCAACCTCTTTAACTTGTAAACACAGGGATAATCTGCAGGATAAAAGTGTTCTGGTGCCATGTGGTCACCACACTAAAAGCCCTGCTGCCAAGAGGAAATACTTTTTATTCAGTAATCCCTTGGGCTTTCAGTCATACAGGTGCAGCTAGCGGATCTTCACTCATCGTTCAGTATATACTGATCATGCACCAGCACTGATTGATTGCCGGCTCTACATTCCATCAGTACAAAGCCGGCTGTCAGTCAGTTCTGAGTGGTGGTTACAGCCACCACTCACGATCCACTAAACAATGACTAAAAATGAGATAGCTGCATCTCTATGACTGAAAGCCTAAGGCTGCCGGTTAATAGCATTTTTTTTATATGTCAGGTTCCCTTTAATTATCATAGCTAATGCAGTTTCTTGTAGAAACAAAACAACAAGTTTTTCATCATTTGGAGACAACAACCTTGAATATACTGTATTTTTGCAATAACCTCGTTAAATAAGATGCAAGTATAAGCACATTAACCTCCTGTCCTTTACATACAGACACACAACTGTTGTCTCATCCACTAAATTTAGACATTGATAGAGAAAAAACAATGGAATGGCTGTACAGAAAAGTTCAAGGACAGTCAGTTGCAGTACACCTACCATAGTTGATATATATTCATTTGTTCAATAATTTTCTTTCTGCGTGCTTTCACTTGATGTACTCTTAATTGCTACCACATGTTCTATTGTTTTAAAGGAAATATCTCACTTTCCTGCAAACAGAAATGTTTCATGTGGCATTTAGCACCAACCAAGACTGTCCTATTCATGGACTGCTGCTAAATATTTAGAAAACAAGTGATATACTTGATTTATTATTGTCTAAGGTAAACGCAATGACATATACTTGGTTGCAGTGTAACAAATAGAGATGAGAAACCCCCCTAGCGTTCGAGTTCGGTTCGGTTTGCCGAAAGGAGGCTCTGTTCGACGAACGTTCGACGAACCGTTCAACGAACCCCATTGAAAACAATGGGAGTCAAACACAAACACATAAAAACACATTTTACATGTACACATACAGTTAATAAACATTGCCATAACACTTACAGGTCTCCGCGACGCATCCTGCATTCTGTCTCCCGCCGCTTTTCCTTCCGATAATCGCTGCGTCCTTCCGGTAACCAGCACTGGTGATAGGACCTATCGTGACGTCAAAATAGCATGTGACCAGTCACGTGTCTATTATCTCATTGGCTACAGACTGGTCACATGGCTATGATGTCATGCTAGGTCCTGTCAGTGCATCTCTCTGGTACGCGGTGCTCGTTTGAGCATGTCCGTGTACCGGCAAAATGCTCTGGCACATGGTCGACTCCCCGTTACTGCATGTGGGCGCTCTTTACAGAGTCAGCCCACATGCAGAGACTAGCTGTCACAGCCGGTATATAGCGGCACCGTTACTATGGTAACCCGCCTGTCAGCGGTGACGTCACCGCTTACAGCACGCAGCTTCTGCTCACTCACTGAGTGAATAGACTGCATGGGAAGCAAGAGTGTTCTTCTTCCCATGCTGTGCTGTCTGATGTAGCAAAGCTGCATTGGTTGAAGGAGAAAGAAGACAGAAGACCATGAATCGTGGAGGGATGAGAGGGAGTAATAAACATGGAGTCTCTAAGTGTGTCTGTGTATTTATTTCTATTAAAGTATTTTTTCTCTGTGTGGTGTCTTTTTTTTTAACCCTTTATTGGAGATTCTTATTGGCCGGGTCAAACTTGCCTGACTTTAAGAATCTCTGGCTTAATACTAGCTAGTAAAACAAAGCTAGTATTAACTCATTATTACCCAGCAAGCCACCCGGCTTCAGGGCTGCTGGAAGAGTTGGATACAGCGCCAGATGATGGTGCTTCTATGAAAGCGCCATTTTCTGGGGCGGCTGCGGACTTCAATTCGCAGCAGAGGGGCCCAGAAAGCTCGGGCCAACCTGTGCTGCGGATTCCAATCCACAGCTGCCTAGTTGTACCTGGCTGGACACAAAAATGGGGCGAAGCCCACGTCGTTTTTTATTAAAATTATTTCATGAAATTCATGAAATAATTAAAAAAAGGGCTTCCCTATAGTTTTAGTTCCCAGCCGGGTAGAAATAGGCAGCTGGGGGTTGGGGGCAGCCGTACCTGCCTGCTGTACCTGGCTAGCATACAAAAATATCGCGAAGCTCACGTCATTTTATTTTTTAGTTTTTTGACAAAAAAAATAAAAAATGTTTCCCTGGATTTTCCATTGCCAGTGAAGGTAACACCAAGCAATGGGGGTTAGCAGCCAGTAGCTGCTTGGATTACCCTTAGCTAGCAATACAAAAAATGCAGCTGGAGCCCATATATTTTTTTTAAATTATTTATTTAAATAACTAAAAAAAAAAAATGGGCGGCTTCCCTGTATTTTGATTGCCTGACATCACAGTGCTGTAGAAAAAAAAATCATTAAAAAAAATGACGTAGCGCTCCACGGTATTTTTGATTCTCAGCGCAGATGAAGCAGACAGCTACGGGTTGCCACCTCCATCTGCCTGGTGTTACCTTGGCAGGCAATCAAAATACAGGGAAGCCCATTAAATTTTTTTATTTAAAAAAATAGTTAAAAAAAAATGACGTGGGGTCCCCCCATTTTTGATAGCCAGCTAGGATAAAGCAGACGGCTGTAACCTGAAAACCACAGCTGGCAGCTTTACCGTGGTTGGTGATCCAATGTGGAGGTCACCCCAGGCTCTTTTTTTATAATTATTTTATAAATAATAATAATTACAAAAAAAAGTAGGGTCCCCCCAAATTGGATCACCAGCCAAGGTAAAGCGGACAGCTGTGGTCTGGTATTCTCAGGGTGGGAAGGTCCATAGTTATTGGCCCTTCACAGCCTAAAAATAGCAGGCCACAGGCGCCCCAGAAGTCTCGCATTCACTAGATGTGCCAATCCTGGCGCTTCACCCCAGCTCATCCCGTGCCCTGGTGGAGTGGCAAACTGGGTAATAAATGGGGTTGATACTAGCTGTAAGGTCACCTGACATCAAGCCCAGCAGTTTGTGATATCATGGCTTCTATCAGATACCCGACATCACAAACTGTCAGTACTAACAAAAAAAATAGACAAAAAAAAATGTATTTGAAAAAACACTCCCCAAAACATTCTCTTTCACCAATTTATTGTAAGGGAAAAAAATAAGGGGGTCCCACGACGACTCTGGACCGTCTAGAATATGGGGGGATACGCTTAGGGAACGTATCCCCCATTTTCTAGGAGTGCAGACCCTCCATGTGAGGAATGTGGGTGCAATGAATCTGCTCCCCCTCTCCTTGGGTCCACAGCAGCAGAGTCCATGTCGTAACTGTTGCTACCAAAGCTGCAATGCCATGCTCATGAGGTAAGGGCATGCCTAATCAGGAGAACTATTCTACATTTCCAAATATTGGTATTTGCTGATATTATTGCTATTCCACCTACTATATATTGGGGATAGGATCTTGGAGATGTAATACCCATTTAACTCCAGTTATCTAGCTGAATGAATACTAAACAACAGAGCTCGCTATTTAGATATGTTTTCTTGTGGCGTATAACGACTCTCATGTTTGGTAGTCGTTCAGCAGGGCAGCTATAAAATCAAATACCTCCATTTGGAAATGTAGTATAGCTCTCCTGATCAACTATGTTCCTTACCTCATGAGCAGGGCATTGCAGTAGCTTACAGATGCATGGTTACCACCGCTCACTGTGTCTGAACACAGGAAGCTGAGCTGACAGCCGCTCTGTGCATGCGGCAGCGTCTATTGTGAAGGAGGGGGCCGAGGGGGATCAACGCTGCACAGGTACCGTGGGACACCGGGGAACACTGGTGGGGTTATAGGGGGTGACCTGGCAGGGCTTGGGACGAGTTTTCTGTCGCATGTGTCATGGCATATGCGACAGAAATCAGAGGAGTAGGGTGAATGCGGCTGGCGCGCTTCTGTGCGCGAGGCCATCTTGGATTTCCGGGAGAGGGTCAGGGGAGGGGCACTTTGGCGACACCGGGGGACCGGAGGGGACCGGGCAGGAGATTTATCTCCCATCTGACATGTTTGTTCATGCCAGATGGGAGATAAATAATTATTTACCGGTGCTGTCATTTACTGTAACGTGATCATCGGTATACGGTGTATACCGGGGATCACTTGAGCGTGGACCGGAAAAACCGGCCTGAATCATGATCTCTAGGGTCTCAGCTACCCCCTAAAACCCCAGAGATTTTCTGACACTGGGGGGGCGCTATTCACTTATTTCTGCCTGCTGTTTATAAACGGCAGATCAGAATAAGGCTACATTCACACGACCGATCCGTTTTTGCGGTCCGCAAAAAAGTCTGTTTTTTTCACGGATGCAGCCATGTGGCATCCGTTTCTGTTCCGTATATGGACCGTATTTCATCCGTTTGTCATCCATGTACCTTCCGTTTTTTTGCGTACTGCAAAAAAACTGAAGGAGGGAAAATACATAAATTTACCCAGGATCCATAGCTTCAACCTACATGAGGCGGTCACATGTTCACTCAAGTGCAATTTTCTACTGCTTTTCACAGCGTAGAGCGCTTTGGTGATTTTCCTGTGCTTGTACACTTCATATCAGTCTTTTCTGTCATTATTATAGCAGAAAGACACATAATGTCCCACTCTTTTGCATTTTGTAATTTTGCACCCTTTGGTGCCTTTCATGTGGCACTAAGGGGTGCTTAGCCTTGTATTTAGCCAAAAAAATAAATAAATTTAAAAAAAAAAATGACGTGGGGTTCCCCCTATTTTTGATAGCCAGCTAGGGTAAAGCAGACGGCTGCTGCCTGCAGACCACAGCTGGAAGCTTCACCTTGGCTGAAAATCCAAAACTGAGGGCACCCCACGCTGTTATTTTAAATTAAATAAATAATTTTAAAAAAAAAACACGTGGGGGTGCCCCCAAACTTGGATCACTAGCCAAGGTAAAGCGGACAGCTGGGGTCTGATATTGTCAGACTAGGGAGGTCCATGGTTATTGGACTCTCCCCAGCCTAAAAATAGCAGGCCGCAGCCGCCACAGAAGTGGCGCAACCATTAGATGCGCCAATCCTGGTGCTTCGCTCCAGCTTATGCCGTTGCCCTAGTGCGGTGGCAAACGGGGTAATATATGGGGTTAATACCAGATGTGTAATGTCACCTGGCCTCAAGCCCTGGGGTTTGTGATGTCAGGAGTCTATCAGATACCCGACATCACCAACCCAGTAAGTAATAAAAAAAAATTAGACGACAAACACATTTATATTTGAAAAAACAATCCCCAAAACATTCCCTCTTTCACCAATTTATTAGAAACAAAAACAAATCCAGGTCTGGTGTAATCCAAGGGGTTCCCATGACGATCCATACCATAGTCAATGTCCCAGTCAATGAAGAACAGAATGTTCCATATTGGCTGAGAGAGCAATGCAGTGACCTGAATTAACATCAATAGGTCAGTCAAGGTCACTGCAGGGCATGACAAGTGCTGCTGTCAGGAGGATAGCAAGGTACATTACCTGCGGTGATCACTGCACTCCTGATAGCAGAGCTGTCACTGAGTTCAATGACCGCCGCCTTCACAACCAAGTATCGCGGGTGCCTGTGACGTCACCGCTAGTCACAGTCTCGGGTCGACAGCGAGAGGAGATGTGACAAGCGGCTGCCATGGAGGACAGTGACAGCACTGACGTCGGGAGGGCAGGACTTCATCACTGCAGGTAAGGAACTTCACTAACCTCCTGACGGCAGCATTTGTCATCCTCGCAGCTGCTATCACTACAGTGTGGGCAGCTGCGGACACCGTACAGTGCGGGCAGCTGCAGACATTGCTGAGCGGGTAGCCGTGGGGCTGGAGCTGGAGCGGGACACAGACTGCAGCGGCATCCAACGGACGTCACACGGAAGTGCTTTTGTGTGGCTTTCAGGGATTTTTACACACATAGCCAGGGTAAACATCGGGTTACTAAGCAAAGTGTTTTGCTTAGATACCCGATATTTACCCTGGTTACCAGCTTACCGCAGGCTGACAGCGATGGCTCTCTGCACACGTAGCTGCAAAAAGCCATGCTTTTGGTGATCAAACCGTTCTCGAACGTAACTCGAACTGCCGAACTTTTAGCAAATCGTTCGATTTCGTCAAAATGACTCGAACACCCCCCAAAATCACCCGAACATGAAATTGGCGAACCTCGAACCTGGAACATCGCTCATCTCTAGTAACAAATATGTGGACCTATTTTTAATACATGTATCAATTTATTTATTAGAAAGAATTTGGCATTTGCTTTTTATACTGAACAAAAATATGAACACTACACTTGTTTTTGCTCCCATTTTTCATGAGCTGAACTCAAAGATCTTAGTCTTTTACCATGTACACCAACGACCTTTTTCTCTCAAATATTGTTCACAAATTCGTATAAATCTCTGTTAGGCCTTCTTCACACGTCCATGTATAAAATGCACATGTGTCACGGTCTGTTTTGGCCATCCACTTGGCCATTTACATGTCTGTGTGTGTCGTCCGTGTGCCGTCCATGTGACATGTCTGTGTGACATTCGCATGGCATCCAGAAAAAAAACGCATGATACTGAAATGAATGGTTTTCTATGTCTAAAATACGTGCAAAGCTAGAAAAATGTTAGATAAATGCTAGATAGATAGATAGATAGATAGATAGATAATGTGAAAGGGGTGTTTAACCTTGTATTTAGCCACAAAAAAAACATAATAAAAAAAAGAAGACGACATGGGGTCTCTTCTATTTTTGTTAGCCAACTAAAATAAAGCAGACACCTTCAGGCTGCAGTCCGCAGCTGGCAGCTTTACCTTGGCTAGTAAACCAAAACAGAGGTCACCTCAAGCTGTTGTTTAAAACTATTTAGTTAAAATTAAATAGGTAAATAATTTAAATAAAAATATGGGGTTCCCCCCAAATTGGATCACCAGCCAAGATGAAGCAGACAGCTGGGGTTTGGTATTGTAAGGGAGGGAAGGGCAATGGTTATTGGGCCCTTCCTAGCCTAAAAATAGCAGGCCGCAGCTGTGCTACTGTGCAATTAGATGTGCCAATTCTGGCACTTCGCCTTGGCTCATCTCATTACCCTGGTGTGGTGGCAAGAGGAGTAATACATGGTGTTAAGGCCAGCTGTGAATTGACAACTGTCATCAAGCCCTGGTATTAGTCATGGGTGGGTGTCTAGCGACACCCCCATTTCAAATGCAACAGTTGTAAATGTTAAGAAAATAAAAAATGCAATCTTGTTTATATATTAAAACCCCTCAGCACCAGCTCTCATTCACCAATTTATTTTCAAAAATTAAAATTCTTTAAATTCCACCGTAATACACAAGGATGTCCCACAACATTCCTCCAAAGCGAACCTGAAAGACATAAAAAGAGACTTTTTAAATAAAAAAGACAAGAGGCACCCTCATTCACCAATTTATTCTCCATCAAAAGCCTAATCCAGTTCTTCATAATCCATATGGAGGTCTCACAAAATTCCCAGACTCACTGTTCCAGCCTATGAAGTACAGAATGTTCTCTATAGGCTGGGACAGCAGCCACTACTGCCTCTCACACTATTCTGTGTGAGAACTACGGCAGTGAACTCCGGTGACCTTATGACGTCACTACAGGTCACAGCATATGGGTCACACAGTACCATACGAACCGCAGCGGGCAGTGATGAGTAGTTATGTCATGAGTTCACTGCAGTTCATTGCCAAGGTTCTCACATAAAGTATCGCCAGAGTAGGCGGTTATGACTAGCAGTGACGTCATAAGTTCTCCTGTGCTGAAATAATCCATCCACCTTACAGAGGTGGCATATCAAGATGCCAATCAGACAGCATGATCATTGGACAGGTGTCCTTATGCTGGCCATAAAAAAGGCCACTCTAAAATTTGCAATTTGATCACCCAACACAATGCCACAGATGTTGCAATGGGCATGCTAACTGCAGCAGGAATGTCTACCAGAGCTGTTGCCCATGAGTTGAATGTTTATTTCTCTTCTACATCACCATATGTGACAGCTCAGAAACAGAAACATTTTTATAGTGAGTAATTTATTATGTTTCTTCATTTCTTATAACCTTTAAAATGTTTTAATTATCTATTTAGCTGGAAAACCCCCAATAGTATACCCAATCTTGAATATTTATCTCTGGGTTGATGGACACCCAGAAATTTAGCAATTATTTTATTGCCTTGCTTAACTTCAAGTGTCACTATAATACACCCGATACATGTGAACCAATGCTTTCAATCTCATTTCTAGAGATGAGCGATGTTCGAGGTTCGCCAATTTCATGTTCAAGTGATTTTGGGGGGTGTTTGAGTTGTTCGACGAACTCGAACGATTTGCTAAAAGTTCGGCAGTTCAAGTTGTGTTTGAGAAGCTGGTAACCAGGGTAAATATCAAGTATCCAAGCAAAGCGCTTTGCTTGGTAACCCGATGTTTACACTGGCTACGTGTTCAAAAATCCCCGAGAGCCATACAGAAGCACTTACGTGTGACTTCCGTCGGATGCTGCTGCAGTCTGTGTGCTGCTCCAGCTCCAACCCCGCGGCTGCCCGCTCAGCAGTGTCTGCAGCTGCCCGCACTGTACGGTGTCCGCAGCTGCCCACATTGCAGTGACAGCAGCTGCGGGGATGACAAGCGCTGCCGTCAGGAAGTTAGTGAAGTTCCTTACCTGCAGTGATGAAGTCCTGCCCTCCCGACGTCAGCGCTGTCACTGTCCTCCATGGCTGCCGCTTGTCACATCTCCTCTCGCTGCCGACCCAAGACTGTCACTAGCGGTGACATCTCAGGCACCCGCGATACTTAGTTGTGAAGGCGGCGGTCATTGAACTCAGTGACAGTTCTGCTATCAGGAGTGCAGCGATCACCCTAGGTAATGTACCTCGCTATCCTCCTGACAGCAGCACTTGTGATGCCCTGCAGTGACCTTGGCTGACCTATTGATGTTAGCTCAGGTCACTGCATTGCTCTCCTAGCCAATATGGAACATTCTGTTCTTCATTGACTGGGACATTGACTATGGTATGGATCGTCATGGGACCCCCTTCGATTACACCAGACCTGAATTTGTTTTCTTTCTAATAAGTTGGTGAGAGAGAGAATGTTTTGGGGAGTGTTTTTTCAAATAAAAATGTGTTTGTCGTCTATTTTTTTTTTATTACTGGGTTGGTGATGTCGGGTATCTGATAGACGCCTGACATCACAAACCCAAGGGCTTGAGGCCAGGTGACATTGCACACCGGTATTAACCCCATATATTACCCTGTTTACCACCGCACCAGGGCAATGGGATAAGCTTGAGCGAAGCACCAGGATTGGCTGGTGATCCAATTTTGGGGGGACCCCCACGTGTTGTTTTTATTTTAATTATTTATTTAATTTAAAATAACAGCGTGGGGTGCCCTGAGTTTTGGATTACCAGCCAAGGTGAAACTGCCAGCTGTGGTCTGCAGGCTGCAGCCATCTGCTTTACCCTTGCTGGCTATCAAAAATAGGGGGAACCCCACATCATTTTTTTTTTAATTTATTTATTTTTTTTGCTAAATACAAGGCTAAGCACCCCTTAGTGCCACATAAAAGGCACCAAAGGGTGCAAAATTACAAAATGCAGGAGAGTGGGACATTATGTGTCTTTCGGCCATAATAATGACAGAAAAAACTGATATGAAGTGTACAAGCACAAGAAAATCATCAGAGCGCTCTACGCTGTGAAAAGCAGTAGAAAATGGCACTGGAGTGAACATGTGACCGCCTCATGTAGGTTGAAGCTATGGATCCTGGATAAATTTATGTATTTTCCCTCCTTCAGTTTTTTTGCAGTATGCAAAAAAATGGAAGGCACATGGATGACAAACGGATGACATATGATCCGTGTACGGAATGGAAACGGATGCCACACGGATGCATCCGTGAAAAAAACGGACCGTTTTTTGCAGACCACAAAAACGGATCGGTCGTGTGAATGTAGCCTTATTCTGATCTGCCGTTTATAAACAGCAGGCAGAAATAAGTGAATACCACCCCCCAGCGTCAGAAAATCTCCGGGGTCTCGGGGGATATCTGATAGACGCCATGACATCACAAACTGCTGGGCTTGATGTCAGGTGACCTTACAGCTAGTATCAACCCCATTTATTACCCCGTTTGCCACTGCACCAGGGCACGGGATGAGCTGGGGTGAAGCGCCAGGATTGGCGCATCTAGTGGATGTGCCACTTTTGGGGCGCCTGCGGCCTGCTATTTTTAGGCTGTGAAGGGCCAATAACTATGGACCTTCCCACCCTGAGAATACCAGACCACAGCTGTCCGCTTTACCTTGGCTGGTGATCCAATTTGGGGGGGACCCTACTTTTTTTTGTAATTATTATTATTTATAAAATAATTATAAAAAAAGAGCCTGGGGTGACCTCCACATTGGATCACCAACCACGGTAAAGCTGCCAGCTGTGGTTTTCAGGCTACAGCCGTCTGCTTTACCCTATCTGGCTATCAAAAATGGGGGGACTCCACGGCATTTTTTTTTTGTAAACTATATTTTTAAATAAAAAAAATTAATGGGCTTCCCTGTATTTTGATTGCCAGCCAAGGTAACGCCAGGCAGATGGGGGTGGCAACCCGTAGCTGTCTGCTTTATCTGCGCTGAGAATCAAAAATAACCCTGGAGCGCTATATCATTTTTTTAATGATTTATTTTTACAGTACTGTGATGTCAGGCAATCAAAATACAGGGAAGCCGCCCATTTTTTTTAGTTATTTAAATAAATAAGTAAAAAAAAAATATGGGCTCCCGCTGCAATATTTGTATTGCTAGCTAAGGGTAATCCAAGCAGCTACTGGCTACTAACCCCCACTGCTTGGAGTTACCTTTACTGGCAATGGAAAATCCAGGGAAGTATTTTTTATTTTTTTTGCAAAAAATTTAAAAAAAAATGACGTGAGCTTTGCCATATTTTTGTATGCTAGCCAGGTACAGCAGGCAGGTACGGCTGCCCCCAACCCCCAGCTGCCTATTTGTACCCAGCTGGGAACTAAAAATATAGGGAAGCCCTTTTTTTAATTATTTCATGAATTTCATGAAATTATTTTAATGAAAAACGGCATGGGCTTCGCCCCATTTTTGTGTCCAGCCAGGTACAACTAGGCAGCTGTGGATAGGAATCCGCATCACAGGTTGGCCCGAGCTTTTTGGGCACCTCTGCTGCGAATTGAAGTCCGCAGCCGCCCCATAAAATTGCGCTTTCATAGAAGCGCCATCATCTGGCGCTGTATCCAACTCCTCCAGCAGCCCTGAAGCCGGGTGGCTTGCTGGGTAATAATGAGGTAATATTAGCTTTGTTTTACTAGCTAGTATTAAGCCAGAGATTCTTAATGTCAGGCAAGTTTGACCCGGCCATTAAGAATCTCCAATAAAGGATTAAAAAAAAGACACCACACAGAGAAAAAATACTTTAATAGAAATAAATACACAGACACACTTGAAGACTCCATGTTTATTACTCCCTCTCATCCCTCCACGATCCATGGTCTTCTGTCTTCTTTCTCCTTCAACCAATGCAGCTCTGCTACATCAGACAGCACAGCATGGGAAGAAGAACGCTCCTGCTTCCCATGCAGTCTATTCACTCAGTGAGTGAGAAGAAGCTGCGTGCTGTAAGCGGTGACATCACCACTGACAGGCGGGTTACCATATCAACAGTGCTCCGATCACGTGATTCCCGGTGCCGCTATTTACCGGCTGTGACAGCTAGTCTCTGCATGTGGGCTGACTCTGTAAAGAGTGCCCACATGCAGGAACGGGGAGTCGACCATGTGCCAGAGCATTTCGCCAGTACACGGACATGCTTGAACGATCACCGCGTACCGGAGAGATGCACTGGCAGGACCTAGCTATTACGTCAAGCCATGTTACCAGTCTGTAGCCAATGAGATAGTCCTATCATCAGTGCCGGTTAGCGGGAGGATGCAGCGATTATCGGAAGGAAAAGCAGCGGGAGACAGAGTGCAAGACGTGTCGCGGGGACCTGTAATTGTTATGGCAATGTTTATTAACTGTATGTGTACATGTATAATGTGTTTTTATGTGTTTGTGTTTGCCTCCCATTGTTTTCAATGGGGTTCGAGTGGTTCGTCGAACGGAGCCTTAGTTCGGCGAACCGAACTCGAACGCTAAGGGGTGGCTTATCTTTACTCATTTCCTTAAAGGGGTCGTCCATAATCAAAAGAAATTCCATTTAAATTCTTATCTATTTGATGCTATAATCTAAGTTATTGTCTAAAATACTTGTATTAAAAAGTTCCCTATCATTGAAGAATCTTATCATTCTTATGCTTTGCCTTCCTATTTCACAGCCATTCAGGTCTGTGCACTTTCTCAATTGGTTTGCGCAATCACATTTTGGGAGGGGCTATTTATACTCATTACTCACATGCTTCAGTGCTGAATATATTTCTGGATGGATGTCTGGAGTCCCAGCTCCTCGGTTAAGGTATTCTTACTGAGATATTGATATTGCTTTTCCTTGCAGTTTGTTTGTGTGAATCCCTTCCCAGTTATCTCCTATGCTGTTTCATTTAGGATTGGGAGGGTTTCCATGTTTTCTGTTATTCTTTTTGGTTTCTTTTATTCCATCATTCTTGTACGACTGTGTTTGCAAGTTCCTAGCCCTGTGTCTCACCTTCTGTTTGTTTGCAGTAAATTTATGCTTATTCTTGTTTTTGTGATATACTTGGTTTATAGCTTGGTCTGCAACCAGGGTGTTATTTATTTCTAAGCCATTTACAATGTTTTTTTATATGGCTCTTAGGTTTCACTGTCTGTAACCAGGTTGATACTTACCTAAATTTTTGAAAAATGTTAGTATATTATTATTTTTTATTTTTCAATTTCTGTTTTTTTTCATCTGGGTCATTGTTTTCCAACTGCATAATTCTGATCATTTTTTAAGCCCCGTTTGGGCATGCAGTGTGGTACATATGTGATTGATATCCATTGTTATGTTCACTTCTATACTGATAAAACTATCAAATAGGTTATAGACAAAAAGGGATACACATAATTCTTTAGACTCATCATAATTGGTTACATTAGAATCGCAGTATAGATTAATGTAATATAGAATCTATTCCGAATATTCAGATAAATACATCATGCAAATAAACACGTACATTAGGCTTGTTCAAAAATAGACAATACATTTTATTTAGGACGTACATACAATTAAAATTAAAATAGTCACTTTCCATATAAGTTGAAAAAGTATGAGGTAGCAAGTCAGATTCTATCACACCCACCCGCCAAGGAACTAGCAGGTACTATCCCACATCCACTCCATGTATCTCAAAAAATTACCATAAGTTAAATGTCAGTACTATTATTAAATTCATGGAGAAACACCATGGGATCAATTACTAAAATATCAATTGCATAGTATTTTGCATCAAACACTTATGTGACGCCCTGGACTAGCTAGGTAGTCACAGATAGACCCCCTGCACAAACACCAGCCCCTAATAAGGTGACAGCAGCCAACCTACAAAACCCTTGTCACCTCTCTCAGTGTTCAATGGTCACACCAGGGGGCGGAGCCAGGCGGTTGGCCATGCCCATCGAGGAGTCCAAAGGGCCTGAGACAGGAAACAAATAGTTAGCTGGTCTGTTCAGTCAGTACAGTGGAGTGGAGTTGAAGTTCAAGTGACCTGTGGCGTCAGTTCTGCAGCGACAACACTGACCGGTGCCGGGGTCGTAGCCCTGGTACCGTGGCAAAGAGGCAGACGGTGGTTGCTGCCTGCAGGAGTCGGGAAGATGGCTGGTGGAACCGTAAGGGACCGGGACAGGGTAGTGGCCCGCCGGAACCGAACCGAGGAGCCAACTGGAAACCAGAGCACCAGGAGGGGTACTCAGACCCAGAACGAGGTCCAGAAGCCACTGGACCACGTCGAATTCACTGATTGAGGTCTGGACCTTAGGTCCTTTCCCGTCCCAAGATCCGAAAGACGGCAACAGCCCACCGAGGGGGATAGAAAGCCACCGCCCAGGCAGAGAGATTCCACGGGCCAATGCCTGCGGGCAAACAGGTTCCCCGACACACATCAAACCGGGGAGCGGACTACCGTTGCTGAAGCATAGGCAGTCAAGTTCTACAAAGAGGTGCAGGAGAAAGGCGGGAACCACCAACCTGAGAAAGGGGCAAAGCGCAGCCGGCTGCGGGCACCGACCACCATCCTTTTTGGTTTACCAGAGACTCCAGTGTATCTGTCATAGTGAGCACAACAGTGCCCTCGGGCCGCGCACCGCACCACACCATCTTGCCCGCACCTCACAACCACCGGGCCCCCAGGACCATCACTCCCTGCCCATGGAGGGGTCAACACCAGGCTGCATAACATCATCCTAGTCAGCCAATCACCAGTCACCTCTCCATTTTTGCTTTGCAATTTTAATTGCACAAAGTGCTGACACTTTTAGGGGCATACTATAAAATTGTCTGGGATACTAACTTAGTGTTCCTTTGCTGACAAGCAAGGTACACCATCTCTGCATTCTACACACCTGTCCATTTTGCTACGCTATTTTAATTGCAAACAGTGCTGACACTTTTAGGGGCATACTAAAATTGGCTGGGATACTAACTTAGTGTTCCTTTTCTGACAAGCAAGGTACACCATCTCTGCCTTCTACACACCTGTCCATTTTTGCTACGCAATTTTAATTGCAAACAGTGCTGACACATTTAGGGGCATATTAAAATTGTCTGGGATACTAACTTAGTGTTCCTTTGCTGCCAAGCAAGGTACACCATCTCTGCATTCTACACACCTGTCGATTTTTGCTACGCAATTTTAATTGCAAACACTGCTGACACTTTGAGGGGCATACTAAAATTGTCTGGGATAATACCTTAGGGTTTCTTTGCTGTCAAGCGAGGTACACCACATGTGCATTCTACACTCCTCTCCATTTTTGCTACGTAATGTTTAACTACAGGTAGTCCAGCCAATCTGTGAGGAAGGTGCAGGCATGGATATAATGTTGACTTCATCCAAAGGTGGTTCTCTCGATGTCTGAGAGAGCTCAACACCAGCAGCTGTTTCCACTTCCAAAACAACTGACGACTTGACAATCACACTGGCTGTTGCGGGTAAAGGGGAATAAGGTCTGCGTCAAAAAGCATGTATGACTTCTGTCCCCACAGTCACAGAGGATGAAGATCACGCAGATGCCATTGATAGGGCAGACGGTGGTTGCACTGCCACGCTAGCCCACATTGTAGCATAGTGACCTTTCCACAGAGACTTATGCTTCCTTTTAAGTCGTGTGCAGGGTGGGCTCCCCAGTATACAGCAAAACCACGCAACAGGAAAAGGACTCTAGGCAGTTGGGTTGATAAATGATTGTTTAACTTTCCCAAAACAAACAATATAACCATGCATAAAACTGAAAGAATAGAACAATCTATTCACAATTCCAAAAGCCTATACCCCTATGCTGCGACACTCGTAATGTCAATTTATACCCCCTGCTCACCAACGTTTGCCTAACCAAGGGACTGTTTAAACAGTTGCCTACTACCTGGTAATCCCTCTGCGTAGCAGGAGTAATTGTGTGTGTGTGTGTGTGTGTGTGTGTGTGTCTGCGAACACGACTTACCAGTGGCACATCACAAGAGCTTAAAACTTATCTACCTAAACATAGACAAAACCCATTACCCCCCCCTGAATACCCTTGTTAGCTGAAGCCTCACAGATAAGGCAGATGATAACAGTGTGAAGGCAAACCACACAGCTCAGCAACACAGTCCTGGAAATCTTGTAAAGCAACAGTCAATGCAAACATGCGTCGCTGTCCCTCTATGATTTTAACTGTGACTGACAATTTGACAGAGCAGAGGCAGCAAGTCTTATTGTCTATATAGTCGGCCTAAGCAGAACAGATATGTGTTTTGCTAAGAAAACAAAGTGTTGCGTGCACGCATTACTGTCTGGTCCCAGCCTACCGTACCCGGGTACTGTGGTGTCCAGTTGCCATAAATACAGAGTTTACGATCCTCTCCTGGTAAACAGTATAGACAGCACCGGAAGAATGTCAGTCTTCGACACAGGATGCTGCTCACAGGCGTTACGGTCCTCCTCACCAAACTCCAACACGAGTCTCCTCACAATTCACTGAAGTGTTTCCACGGTGGCTCCTTGCTGTAACGCACACCTTTAGCTTTTCCTTCACTTCACAGACAGCACCTCCTCCGGTCTCCAAGTCCACAGCCAAAGACCGTTTTGCTATTGCTATAGTGACCAAACAGTCACAGGCAGATGCAAAAAAAACAGCAGCACCTTGTGGGTAGTCTGCAACAATGCATGCAATGAACGGCAAATAAGCATGTTGCATTAACAGTGGATTAAGCTCATCAATACACCCTCACGCTATCACTTCATATCCATGTGACACTTCATGGATGAAGTACTCAAAGTAGTGAGTTTTTGGCCTCTACTTAGAGATTGGTGACAAATCTTACAGATGACATGACTTGCATGATCTTTTGCGATGTAAAAAAAGCCCCAGGCTAGGCAAGGCTTACAGCCCATGCGACCTGCAGAGCTACCACGACTTCTGCTCAGAGGCAGAGTTGTGGCTGAGGATTCAGTTGTTGACGTGCTTCCAGTACTTTGTCTCTGTCCAGGAAGATGCAACATAACCTCGTCGTCAGTTTCATCCTCCTCCACCTCCTCCGCTGACCTCATCGACTGGCTGACTTTGGTTAGACAGTAAGTGGGGTCTCCATTCTCCAACCTCATCATCACCCTGTGCGTTTTCACTCCCCTCGACTCCTGACTCCTCCAAGCAAACCTCTTCCTGCCCTGACCGAATAGTAAAGTTGTCGTTCCAATCAGGTATCTGAGTCTCATCAGCATGTTCCCCATTGTCTCCACCCGGAGGATTTACAGTTTGGGAATTAGGGTGTACATTATGCTCAGCACCTTCTTCATCTGGGCCTGGATCCGACTCACAAAGCTTCTGGTTATCAGTGCAGATCATTTTCTTGTCTGGACTCACTGCAGCTTTGGAGCAGACCTCTGATTTCCAGGCTATAGTGTGACTGAACAGCTCTGAAGACTCAACCATCTCTGTTACGCCATACTCATACTGAGAAAAGTGCGAGTGAGTTGACACCACAGAGGAATGGAGTATTTGGCATATTGAAGTTGAGGTGGAGGAGAGGCCACTTGATGGAGCACTTGAGATCCATTGAAGCACTTGCTCTTTTGGTGCCTCATCTACATTTGGTAGCGATGGTCGTGTCCATGAAAAAAGGGATCATATCAGATTATCCATGGGAAGAAGTACACCTCTTATTTTGGCTGGTATTTGGTGTCACGAATCAGTGCCGCCGTAGACGCAAGCAGCCTGCTGCGGTTCCAGTTGCGCCCAGGCGTCAGCTGCCATTTTTGGCCGTGCCTCTGGTCATCCAGCTGGCTGCTTCCTCCTCCACGTCTAAGTGTCGAGAGACGGCTAGTGCGCAAGTGTGTGCCGATTTACCCCAGACACAGCCTAAAGCGGGCTTTACACACTGCGATATCGGTCCCGATATCACTAGTGTGGGTACCCGCCCCCATCTGTTGCGCGACACGGGCAAATCGCTGCCCGTGCCGCACAACATCGCCCAGACCCATCACACATACTTACCTGCCCGGCGACGTCGCTGTGACCGGCGAACCGCCTCCTTTCTAAGGGGGCGGTCCGTGCGGCGTCACAGAGACATCACTGAGCGGCCGCCCAATAGCAGCGGAGGGACGGAGCTGAGCGGGATGTAACATCCCGCCCACCTCCTTCCTTCCGCATAGCGTCCGGGAGGCAGGTAAGGAGAGCTTCCTCATTCCTGCGGTGTCACACTGAGCGATGTGTGCTGCCGCAGGAACGAGGAACAACCTCGTTACTGCTGCAGTAACGATTTTTGAGAATGGACCCCCATGTCACCGATGAGCGATTTTGCACGTTTTTGCAACGATGCAAAATCGCTCATCGGTGTCACACGCAACGGCATCGCTAATGCGGCTGGATGTGCGTCACCAATTCCGTGACCCCAACGAGTTCGCATTAGCGATGTCGTAGCGTGTAAAGCCCCCTTAAGTCCAGTGTTTCGCCTACTGAGCATGCTCAGCATGACTCTGCCATTCATGAGGCTAAAGGGGGCTTTACACGCTGCAATATCACTAATGATTTATCGTCAGGGTCACATCGTTAGTGACGCACATCCGGCGTCCTTAGCGACATCGCAACGTGTGACACGTACGAGCGATCTTAAACAATCGCAAAACAGGCAAAAATCGTTGCTTTTGGAGAGGTCGTCCTAAAACCAAATATTGTTGCCTGTTTATTAGCGATGTTGTTCCTTGTTCCTGCGGCATCACACATCGCTGTGTGTGACACCGCAGGAGCGACGAACATCTCTTTACCTGCCGCCACCGACAATGAGGAAGGAAGGAGGTGGGCGGCATGTTACGGCCGCTCATCTCCGCCCCTCCTTTGCTATTGGACGGCTGCCGTGTGACGGCTGCCGTGTGACGTCCTTAGAAAGGAGGCGGATCGGCGGCCAGAGCGACGTTGCTGACCAGGTATGTGCGTGTGACACTGCCGTAGCGATAATGTTCGCTACTGCAGCGATCACACAATATCGCACATACGACGGGGGCGGGTGCTATCGCGCTCGACATCGCTAGCCGATGCTAGCAATGTCACACCGTGTAAAGCCCGCTTAAGTCCTCAGTTCGGGCTACTGAGCATGCTCCCACACTTAGTGAGAAAAGCCTCTTTGCACAGGTACTTGGACTCTGTGCCGTGTCTAGTCCTGTGTTGGGCATACAGAGCATGCAGAAGCTGATAGTCTGTTTTCTGAGACTGTTTTTCAGGCTAATGAGCATGCTCAGGCACTTAGTGCATCAGAGGCTAGGTCCATTAAGGAACTCACTGGCCATGTCCGTGAGGTGGCAGTCCATGATAGTCGAGAGGGCATCAAGTGTTCTGATGATGTGGCCACTCCGGACTGGCTCACAGAGGCCAGACCCTATGATTATGCACCTCATCATTGTTCATCAGACAATGACTGGTGAGGTGTTTGGGGCGTGGCTGCCATGAGGTCATCATTGAAGTGGCAGTTCTGGATAGGCCGCTGGTTATGTCACTGATGACGTGGCACTCTGCTTTTGGCTCCTGGAGGGGCATTGTGGTCCACCCTGGGTTGGGGCGGACCCAGGTTAGAAAAGGGTCTGGAGACAACAAGGAGGTGCGCAGTCTTCTATTATGCTCAGACAGAGCACACCTCTATGTGTTGAACCCATTGCGGCTTTAGGCCAGAGGTAGGCAGGAATAGGGCATCGGTGCAGGACGCCACCACACTTGGTAACGCAGAATGGTTATGACCAGCTCCTGTCCTACCAGTCATGCTACTGCAGCACAGTGGCATTAACTGGGCTGCTGCTGCTGCACCAACTGTCCACAGGTGTGTCCCCTACGCACACGGACAGCATACCCAATTGCCCCTGTGTTGTTAACAGGGAGTTCTGGGGCTCGGTGTGTGGACCCTGTGACGCTAACAGGGTTCCCAGTCTCCAGATCCGATTGTCGTCTAACTCGGTTCAGGCTACTATTTGTTTCAGAGCCACCCAGCTCTGTATCCTCCGCTTAACCTTCGGGTTGCCAGTGTGGCACCCTGGACTAGCCAGGTCGTCACAGGTAACACTCACAAACCCCCACCCCCATTAGACAGTAACACCAGCCAAACACAAAACCCTTGTTGCCTCCCTCCAGGGTCTGATGTCCACACCAGGTGGGGTGGAGCCAAGTGGTTGGGCCCACCCACCAAGGAGTTCACAGGCCTGGAGGCGGGAAAAGGTGTCAGAGAGAGTTTGGAGTTTGAAGTGAGAGGAGCAAGCACTTGAGTGTCTGGGTTGTGGCCCAGGCACTGACAGCAAGGTTGGCAGACGGTGGTGGCCATCTGCAGGAGTGTTGAAGCAACGCGGGACCGTAGGACCGGGGTCGGGCGTTGGCCCGCCGGTACCGACCAGGGAGCGAAGTGAAGCTAGCACACACAGGCAGGGCCATCGGACCCCGACCAGGCTTGGAGCCGCCGACAATAGTCAAATCCGAGTGTGACCGGAACCCCAGGGGTTTCCTAACAGCCAAAGACCCGATAGAAGGCAACCGCCCACACCATGAGGGTATACAGCTACTGCCTAAGGCTAGAGACCCAGCGCCTGCGGGCAAACGGGCTCATCCGGCATCCATACACCGGGGAGCGGACTACCGTAGGGGATCCATAGTAGTCAACCAAGTACATCAAGGTGCAGGGAAAGACAGCCGCCATCACCTGTCTGGGGAGAGACACTGCAGCCGGCTGCAGGACCCGTTCATCCAGCCGTTTGGTTTACCGAGGACTTTGTGCATCTCTTACTGAGTGAGTACACCCGTGCCAACCGGCACCGCGCCGCGCTGTCCCTGCAACCCTGCACCTCACCAACCCAGCCTCCCCGTCACATCACCGGGCCCCAGGACCACCGACCCCAACCCACGGAGGGGGAAAACAACATCCCAGCTGCTCTCTACCATCGCTCCTGGGATCCCCGTCACCAGCAGCGGTGGTGCCATCTTCCCCACGACCCGTGGGTGGCGTCACGGACTAATTCCCCCAAACCAGCCACTCTTTTCACTCATGGGCGAGGAGCGCCGCTCGAGTCCCCGGATCCGGCCCACCGCTCGAGCCACCGAGCAGCCGCAGCAGGGCCGGACCCGAGCGTTAGCGAGCGCGCAGCGGCGGTCTCCTCCCCGCCCGCGACACCAGCATCTCCTTTTCCATCTAGGAGCAGGGTGGACCCCGACTGGTGATTGGGATATATACCCCCTTATCCAAATCTGCCAGTCCCCCAGTAACAGATGGTGTTTCTTCAGCAGATGTTACTGTTGCTTAACCACCAAACCCATGGACACAAACTTTTTTACCCTTTCTAATACACCTGTTCCCCTTTCCACCAGCATCTGACCTTTTTCCATTCATTTTGTAGATGACAAAATTTGCAACTCTGCAGGGACACCCTACTCAACGCCGTCTCAGCACAGCAGCCAGCTCTCGGTCCCTCAGATGTGGAAAAGTGAAAGACCATTTCCTCCTAGCCATGACAAAGTGTTGAGATTCAGTCTGTGCAGCACAAGTGTTTAGTGGTGATACTCCTGCATACGTGCGTCCCTTTCTATGGCAGGACTTATTTTGCCAAATTTTGTCTTGTACTGGGGATCTAAGACTGTGGCAACCCAGTAGTCAGCGTTACTTCGAATTCGGACAATCCGAGGGTCATGTTGTAGGTAGTGCAGCAAGAAAGCGCTCATGTGTCTTGCGCATCCATGCGTACCAAGTCCTTGCTGTGTTGGTGGCAGCGAGGTGAGAATCATGCCTCCTTCCTCTGCCTTCTCCCCCCAACCTCGCACAACAGAAATGTGAGCAAGGTTGCCCTCATCTGCTGAGTCTTCCATGCCCATCACCAGTTCGTTCTCCATTTCTTCCTGGGCTCCTGCACCTTCCTCAACAGTTTTGCTGTTACTATGCGCCCTTGTTAATCCCTCTCCCCCACCGTACCATGCCTGCCGCCTTGGTGCTGCTGACCGTCTGGACCTTGTAGATCTTGTTATCCCTTCCGCATATGACTCCTCCTGTACTTCCTCCCCTTCCTCTTGTCCCACCACCTGACTATGAATGCTGTTTAGAGTGTGCTCCAGCATGTAGATGACCAGAATTGTTATGCTGATAATGGCAACGTCAGCGCTAAACAACTTCGTCGCCATTTGTAAACTGTGAAGAAGGGTGCATAGGTCCTTGATCTGAGTCCACTCCAGCAGCGTGATCTTCCCCACCTCTGGATCTCTTTAGCCCAGGCTATACATCATAACGTATTGCAGCAGGGCTCGCCGGTGCTGCCACAAACGCTGCAACATGTGCAGATTCAAATTCCTGCATGTCGGCACATCGCATTTCAGGCAGTGAACCGGCAGACCAAAAGACTTCTGGAGCAATGCAAATTGTTCATCTGTGGGGTGTGAACGGTGGAAGTGAGCACATAGTGAGCGTGCGCTCTGCAGAAGGCCATGTAGGCCGGGATAGTGGTTTAAAAATTGCTGGACAACCAGGTTGAACACGTGAGCCACACATGGCACGTGTGTCACATTGCCCTGATGAAGGGCCGCACCCAGGTTTGCATCATTGTCGCACACGACTGTTACGTCAACACCGGAGCCTGCTCCAGCAACTTGTACTCCGATCGCCAGCTGACACAGTGTTCCTTTCATAGATAGTGCTGCTGATGGGAGAGGAGTCAATGCCAGCGGCGCCGGTGGCCGCAGGTTCCACTCAGCCACTGGGCTGGGTTATCTTGAGATCTACAGTACCACTGGCTGACTGTAGGTGGTGGTTGTCTCACAGCTGAAGTACCATCATTCAGCTACAATCAATGGGAAGACACCACACCCTTTTTTAGGTCCCTCCTGTCTGCTGACCACTGCCAGACATAGTTCTGAACTTCTGGTTTCTGTTCCGTCCAGTTCTGTTTTGTGATTTTGTGTGCTCACTACCGCTTGTTTCCTGACTATGTATCCTGCCTGCTGTTTATGACCTCTGCTTGTTTTCTGATTAAGTCCTGGCCGTCTGATTCTGTTCATGTTCCTCAATTCATTGTTTGACCCTGCCTGACTACTACTCTCTCGGACTGCAGCCTTCCACAGGTATTGATCACCTTGGGCCCTGTGTAATTCCAAATCCCTGTATAGGGGTTAAAGGGTTTCAGGGTTCTAGGGGTGCAGCTTGGTGAGTGGCTTCCCTCTAGCTTATCCTTTACAGCACGTCTGAGTGTGTGGATCCAGGCAGGCATCACACCGTGCCCCCTGCAGAAGGCCCTCTAGGCCAGGATAGTGGTTTAAAAATTGCTGGATAACCAGGTTGAACACATGAGCCATACAAGAATGTGTGTCACATTGTCACAGCGAAGGGCCGCACCCAGGTTTGCATCATTGTCGCACACGGCCTTCCCTGGCTGCTAGTTGAGTGGCGACAACCATTGATGAAACTCTGTCTCCATAGCTTACTGTCCACAACTCCTCAGCGGTGTGACTCACATTTCCCAGACATTTCAAAGTAAAGAGTCGACCGCCTGATGCCTTTCAGCTCTGCTGCCAGCATAGTAAGGAGGTGTGTGGGATTCCTTGTGCACAGTTACAACGCGGGTGGCCTTACAAGACAGGTTTTGAGCGGAGGTTGAGGACCTAGACAAGGTTGAGGAGGCAGAAGCAGTGGATGAACTTCTACATACAGAGGAAGGATTGACACACAACTCGTGGGGACGGAAAGACTTGTACAGCAGACCCTTCTCCATCTCTCACCATAGTTACCCAGTGCCCAGTCAGCGACATGTAACACACCTGTCCATGCTTACTGGTCCAAGTATCTGTGGTGAAATGCACTCTGTCACATACAGAGTTTCTCAAGGAAGCGGTGATGTTGTGTGCAACATGCTGGTGTAGCGCAGGCACGCCTTCCTTGGAGAAGGAGTGGCGACTGGGCATCTGCTCTTGGGCCACTGCGATGAGCATAAGGTCTCAATAATCCTCTGTGTCAAAAGGGTGGAAAGGCAGCATTTCTGTAGCCAACAGCTTGCAGATGCTCAAAGTCAACCTCTTAGGCATGTCATGCCCTTCTAAAATCATGTAAAACACAGCAAGGGGACTCCAACCAGTCTCCCTCTTTTCCAAAAATTGGGCCACACACACCACTTCACTGGCATCAGTTGTCCAACAGTTGCAAACTTCGCATGTTGATTTGCATGAAGCACTATCAAAAATCCACCAGCCTTTCGTCTCCCCAGGATGACACAGGGGTAGAAAAGTCCTCTCTGATCCATGACTTCTTCATCTTGGTTAATTTTTTTTAAAAAAGGGGACTCCAACCAAAGTCTCCCTCTTTTCCAAAAATTGGGCCACACACACCACTTCACTGGCATCAGTTGTCCCACAGTTGCAAACTTAAAAAGTTGATTTGCATGAAGCACTATCAAAAATCCACCAGCCTTTCATCTCCCCAGGATGACACAGGGGTAGTAAAGTCCTTGCGGATCCATGACTTGTTCATCTTGATGAACGTTAGTCTGTCCACATTGTCACTGGACAGACACGTGCCCTTATCTGTCAGCACACACCCAGCAGCACTGAATACACGTTCTGAGAGAACGCTGGCTGCGGGACACGACAAGATCCCCAAGGCGTAAGTGGCGAGCTCAGGCAATTTATCCAGATTGGAAGCCTAAAATGAGCAAGGCTCAAGTTGCACAGTAATGGCATCGATGTTCACTTGCAGATACTCCTATATCTGTGTCTCCTCCTCTTTTTACTCATCCAGCTCTTTTGTTCCAGCATGAGTATAGGTCCTTGTCACTTCTTCATGTGTTTGTGGTGTCTTGTGAGTTGTTTGTCACCTTTTGGACACCTTAGAAGGTGTTTTCTATGTGTTTGTATGTGTTTGTGTTTGCCTGCCATTGTTTTCAATGGGTTTCGAAGGGGTTCGTCGAACATTCGTCGAACGTTCGTCGAACATTCACCGAACTTGTCCGCCGTTCGACGAACCGAACCGAACTCGACCATTAGGGGGGTGGCTCATCTCTGCTGGTCATCATATTGTCAATATACAGTGGCATCCAAGAGTTTGGAGTAACATGCAGGGTGCCCAAACTTTTGCATATGCCCATTTTCCTGTTTTGTTAATTTAAAAATGTAAAAGATGAATATATTTTTTTTTTCCTAAAATACAAAGGAAATGTGTCCTCTTTAACTTTATGCCTTTTAGAGATTATTTCATCTTCAATTTGTTTAACTGTTCCCAGTAACAGTAATTTTGACCAGTAGTGCTCAAACTTTTGCATGCCACTGTATGTCATTATTTTACGATTATAGTAGTCCAACCTCTGGGGCCCAACACAATCCTGTAATTAAAGCAACTGGTTTATCATTAATCTTGCCTAAGTATTGAAGCTCAGTTGTATATACGGTACTTAAATAGTGATAAGCTTTAATATCAAACATATTTCATAGAACCTCTGGAACACCCTGGTAAGGGGATCTTGTAAGGCGTAGGTATTTGCTTAACTGTATTGACCACAGCCTGAACATATAAGAGCTCTTGTATGTTGTGTTGCTATGTAATACCTCAGTAAATATAGTATTAGTAATAGATACCATACTTATCAAAGAATTGTAGTTGTTGCGCTGTTACATATGATTGTTCCCTGTACTTTTTACATCGGGGTCTTAAGGCCCCGTTACACGCAACGACAGATCTAACGATATATCGCCGGGGTCACAGATTCCGTGACGCACATCTGGCATCGTTAGCGACGTTGTTGCGTGTGACAGCAAAGAACGACCGTTAACGATAGAAAATACTCACCTTATCGTCCATCATTGACACGTCGTTCCTTTTTAAAAAATCGTTTATTTTTGAGCATGCAGGTTGTTTGTCGTTCCCGAGGCAGCACACATCGCTACGCGTGACACCTCGGGAACGACGAACTGCAGCTTACCTGCGGCCACCGGCAATGAGAAAGGAAGGAGGTGGGCGGCATGTTATGGCCGTACATCTCCGCCCCTCCTCTTCTATTGGGTGGCCGCTTAGTGACATCATTGTGACACTGCACTAACCGCCCCCTTAGAAAGGAGGCGGTTCGCCGGCAACAGCGACGTCGCTAGGTAGGTAAGTACGTCTGACACTCCAAGCGATTTTGTGCACCACGGGCAGCGATTTGCCCGTGATGCACAAATGACAGGGGCGGGTGCTTTCACCAGCGATATCGCTAGCGATATCGCTGCGTGTAACACCCCCTTTAGATATATAAATCTTCCAGAGGATTTGCATTAGGGTCATATACAAATTATACATTAGATGTGACATATTCAATATTGTCCAAAAGGTTTAGATAGGTGTGGAAAAAATGCTGCAAAGTAAGAATGCTTTAAAAAAATATAAAATGTTAATAGTTTATTTAGCGTCTTACCAGATATTAAGGGGAGATGCACAATGAATGACACTCAGCTAGAGAGGTTGTATAAGTCACAACCCCTGTGCAAGCCTGAGATAATGGTGGCTGCCGCAGCCCCACGAGGGTTGAACTTCAATGCTGGAGAGAAGAGATGGGGTTAATGCCATCCTGATGCTGAAGTAATAGATTGTTGATTTTAATCACTTCTTTATTTTACAGGTCTACGCGTTTCAGAGGTCAAATGCCTCCTTCATCAGGACAAAGGGAAAATCAACAATGTATAGACATATATGAAATGACATCTATATATAAACATGTGTCAAATACAGGAACGCATACACAAATTCAAAAAAAGGCGGGCAAGTAACTGATATGAAGAAAAACATTATTACTTTATGCATATAAAGATAACATCAATGCCATGATAACAAAAACAAAATATTACAAAATATAAAAACTGATAACACAAAAAGAAACCACAGTATTGGGCTAAAAAAATGATTTTATTGAATAAACACACTTTTTTTTAAAAAAGAGACAAATAGTGAAAAATGGGGTAGTTCAAAATACAAAACACTGCATAAAAAAGCTGGTACTTGGTGCAGAGTATATCAATAATTAAGTATTCACAATATTACATTGAAGGTAGATCATAAAAATTGTTAATAAATGGAAAAATGTCTGAGAAAATATTGAATAAATATAGCAGCAAAAAAAGGAGGCCTATAAATAAAGTGCAAAAAAGCTACAACGACCTCTGTCAAAAAGTGACAAATGCTGAAAAATACACTCCAGTGTGCATGAACACTCACAAATGCCAAGAGCTTATACTGGCAAGGTGAAACAAAGAAAAAAGTCCTTAGACTATATAATGTCTGGTCACAGTAAAGGGGTCCTCAAAAGTGCATTGTGCAAAAAGGTCCTATATAGTAAAGTGACCAGTGCTATCAGTATAACAAAGGAATATGCAGACAGGAGTGCAGAATTGTAAAGAGCAAACTAGGCAAAAGAATCCATTTACTCACATAGATAGAGCACCAAGGCAGGCAACCTCAACATATGTTTCAATGAGCGTTTCGTCAGGAGGTGTGGCTTATTATGTGCTACGCAGACTCTTTATACAGGTAAGTAGCCAATCCAAAGTTCCAGACAGTAGCACATGACCAAAATCAGTAAATGAAGCCCACATGGAGCTGAAGAAGGTGCACAAAGCGGCGCCAATGGTGTCAATTGTAAATAACTGAGTTCCATGAACAACAAAATGGACCGCATACGTCATCCAAATGGGAGTCCTGTCTAATCAGATCGTGTCATTAGCGCATGCGTACTGGACCACGATCTATAGAGCAGGAAATGCTGCGCTCCGGACTGTGTAAAGCCAGCGTTCTTGGTCGCTAAGCGACCGGTGGGCGTCTACCTTTGTACACGCCCACCGGTCGCTCTATGGATTGCTCTATAGATCGCGGTCCAGTACGCATGCGCTAACGACACAATCTGATTAGACAGGACTCCCATTTGGATGACGTATGTGGTCCATTTTGTTGTTCATGGAACGCAGTTATTTACAATTGACATCATTGGCGCCGCTTTGTGCACCTTCTTCAGCTCCATGTGGGCTTCATTTACTGATTTTGGTCATGTGATACTGTCTTGAACTTTGGATTGGCTACTTACCTGTATAAAGAGTCTGCATAGCACATAATAAGCCACACCTCTTGACGAAGACGCTCATTGAAACATATGTTGAGGTTGTCTGTCTTGGTGCTCTATGTGAGTAAATGGATCCTTTTGCCTAGTTTGCTCTTTACAATGCTGCACTCTTGTCTGCATGTTCCTTTGTTATACTGATAGCACTGGTTACTTTACTATATAGGACCTTTCTGCACAATGCACTTTTGAGGACCCCTTTACTGTGACCAGACATTACATAGTCTATGGACTTTTTTCTTTTTTTCACCTTGCCAGTATAAGCTCTTGGCATTTGTGAGTGTTCATGCACACTGGAGTGTATTTTTCAGCATTTGTCACTTTTTGACAGAGGTCCTTGTAGCTTTTTTGCACTTTATTTATAGGCCTCCTTTTTTTGCTGCTATATTTATTCAATATTTTCCAAGGCATTTTTCCATTTATTAACAATTTTTATGATCTACCTTCAATGTAATATTGTGAATACTTCCAGTAATTATTGATATACTCTGCACCAAGTACCGGCTTTTTTATACAGTGTTTTGTATTTTGAACTACCCCATTTTTCACTGTTTGTCTCTTTTTTTTAAAAAAAAGTGTGTTTATTCAATAAAATCAATTTTTTAGCCCAATACTGTGGTTTCTTTTTGTGTTATCATATGAATTTAGTTTGACAGGCTATGTACTTTATTTACAAGGTTCTGTTTTCATCAAAATATAAAAACTGTACGGAAAAGGAGAGAAACAGCTGGAAATTTCTGGAAGAGAAAAAACAGCAAGAAGAAATTATGTATACATATATACTCAGGATGTGTACTGGTATTAGAGTCCACGACCACACCTAAAAAAAATGAGAAAAAAGGGAAGAAAAAAGAGAAATAGAGATATTCCCCATACTGTAAAAAAAAAAAAATTGTGAAAAAAAACGTGAATGTATAACCGAATTATGTGTGATGTTATACTCATCAATACATTTTTGAAAAAGTCGGTGTTAATGTTTTCCTAATAATGTGTTAAGTAAATAAAATTGAAGTTTTTTAAAAAAAAAAGGTTCCTGGCGGTGATTGCACCAGGCAAAGCACCAGTACCCTCGCGATCGTCAGGACGCACCTATACGTCCTAAATCGGGAACTACTTCCTGTGATGACTCAGTGTTTTGGCCACTTGTATGGGGGGAATTATTCTTAATTAGGCCAGACATATGTTTCATTTGTTTGTTATATAAAGAGAATTTAGCTATTGTCTCATGTCAGACTGATCAGAGCTATTTTGTCTGTTAAATGCAAATTGTCTGTTAAATCTGTATTGCATTAGCCCCTTTGACTACATAATTCAGAGGAAAATTATGCAATTGGATTGAACTACTGTAGCGACCAAAGAGAGAGCAGCCATTTCCAACCAGTCTTGTAACATCCAATATCCTGAACTGAGTGGTGCTTCTGTCACCAGTGAGATATTTTACATGACCTCCGCCGAGGAACTACGGCTCCAGCGGGGTTATCACAGAACAGCTTCAAGATTCATTCTACAGAATTTCAGTCTAGGATCTACGGTTTTGGCTGAAGGTTCTTAGAACTGCTTCACTGTTCAACACTGAGCCCACAAATTTGCTTGAAGAACCCTGGTAGGGGCTACTTGGACGCATGGCTAAATATTTTGCTTTGCTCGGTCAGCTTCCTAAGCTTGCCACTATCTCTTCTCAGTGGGTGCCCACAAAAATTGGGGTGCTGCTGGACTGGGAAAGTTGGCCCTGGAAGCTCTGAAGTCACGAAGACTCTAATCCCTGGTGGGCCAGCGGGTGAGGTTCTGTCGTTTGTACCATGTTGTGTTCTTGCTGGGAATGTACAATATGTTTTTGCCTGTTGGTAAACCATTAGTCTATCAGTGTGTGGTTCCCTCATCCTGTGGGAAGGAGTGTGGGTGTTCAGTGGTATGAGCTCTGATCTAAAGACAGCCAAGCCAGTGGACAAGAACCCTCACTGACCCTTGTGTCTGCACCCTTCCCTTCTAGGACGTACATGTATGTCCGAGGTCTTGTAGGGGTTAAAGCAAAGGCAAAGCACCATCACACTAGATATTTATTTGATTTGCATTTATCATTTGTGCATTCACCTTGGATTTGTTAATTGCTAAAAAATAAATTATTAACACTTCTATCTTTGAAAGCATTTCTGCAATTGCAGTATTTCTTCTACACCTGCCTAAAGCTTTTCCACAGTGCTATATTTCAAGCATTATTGTAAAATCTACTCAATTTGATTTTTACAGCTTAAAGTGAATGACTCTCATCCTCCATATTAAATGTGTCTAATAGCCTATAAATTAATGTTGTATAGGGAATATTATAGATGAGAGAACCGGCCGTGGTTCGGCTCGAGTTCGGTTCGCCGAACGGAGGTCTCGTTCGAGTTCGGTTCGGCGAACCGGTTCGGCGAACCACTCGAACCGTGTAGGAAACAATGGGAGGCAATCACAAACACATAAAAACACCTAGAAAACACCCTCAAAGGTGTCCAAAAGGTGACAAACAACTCACAACACAACACAAACACATGGGAAAATGACAAGAACAAATTCTCATGCGAAAACAAAACAGCGTTACAAGGAAAAGCGGATGAGACACAGATATAGGCATGGCATGCCCTTCTAAAATCATGTAAAACACCGCAAGGTTACTCCAAGCGGAGTCTCCCTTTTTTCCAAAAATTGGGCCACACACACACCCACCCCTTCATTGGTAGCAGTTGTGCCCCAGTTGTACACTTCACAGGTAGAATTGCATCAAGCACATTCAAAAATACGCCATACTTAACCGTCCCCAGGATGACACCGGGGTAGGTAGCAAAGTATTTGCTGAACCATGAATTGTTCATCTTGGATCATTTTTAAAAACACTGTAAGCAAGGGTTACTCCAAGTGGAGTTTCCCTTTTTTCCAAAAATTGGGCCACACACACACCCACCCTTTCAGTGGCAGCACTTGTGCCCCAGTTGTACACTTCACAGGTAGATTTGCATCAATAACATTCAAAATTACGCCATCCTTAACCGTTCCCAGGATGACCCCGGGGTAGGTAGCAAAGTCTTTGCTGAACCATGACTTGTTCATCTTGGCTCCTTTTAAAAAACACAGCAAGCAAGGGTTACTCCAAGTGGAGTCTCCCTTTCTTCCAGAAATTGGGCTACACACACACCCACCCCTTCAGTGGCAGCACTTGTGCCCCAGTGTACACTTCACAGCTAGATTTGCATCAAGCACATTCAAAAATACGCCATACTTAACCATCCCCAGGATGACACCGGGTAGGTAGCAAAGTATTTGCTGATCCCAGCTCTGTTCATCTTAGATCATTTTTAAAAACACTGTAAGCAAGGGTTACTCCAAGCGGAGTCTCCCTTTTTTCCAAAAATTGGGCCACACACACACCCACCCCTTCAGTGGCAGCACTTGTGCCCCAGTTGTACACTTCACAGGTAGATTTGCATCAAGCACATTCCAAATCCACAAGCATTTACTCTCCCCAGGATGACACAGGAAAAGTAAATTCCTTGTGGATCCATGACTTGTTCATTTTGATGAACGTTAGTCTGTCCACATTGTTACTGGACAGACGCGTGCGCTTATCAGCACACACCAAGCAGCACTGAACACACGTTCAGAGACAACGCTGGCAGCTGGGCACGACAAAATTTCCAAGACATAAGTGGAGAGCTCTGGCCATTTTTCAAGATTTGAAGCCCAAAATGAACAAGGCTCCATTTGCAAAGTCATGGCATCGATGTTCATTTGGAGATACTCCTGTATCATCCTCTCCAGCCGTTGACTATGTGTCACACTTGTTGTCTCTGGTGGCCTTGCAAAGGATGGTCTAAAAAAATTATGAAAAGATTCCATAAAATTGCTGTTACCAGCACCAGATATGGTGCTACTGGTACGGGTAGACTGTTGAAGATGACGAGACCGTCCCATGTTTGTCAAGTTACAACTGGGAGATTCACTCCCTGCACCACGGTTGTTTGGTGGAAAAGCCGACGTAAGATCGAGGAACAGCTTTTGCTGATACTCCTGCATACGTGTGTCCCTTTCTATGGCTGGAATTATGTCACAAAATTTGGACTTGTACCGGGGATCTAATAGTGTGTCAACCCAGCAGTCATCATCACTTCTAATTTTGACAATATGAGGTCATGTTGGAGGTAGTGCAGCAAGAAGGCGCTCATGTGTCTTGCGCAGTCATGCGGACCAAGTCCACGCTGTGTTTGTGGCATAGAGGTGCTAACCGTTCTTTCTTCCTCTGACATCTCCCCCCAACCTCTTTCAACTGAAATTTGACCAAGGTCTCCCTCATCCGCTGAGTCTTCCATGTCCATGGACAGTTCGTCCTCCATTTCTTCATGTTCTCCTGCACCTTCCTCAACATTTCGCCTGCTACCATGCGCCCTTGTTGATCCCTGTCCCCCATGGTCCCATGCCTGCCGCGTTGGTGATGATGAACGTCTGGACCTTGGTGATGTTGTTGTCTCTTGCGCATATGAATCCTCCTGTAGTTCCTCCCCTTCCTGTTGTCCCACCCCCTGATTCCGAATAGTGTTTAGTGTGTGCTCCAGCATGTAAATGACTGGAATTGTCATGCTGCTAATGGCATTGTCAGCGCTAAACATATTCGTCGCCATGTCGAAACTGTGCAGAAGGGTGCATAGGTCCTTGATCTGAGACCACTCCATCAGGGTGATCTGCCCCACCTCTGCATCTCGTTGGCCCAGGCTATATGTCATGACGTATTGCACTAGGGCTCGACGGTGCTGCTACAATCTCTGTAACATGTGGAAAGTCGAATTCCAGCGTGTCGACACATCGCATTTCAGGCGATGAACCGGCAGGCCGAAAGACATCTGGAGCGATGCAAGTCGCTCAGCAGCGGTGGTTGAATGGCGGAAGTGAGCAGACAGTTTTCGTGCCCTGTTCAGAAGGCCATCTAGGCCGGAATAGTGTGTTAAACATTGCTGGACAACAAGGTTCAACACGTGAGCCATACAAGGCACATGTGTCACCTTGCCCAGGCAAAGGGCCGCAACCAGGTTTGCAGCATTGTCGCACAAGGCCTTACCAGGCTGCAGGTTGAGTGGAGACAACCATTTATTAAACTCAGTCTCCAGAGCTGCCCACAACTCAGCCGCTGTGTGAGTCTTATTTCCAAGACATTTCAAGCTAAAGACCACCTGATGCCGTTGCGCTCTGCTGCCAGCATAGTAATGAGGGGTGCGTGATTCCTTCTGCGCAGCTACAACACTGGTGGCCTGACCAGGCAGGCTTGGGGCGGAGGTGGAGGACTCAGACGAGGTGGAGGAGGCAGAAGCAGTGGCGGAACTTGGACAGACAGAGGATTGACACACAAGTCGTGGAGACGGCAAGACTTGTGCAGCAGAACCTTCACCATCTATCACCATAGTTACACAGTGCCCAGTCAGCGACATGTAACGTCCCTGTCCATGCTTACTGGTCCAAGTATCGGTGGTGAAATGCACCCGTTCACACACAGAGTTTCTCAAGGAAGCGGTGACGTTGTGTGCGACATGCTGGTGTAGCGCGGGCACACCTTTCTTAGAGAAGTAGTGGTGACTGGGCATCTGGTACTGGGGCACAGCGACAGACATAAGGTCTCTAAAATCCTGTGTGTCCACCAGGCGGAAAGGCAGCATTTCGGTAGCCAAGAGCTTACAGAGGGATGAAGTCAACCTCTTAGCTTTGTCATGGGTCGCAGGAAATGGCCTTTTATTTGTCCACAACTGAGGGACAGAGATCTGGCTGCTGTGTGTAGACGGTGTTGAGTAGGGTGTCCCTGGAAAAATGCAGGTTTGTGAGGAAAGTGCAGGCGTAGACATGATGTTGCCTTCATCCAACGTTGGTGCTATCGATGTCTGAGAGAGCTGTACACACGCACTTATTTCCCCTTCCAAACCAACTGACGACCTACCAAGCAAACTGCCTGTTGCGGTTACAGTGGTGGAAGTTGTGCGTGGAAAACCAGGTGTGACAGCTGTCCCCACAGTCCTAGAAGATGAAGAGCGCTGGAAGGGGCAGGCGGTGGATGGTTCGCTCCGCTAGGCCGCATTGCAGCACGGTGAGCTTCCCACTGGGACATATGATATTTATTCATGTGACGATTCATGGAAGAAGTTGTCAAACTGCTGAGGTTTTGCCCTCTACTAACAGAATCACGACAAATCTTACATATCACATGATTTGGGCGATCTTTTGCTATGTCAAAAAAGGACCAGGCTAGGCAAGGCTTAGGGGCACTTTGCACACTGCGACATCGCAGGTGCGATGTCGGTGGGGTCAAATTGAAAATGACGCACTTCCGGCATCGCATGCGACATCGCAGTGTGTAAAGGCTGGATGATACGATTAACGAGCGCAAAAGCGTCGTAATCGTATCATCGGTGCAGCATCGGCGTAATCCATGATTACGCTGACGCGACGGTCCGATGTTGTTCCTCGCTCCTGCGGCAGCACACATCGCTGTGTGTGAAGTCGCAGGAGCGAGGAACGTCTCCTACCGGCCTCACTGCGGCTTCCGTAGGATATGCGGAAGGAAGGAGGTGGGCAGGATGTTGACATCCTGCTCATCTCCGCCCCTCCGCTCTGATTGGCCGCCTGCCGTGTGACGTCGCAGTGACGCCGCACGACCCGCCCCCTTAACAAGGAGGCGGGTCGCCGGCCACAGGGACGTCGCACGGCAGGTGAGTGTGTGTGTGAAGCTGGCGTAGCGATAACTTTCGCTACGTCAGCTATCACCACATATCGCTGCTGCGACGGGGGCGGGCACTATCGCACTCGGCATCGCAGCATCGGGCTGCGATGTCGTAGTGTGCAAAGCCCGCCTTAGAGGGCATGCGACCTGCTGATCCACCCCGACTAGTGCTCAGAGGCAGAGTGGTGGCTGAGGATGCAGTTGTAGACGTGCTACCAGTATTCCGACTCTGTCGAGGAAGGCGCAAGGTAACTTCGTCGTCAGTTGCATCCTCCTCCACCGCCTCTGATGACCTCCTCGAGTGCCTGACTGTGGGTTGACAGTAGGTGGGATCTAGAACTTCATCATCAATTGTTGTGTTTGCACTCCCCTCACCCTCAGGCCGAGCCTCTTCTTGCCCTGAACGAATATTTAAGTTGTCATCCCAATCTGGTATCTGCGTCTCATCGTCATCAGTATGTTCCTCATTGTCTATAACAACAGGTGTTACAATTTGTGAATAAGGGTCAACATTATGCTCAGAAACTTGGTCCTCACGGCCTGAATCAGAGTCACAAAGGTTCTGAGCATCACTGCAGACCATTTCCTGGTCTGTACTCACTGTAGCTTGGGAGCAGACTTCTGATTCCCAGGCTATAGTGTGACTGAACAGCTCTGCAGACTCAGCCATCTCTGTTCCACCAAACTGTGCAGGGCAGATGGAGACTTCAGAGCTGGGAGAAAGCAAGTGTGATTGGGATGACAACTCAGAGGACTGGTGTTTTTTGGATGCGGTAGTTGAGGTGGCGGAGAGGGCACTTGTTGGACCACTTGAGATCCATTCAAGCATTTTCTTTTTTTGGCCATCATCTACCTTTGTTCCAGTTGTTCATGTCCGTAAAAAAGGGAGCACATCGGATTGTCCACGGTAAGTAGTAGACATCTTACTTTTGCTGGAAGATCGTCTATCTTCAGCAGATGTTAATGGAGCTTTGCCACCTTCCCCACGGACAAACCCTTTTTTTCCTTTTCCAACACGCCTCTTCCCCTTTCCACCAGCATCTGTCATTTTGCCACTCATTTTGATTGCGACAAGATTGTGCACTTAAAATATGATAGCAAAAATTGAGAGGTGGTGTAGATTGCAGCGGTGGTCTAGCTTTGTTAACGGCAGAATAAACAACAATAACTATGCCTGACAATGCAACTACGGCCCTTAAACTGGCAGCATAGTTTGCTATTAGAATGGCTTAGTAACAATGAGTTTCAGTGTGCAATGCAGAGGTGCCGCAAATATCTTTGCACCAGTGGGACAATAATGAAGTCCAACAGCCACTTTTAGGGTGCCACTAAGTTTCCTCAGTGTTTGCTAGTATAATGGCTTAGTAACAATGAGTTTCAGTGTGCAATGCAGAGGTGCCGCAAATATCTTTGCACCAGTGGGACAATAATGAAGTCCAACAGCCACTTTTAGGATGCCACTAAGTTATCTCAGTGTTTTCTAGTATAATAGCTTAGTAAAAATGAGTTTGAGTGTGCAATGCAGTGGTGCTGCAAATAGCTTTGCACCAGTGGGACAATAATGAAGTCCAACAGCCACTTTTAGGATGCCACTAAGTTTCCTCAGTGTTTGCTAGTATAATGGCTTAGTAAAAATGAGTTTGAGTGTGCAATGCAAAGGTGCTGCAAATCTCTTTGCACCAGTGGGACAATAATGAAGTCCAACAGCCATTTTTAAGATGCCACTAAGTTTCCTCAGTGTTTGCTAGTATAATGGCTTAGTAAAAATGAGTTTGAGTGTGCAATGCAGTGGTGCTGCACATAGATTTGCACCAGTGGGGCACAAATGGAGTACAACAGCCACTTTTAGGATGCTACTAAGTTTCCTCAGTGTTTGCTAGTATAATGGCTTAGTAACAATGAGCTTGGGTGTGAAAAGGGCTGGAGGGTACAGTGGCAGGGTTGTGGGTCAGTGTAGAGGAAAGGAAGCCTCACTTTATATCCATCCTAATGGGGAAATGCAGCGAGGAAGTCCCTGACCTTAGCTACACAGACACTCTTATCTGTAGCTGTTAAAATCTGTTTCCACGGACCTACTGTCACCTATGGCTCTGAGCCTGCTGTTATTAGCCCTTACAAGGGCTAAAAGAAACTGCTATCCCTATTCTGTATAGCGCTGTGTGTAGAGCGTACACCGCAGTATCGGAGACAGGAGCTACGCCAGCGGTGACTGACACCCAGACGCAGAAGGCAGATAATGGCGTCCTGACGGGCAGATACCCGTTTTTATAATGCAGGGACATGTGACATGGACATCCTATCACACATGCTGTTGCTTCTCTGGCTAAAAGTCCACTTAGCTGTGTGTGTGTCTGGGATTGGCTGACATGCTGGCCCGCCCCACTACACGCACGCGCTTAGGGAAGGAAGACAAGGAAAAAAAAAAAATGGCGATCGCCATTATCCCAGCAGTAGTGATCTGAATGCGCTGTTCCCGCACACTATACGCTGAAATTTCATAATAGTGTGAGTCACAGACTGACTTACACTATTACAGCGGAAATCCAGCTAGTAATTATCTTGGCTTTTTGCTGCTAGAACCGTTCTCAAACGTAACTAGAACTATCGAGCTTTAGCAAAAAGCTCGAGTTCTAGTTCGATCTAGAACAGCCCCCAAAATCACTCGAACCGCGAACTGGAGAACCACGAACCACGAACCGCGCTCAACTCTAGTGAATATAGTTAATGGTCTACACTCTGCTTCCGCTCCTTCTGTCTGTCAGAAAGATGCTTCCTTTCTTATTGGCTTAAATAGCTGCAGTTGTTGCATGGAGAGGACTGTGAATTATGCCTCCTTGGCCTAATCCACTTCTATCGTGAGATGGACACAGCATAGCAGATTATATTATGGTAAACTTGGCAAACACGCAGGCTTATGGCTCCGGTGGGGCCCATGGCCAGATTGTTCCCATTATAATCCTGAGCTGTATTGTTAGTAGAGAGCAGTAAAGAAGGAGCTGGTGATAACTTCCGGTAGCTCCACTGCCTACCATACACACGAAGCCATTCCGTATTTCCTGCCTGGTGCCTTCTCTATAATATAGGCAGGGAGATGATATTGATGCAGCAGCGCTACTTGGGATCTTCAAAAGGGGAGCAATTATTTTTTTAATTGCTATGCAGCAACTGATTGAAGAAGCAGAATGGTTAATTAATTGGGGGCTACAGACAGTAATGAATTTATATTTTTAATGGAGGGACAGATAGTGACTAATTAATTTATATTTTTATTTTGGTAAGGCAAAAATGGCTAATTAACTTGTGGTTAATAAGATGTGCACACTGTGCTGGCTAATTAATTAATATTTTTAATGTGAGATACATAGTGGCTAATTATATATTAATGGTGTGGCACATATTTATTCAGTGATGCAGTATGCAGCACGAATGTGTGTGTGTGTGTGTGTGTGTGTGTGTGCGTGTGGACAGATAGACAGATAGATAGCTAGATAGACTGAACAAATTATAAATACAACACTTCTTTTTGCTCCCATTTTTCATGAGCTGAACTCTTAAAGGTCGGTTTACACGCAGTGACATCGCTAGCAATGTCACTAGCGTTAGCCCCCGTCGTTCGTGCATCACGGGCAAATCGTTGCCCGTGGCGAACAATATCGCCAGTGCATGTCACACCAACTTACCTTCCTAACGACGTCGCTGTGGCCACCGAACAAGCTCTTTTTTAAGGGGGCAGTTCCCGGGGTGTCACACGTAGCGATGTGTTCTGCCTCAGGAACGACGAACAACCTGCGTACCAAACGAGCAACGAGTTTTGGGAAACGAACGACGTGTCAACAACCAACAATTTTGCGCACTTTTCAGATCATTAGCGGTCGCTGGTAAGTGTCACACGCAACGACATTGCTAACAAGGCCGGATGTGCGTCACGAATTCCGTGACCCCAGCGATATCTCGTCAGTGATGTCGCTGCGTGTAAAGTGGCCTTAAGATCTAAGACTTTTTCTATGTACAGAAAAAGCCTTTTTCTCTCAAAAATTGTTTACAAATTTATCTAAATCTGTGTTAGTGAGTGCTTCTCCTTTGCTGAGATATTCCATCCACCTCACAGGTGTGGCATATGAAGATGCTGTTTAGACAGCATGATTATTGCACAGGTGTGCATTAGGCTGGCCAAAGCATCCCAAACAGGCCCAGACTGGTAATCTAGCAAAGCGGGCAAATGCTCTCTGGGTCGGCATCTCTGATCTGCAAATTGGGCCACTGGCCCTTTAAAACTGGTGCACATAGGACCTGTGCACGCGCAATCGCATTGTCACACTGACAGCGGCTATGGGCCTTCTGTGCACTAGTCTCTGGGATCGTGCTCATGGCTGGCCTTTCTTATGTGCGGCCAGTGCAGTCAAACAGGTTGCAGGCCACCAAACAACAGATGGGTGCCTCAGGGAGAGATAATATAATGTTACTTTGCAGCTCTGCACAGGCTTCAGCAGGAAGACTGCATGGGCGACTTCACTCTTCCTCTGTGCTCTCCTATCTGTCTTCTGCAGGGAGAGGGGGAGGGCCGCCTGCACTGCTCCAGTCAGAAAAGTTGGAGTGCTCTCCTGAAGATCCATCCCAGGAGGGAAAAAGCTACCACATAGATGAGTATAGAGCGCAGTGTGTAGTGCATGTTATTTGTAATGCTTTATGTGTCATGCATGGCAAGTTATATATACAGTATATATATATATATATATATATATATATATGGTGTGTGCACTGTATAGGATGTAGAATAATATATCTTTCACGCTGGGTATGGGGAAGTACGGCAACAGCAAAGAGAAGGGAAACCTTGTGTCTAGGGAAGGGGGTGATGTTGACCCCTAACCAAACCTTCTGCTGGCCCCTGGCTCCTCTGACCGCCCTAGACAGGTTCTGCACCTATCCACCAAGCAGGATACTTGGACCTGGCTGACCCTGAACTGGGCCCTAGGTAGGGAATGGATTGGATGAGTGCTTAGTCAATCCTACTATGCTCTAAAGAAGACACAGGGAGCACAAACAGGGAGAAGTGAATGAATAACATCTCCAAGAAGACTCAGGGAGAGGAAAAGCAACAAACAACATTTCTTCAGATAAATACAAGCTTACTGCTTGCTTCCAAGGCCTGTATAGGAATATAACTCTATAGTAGCACCCAGTGGGCAGGAGTTTGTCAGGCACAGGGATCTCGTACCTGAGTTACTTGTCACTGGGCCGGTGTGATGATCTGGGATGTCGCGCTGGCCTGCCCGGCTTCGTGCCCCGAGGTGTACACCAATAAGGAGGGAAGATGATGGGGTAGTAGTAGGAAGAAGGTCGTGACGCCAGATATTAGCCGCCGCTGCTGTCGCTGTCCTCCGAGGCGGATGGTAGTAGCAGCCAGAGATGGTATCGCTCCCCACAGGTCGTGCGGGCTCCGGGGAGGATCATGAGGGGAGTAGTGATGGTGTTAGCCTTTGGCGCTGAGGAACGGGGCGTGGCACCGGTAATAAAAGTCCAAGACAATTGCTGCAGTTCCAGGTGTCTTAACTCACTCTTTGTGCCACTCGCCCGTTTAGTACTGGTCACCCGCTGTGATAGGCTCCGTCAAGCCCAAATTCCTTCAGAGGTCAGTCCGGTGTGGTCCTCGGTGGGCCCCTTCCTCCTAGTGCTTTGTGTGTTGGATCCCCGTAGCATAAAGCTACTTGGGGACTCCAGTACGTCTTGAGTAGTACTCTTGTCCCTATTTGCAGGTACCGCGGCTCCACAATGGGGCCTGGTACTGTCCAAGGCCTTATCTGGCACTGTACTTTCAGGCCCTTTGTGGTTAGGGAAGTTTGAAACCTCCTCGTCCTGGCAGATTCTGGTGACAGCTCCTCCCCCAGGTCCCTGTCAATAGTGAATGGTGTTTGAAGGCAACCTTAAGACCCTACCCTAGCCCGGTCACCATTGGGGAGGGCAACCTGGTTGTGTATTTGAGTGTGTAAGTGGTGAAACCGGTACCGACCTCCTCCGGGTCCGGGTTAAGCACTACACCTTAAATCAGGTGCAGTACTCTGTGGCGACTGAAGCCTCAGGGACGCCACACTATCACCAGCAAACATCAAGGGGAAATGTGAGTATGTAAGGACACAAGGGGAAGGGATGATGATTAAAAGCTAAAAGATGAGGATATCTGCAGGGTCCTAAAAGGAAAGGGATTAATCCCAAGCAAAGAAGATACATAGGATACCATTTACATCACAGCAGAATGGATGGAATGTCAGCGAGCAGTTTATGTAGCCAATTGCTGCAACCTTCTACAGTCAGACACCACAGGAATGTCTCAAAAAGAAAAATATATCCAGCAGCAACGTCTTCATAGGGGAAATATTTTTCTTAAAATTTCATTTTATTGAAAGCTAATTAAAAATCATAGTGCAGCAAGTTATAAACACGCGGTTGACGCGTTTCAGAAGTTACACTTCCTTAATCATTGGTTATTTATAAAGCGCCAACATATTATGTAGGACTTTATAATTAAGCGGGGACTTGTACGGACAATAAAGACATTACAAAGTAATGTTTTTTTCTATCCCAGCAGCCCTCTGATCGCCTCCATTAGCACTTAATTATGTTTTCTATCATGTAGCATTGTTTGTTGTTTATCTCTATTGACATTAATTGTGTATAATTTAGATACTTATTGCAACTGCAAGTTGTTATCAGAACACATATTAGGCGTTGGATAGCTTCCATTATTATATGGGTGTGTTTCAGCGGCTTTTCCCACAATTATTATATTATAAAGACATGTTTCTGGTGTTTTTTTATGTTTTTAATGTATTTGTATCACTATATATTTCAATTATTTTTTTTTTATCATGTATAATACTTTGGGTGTGCAAAGTCTTCTATTAAATGGGGCATCCGAAGGCCAAAGACATTTTCATTTAAATCTCTTATCTATTTAGTGCCATAATAAAAAATAACTTCTAGTATAATTGCATAGTAGAAAAAAAGATCCAATATACAAACGGTTTTATTTATATTAATTATTATTTTTTTTTTCTTTATAAGGATTTCCTGCAAATGTAAGGAGAACAAAACCCAATATGTTTTTATATGATAAAAATAAAAGTACTGGCAAACAGTAAATTTCGTTAACTGGTATATTGTCAATATACTATATTTTCCATATCATTTACTATCAGATTGAAGAAGGCAATTCTGTATTCCAGCAGCTGATCTGTTGTCTGTAAGGTTGGTCCATTTATATATGAAATTCAATTGAGTTTATGATATGATCCAAAACATAAAAGCCAAAGTCAGTGGGAAGAATAACATTACTTTTACTGGATCAAAATACATGTATTATTGGGATTAAGTATCAGTAGAGGGGAAGGATTTATGATTTACAGTTATGGGGCCTGATGTCTCATAGGAGTGGGTGGTGATAACAAAAGAATTAAATATTGTTTACTAGTATAAAAATTAAACTGCAAGTGATGATTATGGTGCTGACGTTAATCGTGACGTGGGCATGAAGTGAGGCAGAGTGTGCCATTAATAAGGATGAATGTCTTCAGCATGATTTCAAATTATATTCTGGTTACTTATCGCCACCTCTTCTTCACAATTTACAATATCACTACTCATATGATATGAATGTTTAAACTATTTTAGGAAATGTTGACATAAGGCAGCAGAGTATTTTTGTAGTCGTAGGTAGTGAGGAGCGATCCTGCCAAGGGTCGGATCGGTTCAGGATCACCGATACCACCTGAGATCACCAATCGGATCATCAATTCTAGCCTAGCCTAGTAAATTCAGTGGGAGGCAAAAGTGATGTGTTGTAAAATGGTGTAGGGGGGCTGTAAAAGAAAGAAAATAAAAAAGGGTTAAAGCAGTACAAACTTACCGAGTATCCCTCGGCTGCAGTGCCACTTTCGGGTCCAATAATTATCTCTAATACATATTCACTGCTTTCCCCGCCCACCGGCGGCTATGATTGGCTGCCTTTAGACCACACTACCACCCTCTGAGACAACATCTGTGACTGGTTGGAATCACACATGCTATTTGTGTCCTTATAATGGTGATAAATAAATAATACAATTGGCGTCCCCCCATTTTGATACCAGCACAGATAAAGCCACGGTTACATGCTACGTATTGTGGCTTTGTATCAAAATAAAAGGAACTGCATGCAGAATTTTTTATTTAACTAAATAAATAATTTAAACAACCAGAACGCACCCCCCCCAATTTGGATGCCCAGCCATGACAAAGCCCAACAGTTGGGGGCAGGTATTCTCAGGTTAGGGAGACCCAGGTGTTTTAACCTACTCAACACCGGGCCGGTGGTGCAGATCTTCTGCATCATCACGGGGTGGCTTGGCCCTGTCCCGTTGCTTCGAGGCATACAAGAAGGGAAGGATGGCGGTGGACGGGAGGCAGGAGTGGAGGATGAGGGTGGTAGTTGGAGGTGGAGGATGGGGGTGATGATTAGGAAAGTCTATCAGATGATCGTGTTGCCACCTGTGGTACACGGCCAGGTATGTGGCTGCCGCTGCAGAGTCTCTCATCGGGGCAGATGTTGGGTGCAGCAGGGATGGTGTCAGTCCCCACAGGCGGAGCGGGATTACCCCGGGGAGGATGATGGAGGACGGGGTGGTGGTTGTCCCCTTTAGTGCCGCAGTGCTGTGCGACGGCACCGGTTAAAGGAGAGGCAGAGGCAGGGGCTGCGGTTCCAAGTCTGTTTATTCACAGGTTTTTCAAGCGCTGCCCCAGAGTACCGATCTCTGCCATGATGGGCTCCAGCCGATCCCGGATCCATCGGTGGTCACCACCAGTGCCTGTGACAGTCTGTTAATGAAGTGTGCCCCAGTTGCTATCCGAAACCCGGGCCGAGCCTCCGGCTCCAAACCACAGGCCCAGGAAGAGAGCTAGGTGTTATCCCAAGCAGTGCCCAGGAAGGTTCTCAAGGTTCTCCCTCAAGTGTTTTGGTTGCACCTACTTCTACCCCATGTGGTGCCCACCCCCAGTGGTTGTCCTAGCGACTGGGAAAGTCCCATGCATCTTGATGGTTAACTATCCTGTCTGCCCTAGTCCAACCCCCTGTGAATAAGCACCTTACTGTTGTATATGTGTGTTGTGTGAAGGCACTGACAGGTTAACCCCTCCTGACCTGGAATAGATATTATCCCTGAAAAGTAGTGTAATACCTTGTGGCGCCTGAAGCCCAGGGGCGCCACACAAGGTTACTGGGTGCCACCTCCCAGGGGACCATACGCTAAGTGTTTTATTTATTTATTTTATACCACAATCTAGACACGCAGCCAGAGTCTGTGATTCCAACCAATCACAGACACCGAGTGTGCGAGGGTCTGCAGCAAAGTGCAGGTTTGCAGATAAGTGCATAGTTTAAGCACAATCTCATAGTTATTTTAACTGTGTAATTGTTTAATTTCATTAGGGAATTGTGTGTCTGTTTGTCTGTAATACTGTGAAAAAGCAAAAAAAAAAAAAAGTGTGTCTTGTGATTTAATTATTAATATTATCCACACCTGTTTCTAGAAGCTTCTAGAAGCTTCTGGAAGCTTCTGGTAGTTCTTGTGGCACTATATAAACCAGCCAAAATAAGCGAGGTTGCTGAGCGTGCAAGGGTCTACAGCAAAGTGTGTGGTTGCATATAAGTGCATAGTTTAAGCACAATCTCATAGTTTGACACAAGAACATAGTTTGAATTTATCATTATACGTTTCCCATTGTTTTTTTTGTTTTGTTTTTTTTTTCTTTGTTTTTCTACTTTTTCTGTACTGTTTATCCCCATTTAATAGCGGCTCCATGGACAATGCTACCAGGTGTGTATCTTGTCGGATGTATGCATGCCTTGAACAGCCGTTCGAGAGTGAATGTGTCTGCATTCGATGTAAGTATGTTGCATATTTGGAAGCCAAGGTAACTGATCTAAATAAGTAGCTTGCAACACTCAGAAGCATTGCAAACCTGGAGAGGAGTTTAGAGCTCACTGAGCTTTCTCTGGCTGGGGCCAGTGATATAGAGGAGGGTGGAGATGGGGAAGGTCAGGACCCAGAGGTAGGTAGCTGAGTAACAGTTAGAAGAAGCGGTAGGGGGAAAAGGGTCAGGGAGCCTAGTTCTGATCTGGCACAACCTAGTAAATATGACTGTTTGCCTGATATTAGGAATGAAAGGCCAGGAGTAGGATCACTACAGCAGGACGTTGCTCCTATCAACCAGGAAAACAACTGCTGTAGGAAGGAGGGAAATAGGAGTGCAGAAAAGGCCAGACAGATGTTGGTGGTAGGGGACTTTAGAAGTAGGCGGACAGACAGGGTCATCTGTCGCCAAGAACGTGAATGCCAAACAGTGTGTGGTCTGCCGGATGCTCGGGTTCAGCATATTGCGGATCGGATAGACAGATTGCTGGGTGGGGCTGGGGAAAACCCAGCGGTCATGGTGCATATTGGTAACAAATCTAACAAATTGGTGCAAATCTAACCTAAAACCTGTGTTGAATGATGACATTGGGGGAACTGCAACAATGTAGAGTCAATATGGGTAAATGTACATAGGGAAGGGACTAATGGAAAAATGCTAATTGGAGTTTGCTATAAGCCTCCTAACATACCTGAACAGGTAGAGGGTGAAATGCTGCAACAAATTGAAAAGGCAGCTAATAATAATAATAATAATAATCGGGTTCTTATTATGGGGGATTTCAACTATCCAGACATTCAGTGGGACATAGCATCTTCTGCTTGTGCTAAAAGCTGTAAGTTCTTATCTACAATTCAAGACAATTTCCTCTCTCAAATGGTAGATGAACCAACCAGGGGAGATAATTTGCTAGATCTGGTCCTGTCAAATAGACGAGATACAATTTCAGATCTATAAGTCCGGGAGCACTTGGGCACCAGCGATCATACTTCAACGTAATATTCAATAGAACATTTCAAAGGGGAAATGCTAAAACCTGGAAATTTCTGAAAGCTGATTTCAACAAATTAAGGGAAGAGCTTAAATGTGTAGCTTGGGACAATGTTATGGTAACTGGGGATATAGAACATAAATGGGGTAAGTTTAAGGATATACTGCTAGAGTCCTGTAAAACAACTTATACCCTCTGGTAATAAAATATCCAGGAATAAAAAGAAACCACTTTGAATAAATAAGACAGTACAAAGTATAATAAAACAAAAACAAAAGGCGTTTAAAATCTTGAAGGCTGAGAATACAGAAATAGCATTTCAGAATTATAAAGATATCAACAGGAAATGCAAAAAAGAAATCAAGCAAGCAAAATTAGCTACTGAAACAAAAATCGCCAATGACATTAAAATAAATCCCAAAATCTTTTATAAATACATTAATGCCAAAAGGAAAATAAAGGATAGTATCAGCCCCTTAAAATATAATAACAAGTTAGTTATAGAGGACAAACTAAAGACTGAGATATTAAACAGGCACTTCTCATCAGTATTCACCAAGGAACAGACTGTTCCAGGGATCATTCAACAAGTGAAAAATCAAAGTTCACCACCTGATATAATTAATTTAACACAAGCAGAAGTACGCCTGCGTCTGAGTAAATTAAACATTGACAAATCCCACGGGCCAGATGGCATTCATCCACGAATATTGAGTGAATTGAGCTCCGTAATCGACAGACCGCTGTATCTCATCTTTTTAGACTTGTGTTACGCTCACCGAGGAGCGGCGAGCGTCCGGAGGTGGACCCACTGGACCGTGCACCGGACTCCCCTGAGAAGGCGACCAGCAGCGAACCCCTATACAGGGACTGTGTGGCGCCTCCCCAGAAGGCCTAAATGCACGGCAGCCAGGAACCGGTAGTAGGAGTCTCTGTAGGGCCAGGTGTAGCAAGGTTGTGACGTCCACAGCCGGCAGAACACGGGAACGGCACCAGAGATGTTCACAGCAGGTGACGTCCACAGCAGGTACGACACAGATAATGTCCACGGCAGGTAGGGCACGGTGACGTCCACTGTCGGTATGAGCGGTGACGTCCACAGCAGGTACGGCAAAGATAATGTCCACGGCAGGTAGGGCACGGTGACGTCCACTGTCGGTATGAGCGGTGACGTCCACAGCCGGAATGATACGGATGGCACTACGGTGAGACAAGGGATTAGAACCAGGTAACAATTACACAGAAAACAGATAACAGCACAAGGGGGTCTGGACACTGGCAAGGCTCTAATGAAAGCGTTGCTCGGGCGCCTGCTGCTGGGGGAGGTGAACCTAAATACCCATTAGGTAACAGGTGACCTCTGAGGTCACTTCCAGAAAACGACCGCTTTACGAAAGGTGCGTGGCCTCGCGCGCAGCCTAGAGTCACTTACACCAGTTCTGTGTAAGGACGGGAGACAGGAAGAGGCTGCAGCATGCCTGGGAGCAGGACGTACAGCAGGACCCGGAGCAGGGGCAGCGCCTGCAGAGCCATGGGACCGGTAAGAGGAAGGCCGTCGCTGCCTGGGGCTATGACTGGGAGTGCAAGTGGGAGCCATGCTGGGACTGGGCAAATGTGAGGGAGCGCGCCCCCCACGGGGTCTGGTGGGACCAGGCGCTACAACTCGTTTGTAACAGGGTTGGTGCCTCAGGATTGGAAGATTGCTGATGTGGTGCCGATATTTAAGAAAGGTAAGAGGGTAGATCCAGGCAACTACCGTCCAGTAAGCCTGACATCAGTAGTATGCAAAGTTTTTGAGGGCATTTTAAGGGATGACATACAAAAATATATTGCAGAAAATAATATAATAACTGACAGATAGCATGCATTTATTTAAGATAAGTCATGTCTACCCAACCTGTTGGAGTTCTATGAGGGGGTAAGTGCAAACCTGGATATTGGTAATGCAGCTGATGTGATTTATTTGAACTTTGATACTGTACCACATAATAGCCTTATACTAAAGCTCCAGAAGCAAGGACTAGGGAAACTATATGCAACTGGGTAAGAAATTGGCTAAAAGATAGGAAACAAAGAGTAGTCATAAATGGTACATTCTCTAAATGGGCTATAGTCAGCAGTGGGGTGCCGCAGGGTTCTGTGCTAGGACCAATTCTTTTTAATCTCTTTATTAATGACCTTGTGGATGAGATTGATAGTAAAGTGTCAGTGTTTGCTGATGACACCAAACTATGTAGGATATTAAAAACTGACCTTGATAGTACAATATTACAAAAAGATCTGGATAAGATGTCAGAATGAGCAGATACTTGGCAAATGAGATTTAATGTTGATAAATGTAAAGTAATGCACCTAGGACGGAGTAATCCTATAGCTGCGTATACATGAAATGGAAGTAAACTCGGGGCTATAGAACAGGAGAAGGACTTGGGTATTTTCATTACAAATAAGCTAAGCAGCAGCACTCAATGTCAAGCAGCAGCTGCTAAAGCAAACAAGATTCTAGGGTGTATAAAAAGAAAGATTAGATCCCGTGATCCCAACGTATTGTTACCCCTCTATAAATCACTTGTAAGGCCACATCTGGAATACGGGATCCAGTTTTGGGCTCCACATTTTAAAAAGGACATTCAGAAGTTAGAGTCAGTTCAAAGGCAGGCAACTAGACTACTACAAGGAATGGAGGACTCCCATATGATGACAAGTTGAAAAAGTTAGATATGTTTAGTTTAGAAAAAAGACGTCTCAGAGGAGATCTCATTTATTTGTATAAATACATGTGTGGCAAATAGCTACTGGACAGTATTCACTAATTGAAGACAAGAATAGCAAAGTGGATGTAAATAATAATAATAAACGCCTAAAACGTACCTTTTAATAATATTATGATATTAAAAAGGTCCAAAATAAAAGACCATGGATAAAACAGACAAACAAGGACAATTGTATATATGCCAATAACATGAGGTAGCTGAGACAATGATCACCCCTCAATAAACCATGTCACCAGGAGACAGTACGCTCTGTGATATCCTGGTGACACGGTTTATGGGGATCATGGGTCATAAGAAAAAGGACCAGGTATTCTGACCTGAACTAGCCACATCACCTGGCAGGGGTACTTTTCATGCAAGGAGGGGGTCTACGACGGACTGGGTAAGACCGTTCCCACTTTTTTACTTGCATGAGGCCTGTGCCTGAGCTGACAGCAGGTTGGCCCTGTTTATGATTGCTCAGGGCTTTTCAATCATATAAGGTGACTGATTTGTAGTGTCTCCTTGAGGGGTGATCATTGTCTGATCTACCTCATGTTATTGGCATATATACAATTGTCCTTGTTTGTCTGTTTTATCCATGGTCTTTTATTTTGGACCTTTTTAATATCATATTATTAAAAGGTACGTTTTAGGCGTTTATTATTATTATTTACATTCACTTTGCTATTCTTAAATATATGTGCGGTCAATATAAAGGACTGGCACATGACTTATTTCTTCCAAAGACAATACTAAGGACCATGGGGCATACACTGAGAGTAGAAGAAAAACGATGCCAGCAGCTAAATAGGAAAGGGTTCTTTACAGTTAGAGCAGTCAGACTGTGGAATGCCCTACCACAAGAGGTAGTAATGGCAGATACTATAACAGCTTTTAAAAAAGGGCTGGATGATTTCCTCACTACACACAACATTGTTGGTTATAAGTAACATAATGACAAAATGTAGAATTGGTGGAGGAAGGTCGAACTAGATGGACCTAGGTCTTTTTTCAACCTAAGTAACTATGTAACTATGTCTCTGATGGTGGGGGCGCGGTCTGACTGCAGCCAATCAGAGCGGAGAAAGCTGTGAATATGCATTAGAGATAATTATTGGACCCGGAAGTCACGATTCAGCAGTGGGATACTCAGTAAGTAAGTACTGCTTTAACCATTTTGCTTCCTTTTTTATAGTGTCAATCACAGCCATGCCAATTCTTGACATGGCTGTGATGGGCAGGGAGAGGATGGGTTTTTGCCATCCAATTATTTACCGATACTTGGCAAGATCGCCGACTTTTGCGGTAAATGATCATAAGTCCAATCCCGATTCGATCAGGCCAAAGATCGTACGATTTTAACATTTTCCAATCTTTGCCGATTAGGATCGCACATCTCTAGTCTAGGTTCAAATCCCACTAAAGAAAACATTTTCAAAGAGTTTCTATGTTCTACCTGTGTCTGTGTGGGTTTCCTCTGTGATTTCCTCCAATGTGCATGTACCCTTATAAGTTACAACAAATCCGAAAGGTCATGCTAACCTTTTAACACCACGGTTCTTTCAGGTGCAATATTCTGTGAATAATTTCTTAATATATCTTCACAGTAGTGCAAGTTCAGGCTCTTCCCATACATTGCTCCAAATCCCCTCTATAAGCATATATAAATGGAATGTCATCAGAAAATATTATTTACATTAGATTTTTGCTCTAATTTTTTCCCCACCTTTTTATTTCCCATATCACAAATAAAAAATGGTGAGCTGTGATAGGTGGGTCCTATAGTATCAGCTGTATGTAGATGTGTTACCTATCATTGTAATTCTGATTTCAATGAAATGGCTTAATAGTCTTCCTGAAATAACATGAAGTGTCAGTGTAATGTAGCTTCAGTGACTAGCGTGAAAATGGCAAGATTAGTAATTTTGTATTTGAATGTAGAATGTGATATAAAAAATGGCAGATCTTTTTTAATCATTTAATGTAAAAACTGATTTAATAATAGGTCACTTTCTTTAAAAATTTACTAAACTTTTATAACATTTTAGATAGGTTGAAGTCCCTTCTTCTTGGTGGCGGTCCCTTGTCTTGAACCCTCAGGTCATTTACGTGTCTCTATTGCACTAATAAATGTATAAAGATGTTACACTTTTTTGGTTCCTGTAGCCGCCACTATAGGGAACTTAGAAGTGTATAGCATTTCCTGTACATTGACTAATAAGTCAGTATACAATGAACTCCTAAGCACTGTTTACTAGTGGATGCTGTAAGACTGAGTTTTATCATTTATTTCTTTGTCTATCCAGGAAATTTGAAGCATTGCCTCTAAAAACAACAATAACAATAGTAGAAAGTTAATAAATATTGAATTTGGGCCCAACTAGATTATGTAGTGGTCATGAAATCAGCATGTTTTGCCCTATAAACTAGAGACAGTGCCATAATGGTGATATGATACTGAATAAAATAATACCTTTAGTTAAGAATTCAAGGCTTTATTGCAGATCAATCTTTGTCCAAACTTCCGAAAATGACATCTTTGGTGCAGTGGCTTGAGCATCGGAGCAGGACTTTGTGGGTCAGATCCTCTGTTATCATTGCTCCTCCTGCCTCACCTCCTTCTCTTTATTTTAATTTTTCAACATTGGCAGCGCGTGCACTTTGCACATCAGCTCATGCGCACACCGTGATCTTTGGCACCATTTTATTGAGGACACTATGGAGATGACTGAGTGGCGGGCAGTACAAGCACAGATTTAATTTTTTTTTCTTTGCTCATAGTCATCACAGTTTCCGCAGTAAAATGGTGCCGGAGATTGCGGAACGTGCATAAGCTGATTCCTGAGCAAATTACGTCATTTTCAAAAGTTTAGACAATGATTTCTGTGCAATAAAGCCTTGGATTTCTACACTAAAGGCATCATTTTAATCTGCATACTACCACCATTATGGCACTGCCTGTAGTTTCTAGGGCAAAACTCTGGTGGTTGGTCCCCTTTAAGAGTACATATTGACTTTAAATTTTGTAATCAAATGTTTTATTTTTCCCTCTAAAAACAAAAAATCCTGAGCTTTGAAAAATTGCCATGTTTGGCATTGTTGCCTAACTTTAACTAAAATATTATAACGATGCATGCCACCAGGGCTGCCACTAGGAATTTCAGGGCCCCATACTGGCAAAAGTTTGGGGCCCCCTTGAGGCTCCACCCCAGCTCCGCCTCCACCCCAGCTCCGCCTCCAGCCCAGCTCCACCTCCAGCCCACGAATCTTGCATAGTCTCACTGCCACTCTTAGAAAAACTTCACTTGTGCCCTACAGCCTCACCAATCACACATTAACCCTACATTGAACACCGTATCACACACACAGCCATCAGATCTTGTTTTGGCCAAAAAAATTTTGTAAGCCTGCCACCACAACAAGGTAGACTCTTTTGGCAGGGCCCTACTCTATCTTTTTTTTTTTTTTTTTTTTTAAATCTAGCTTCTTTGGTATATATTTCTTTTTGGTATATCTATTTTCTTTCTTTAAGGGAATCTGTCACATACAGTTTTTAAAGTAATTGAAATCAAATTGTGATAATGCAGACTTGTGGATTTAGACCTAACAACCCCTTCAAAGGGAATCTGTCACCAGGTTTTTAACACCTAATATGAGCGCAGCATAACATAGGGGAAGAGATCCTGATTCCAGCAATTGTCACTTATTGGGCTGCTTAGTACAGTTTTGATAACATCACTGGTTAATCAGCAGGAGATTATCATTACAGGGATACTCGTCATGCTGCAGGTAGTCCAGCATATTCATGAGCTCTGTATAATTGCTAGATCTGCAGCAGAGAAAACATTGATTTTATCACAATGAAAGCAATCAGCCCAGTAAGTGACACATCGCTGGAATCAGGGTATCTGTCTCTACGTTATGCTGCTCTCAGATGGGGGAGCAAAAACCTGCTGACAGATTCACTTTAAGGCTCTTTCAGCAGATAGATAGAATCATAGATAGATGGCTAGGTAGATAGAATCATAGATAGATAGATGGATATGTGGCACCCCTGAGGCTTCAGTCACCACAGGGTACTGCACCTCACTTAAGGTGCAGTGCTCTTCCTGGATCCAGAGGAGGTCGGTACCAGTTCCACAACACAAACTCATATCCACAACCAGGTTGCCCTCCCCATTGGGGACCAGGCTAGGGTCGGGTCTTAAGGTAGTCACCAAACATGGGGGGCAGCCACCCACTAGTGACAGGGAACCGGGGGAGGAGCAGCTACCACGGGGAGTTAGGAGCTCACACAACAGTTAGAGTGTTCTCCAGCAGGAGAGAACAGGAGCGGGACCAGTGCGGTTCAGGGTGCAGGGTGCAGAGCCTTAGGGTGGAACAGACTTCACGTTGTATCACCAGAATCTGCAGTACAGGGGGATTGCATGTCCCTCTGACCACCATGAGATCCTGGAGCACAGTTCCACATAGGTTCCAGAGTTGTGATTACAGTCAAGCCCCACAGCGGCCCCGCATCACAGGAGCTAACACTACACAAACCAGTGTCCCTAAGCAGCTTCAGATCACGGGGATCCATCTTTAAAGGCACAAGAAGGAAGAGCCCATTGACCACCGTACCGGTTCTAACCTCCAATGGATCTGGGATCGGCTGGGGCCCATCACAGCTAGAACCACAGCAGCTGATTCGGCCTTTTGATTGCCGTCGCCCGCTCTTCAGCGCCAACGGCCACTACTCTCCTCATCATCCTCCCCGGGGCCCCGCTCCACCTGTGGGGAGCTGAACCATCCTTGCTGCAACACCATCCACCCCGAAGGACAGCGACAGCAGCAGTGGCTAATCCCTGGCCACGTACCACAGGTGGCGTCACAAGACTATCATCCTCATCATTCCCCCACCATTATCCAAATCCCCTTTTATTGTACACCTCGGGGCCACGAAGTCGGGCAGGGCCACCTGTGACATCCTCCTGACCTGACATCATCGGCCCGGCGACAAGTAACATTTAACCCCTGCCCCGTGGGTGCTACATATAGATGAGAGACGGATAGCCAGAGGGACGGATAGCCAGAGGGATGGATAGCCAGAGGGACGGATGGACAGAGGGACGGATGGACAGAGGGACGGATGGACAGAAGGACGGATAGCCAGAGGTACGGAGTCCCAGTAGTAATGCCCTGATGGCGGCCCTGCATGCCACAGTTAGATCAATGGTAAATCAATTGTAAATGTAATTATTTAGGACTAGGACTGCACCTATTCATTAGTAATCAAAACCTTAGCAAATGCTTTTTAAGATTTTTCCAAGCAAATGTCATTTACTCTACAGAGGCATGAAGTGGAAACTAAAATCCCTAAGAAATACCTGCATGTAAATGATTACAAAGAGAAATTGCTAGCCACTTGCTTGACTGGAGTAATTTTAAGGAAAGGTTCAAGCTCAATTCACTGCTATGGACAACCATTTAACAGCTATATTTTATATACTTATCTAAATTAGCCTATAAAGACTAAAGGCCGCTTTACAAGCTACGACATCGCTAAAGAGAAGTCGTTGGGGTCACGGAATTTGTGACGCACATCCGGCCGCTTTAGCGATGTCGTTGCGTGTGACACCTATGAGCGATTTTGAATCATCGCAAAAACGTTAAAAATCGCTAATCAGTGACATGGGGGTCCATTCCCAATTATCGTTGCTGCTGCAGGTACGATGCTGTCCGTCGTTCCTGCGGCAGCACACATTGCTATGTGTGAGACCGCAGGAACGACGAACATCTCCTTACCTGCGTCCACCGGCAATGAGGAAGGAAGGAGGTGGGCGGGATGTTACGTCCCGCTCATCTCCGCCCCTCCGCTTCTATTGGGCGGCCGCTTAGTGACGTTGCTGTGACACCGATCAAACCACCCCCTTAGAAAGGAGGTGGTTCGCCGGTCACATTGACGTCGCTTGGCAGGCAAGTAGTGTGACGGGTCTGGGCGATGTTGTGCGCCACGGGCAGCGATTTGCCCGTGACGCGCAACCGATGGGGGCGGGAATGCAGGCTAGCGATATCGGTAACGATATCACAGCGAGTAAAGCGGCCTTAATCCTAGTGGCAGGCAATTGACTTTATGTTGGGTTGTTTTCTAACAGGACTTTGGTGTCCAATATTGTCTAAAAGTTGGGTCCACCAATAGTGTCCTCAAGTATACTAGACTTTAAAGGAGCACATCTAACCTATTTGTCTCAGTTAATCTATGTATACAGATCCAATCTAATACTGCAGATACAAAGGGTTCAATTCATCATTTGTGTTTTTTTAAGTAACTTTTATTTTTTTGTCTTGTAGTCGTAGACAGTTTTTTTTCCAAAAAATTTATAAAAATGGCACACATTATTCTTGAGTTTTGATAAACTCAAAAAGACTCTTAATTTTTGTTCTTAATCTTTACCATGACTCTTTTTATGGCAAAAAATGTTCTGCTAAAATATAGCAAAATTTTAGTAACAATTTTAGGCGTATATGAAATCACTACAGTGGGAACTGAAGTACATTAGCACCAATATATAGTTAATATTAATGAATTAGCCACAAACATGTAAAAACCACAAAACTGGTCCATAATGTTAAACATTAAAAAATAGGCAAGAACATGTAAAAGAGACTTTAAGAAAAGTCACAAATTAAAAGAAAAATAATATGCAAATGAAAAACAGGTGGAAAAACACCAGAAAAGTAGACAAAAAAGGCACAAATATACAGGGTGGGCCATAAGTATGGATACACCCTGATAAAATGGAAGTGGTTGCTGATATCACCTTACCGTTTGTGGCATATTAGTACATGGCCGAGTGACACCCATGGCGATCATCTGCAAAGCCGCCATTTTGAATTCAATTTACTCTTTTTTATCAGGGTGTATCCATACTTATGGCCCACCCAGGGTGTATCCATACTTATGGAACACCCTGTACAATAGTCATTCAGGCCAAAATACTTATTCAGCATGGCTCTTTCTCAATATTCACATTTCCATTGTCCATATTTATTACAAAACTTATGAAGATTTAGTTTATAGGTGTCATAAAGATTTTCTGTCTAAAAAAAAGACTTCAGTAGGATATGACAGTCTAAAAATCTCTTTTTTCATATTTTTTTTTACATAGGGGGCAGTATAGTTTTTCCAGGTAAAGAATCTCTTTCCCCTTTTGGAAGTAAAAAAGGCAAATTTAAGTAAAACATTCAAAGATAGATAATAAAACAATTGCTATCTCTGTAAATTAAGTGTTCATAGCTCTTACTTATTGAAGTGGGTTCATTACAAAGTCCCCTACTGTGCATTCTGTTACTTGTTAATATTTGTAACGATCCATGCAACAGACAAAAATTACATTCTAATGCATTTTACCATGAAAACATTCCCTTCCTCCAAGTACTTGGACATGCTCTTAATCAGCTGGCCTTGCTGTGTATACCACTAATTGTAAACCTTAATTGATCAACTGCATGATAATCAAGTTATTTTAAACCATTGTCATGAACAGATTGTCTCGGCGGATTGTCAGTATACAGTACGGCAGCTCTATAGCCTTGACATTCAAAAAAATATTCTTACCATGTATTTTCTACAATCTAATATACTGTATTGTAGAAAAAAATTCTACATAAGGCAGGTTTCATTATTTGTAAAACTAATTTTACATTTTAGGTTTTATTGTTGGAGCACGTGCCCCTCATTTTATATTTTTGGCTATAGAGAACTGAATTTAGATAACTAGAAAAAACATGTTTAGTTCAGTTTAAAGGGAACTTGTCATTAGATTTATCCCCTATAAGTTGCCACCACCACCAAAAGTACCCAGGCTGCTCTGTATAACATAAAAATCATCTTTTATTATACTCACCTGTGGGGCGGTCAGGTCCAATGGGCATCGCTGGTCTTGGTCTGGCGCATCCTATCTTCCGTCCAACGTCATTGACACAGAGGCCGCCACTGCGCTCCTGCGCACGCTCACTACTTTTTGCCCTGTTGCAGGCAGAGCAAAGTACTGTAATGCACAGTAGACTTAAGGCCGAGTCACACACAACGACTTACCAGCGATCCCAACAACGATATGACCTGATAAGGATCGCTGGTAAGTCACTGGGAGGTCGCAGGTGAGATGTAAAACAGTCAGACCTTACCAAAGATGCAGGAACAATACAAGTCGCAGTAGCGACCTGTATAACGATCTCAGCAGTCACTGTGACCCTGTCACACAGTGTCAAACACAGCGATGTGTCCTGCCCAGCAGGACACCGCCTTTGAAGAAAATAGCCTTGACCATTCGGCAACGACTAGCAATCTCACAGCAGGGGCCTGATCGCTGGTAGGTGTCACACATAACGAGATCGCTAACAGGATCGCTACTGCGTCACAGAAACCGTGACTCAGCAGCGATTTCGCTAGCGATCTCGTTATGTGTGACGGTACTTTTAGCTACAATTGTCTAATGCAAAACTCTAAGTTACCTCTATAAAGTCTATTACTCTATAGGACAGGATGGTGACCTTACAGTGCTGGGATCTTGGGTTCAAGTTCCACAAAGGACAGCATCTTCAAGGCGTTTGTACACTGCAGATCAAAATTAGAGAACAATATATGATCACTTGCTTTTTCGGAAATAATGTAATCTACATTGATCAACATTTGAAGGTTTTTTGTAAGGGGTACACCATGCCACTGGAACAGTATTTTACTAAAGATCCAAAGTTTATCAACATTAAACCTTTATTTTGCCCAAAATGTCATGATTATAATTGGAGAACAAGAATGACTGTAGCACAGAGAAAGATTATAACTACCATATTTTTTGTTTTATAAGATGCACCGGATTATAAAACGCACCCCAAATTTAGAGAAAGAAAGTAAAAGAAAATACGGGGTCCGTTTTATAATCCGGTGGTGTCTTACTGGGGAGGTGAGGCGGCAGCGTTGGTGGATGGGGGGGTCACAGGAGGCAGCGGTGCTGCTGGAGTACGGCGATGCTGCAGATGATGCAGTGGCTGGCCCAAATATTCACTGTGGGCTGCGGTGCTGTCCTGGGGCAGCAGGTGGCTGCTCTGTGCTGAGGTAGTGGTCACTGCTCTATGTTGATGCTCGCTGAAAGCAGTGAGTCACGGACCATTCTGAAAATGTCGGCGGTGCGGGCTTCAATGAAATGGCAGCCGGAGTTGGCACATACGCAGATTGAGTTATCGGCTCAATGACAAGCTGAGATCTCATCTGCACATGTGCCACCTCCGGACACCATTTTCCGTAAGTCTGCTGCTGGACGTCAATGGACTGGAGGTGGCGCATGTGCAGAAGAGAGCTTGAGCCGAGAGCTCCATCTGCGCACACGCCGACTCTGGGTGCCATTAATTGAAGCCCTCACTGCTGATGTAGCACCCAGGGATATGGGGTACTCAGTTCCGGGCATTGTCTCTATTGGAAATATTACGATGGTGGCCGTTACCTGGTTCTGTGCCCTGGGTTCTTTTTGTAATGGGTATATTTACAGCGGATTTGTGAATAAAGTTATTTGTGATGCCACTTGCGCTGTTGAGGCTAAGTGTAGGGAGCCGCCGCTGTACTGTCTCTACTGGGGCTGATGGTATAGCAGTCCCTCCCTGGTAGTCCCTCCGCAAGTAGGGTATTGCCCCAGCAAGTGTATGGTGCAGTGGACGTCGGAAGAAGGAGTCCAGATAGTTATTCAGTGCAACTGGCTTTACTCACTGTTCCTTGAGGTGTTAGCTGGTTGCCCGAGGCTGGCTGGTTTCGCCTCAGGTCCCCTTTGTCCCAATGCCAGTCTGGTTCTCTGGTACCTTCTTCCCCTGCACCTGTCTCTGGTAAGTGGGTCCCCGTGGTATGGAACACTGGGGGTCCCCGGATTGTGTTTTTTCCACCTCTGTCCCCCTGATGGTAGAGTGAAGCCAGTGGGGTGGGAGTCTCTGGTCCTGTCTCCGTCTCTCTCTTTGCTACTGAGTCTTCGGATTCAAGGTCAGCAAGGTTCTTGATGGTCCCCTTTGCTGTGCAGGTGTTAACAGGTTGGCTTGAAGCTCTTTCCTGTCCTAGGGTCCTGTACCCCATCGGTGCGTAGTTCCAGGAGTACTCCACCATACTCCACCGGCAACCACCTCTCCTGGGTACTAGGTCATCATCAACCCGAGTCAGGACGTTGCTCAGTCACACCTTCACTCTCCTACTGTCTGACACTTTCTGACTACTGTCCACAGTCTGCCCCTCCCACCTGGTCAACTAGTGGACTGGAGTGGCGCCACCTCTAGGCGGCCATCCATAGTCCCACCCTAACTAAGTACCATTGTATGGGGGGAGAACGTTGGGGAAAACTGGGATTATCTAAGTTTTTGGTGGTACCGGCACTAGGGTTCTGGCTACCTAAGAGGGTAGGTCCTGCATCTTTGTGGGGATGCAGAACCTTCTAACACCCTGATGGTCTCAGGGGCGCTATACTGACTTCTTCAGAATGGTGCGTGCCTTACAGAGCCTCACTGCCCGCCGCACATAGCCTCACTTCTTGCAGCACAGAGCAGCGCCGTCTGCTGCACAAAGCAGCACCGCCCACTGCCCAGAGCCACACAGAGCAGTGTTGCCCACCGCACAGAGCAGCACCCACAGCCCCGGCAGAGAGCAGCGGTACATTTTTTTTGTCTGCAATTGGGCAGTCAATCTTTGATTCATGCTGTTCGTGGTTTTCGGCAGCATGAATCAGATGACAGATTCCCTTTAAACTCCATAATAAAACAGTAAATGACAAGCTCATAAGCCCCCAGAAGCCCCCCCTAACTGGTGGTTGTACTGAGACAGAATTTATAATTTATCTTTATTCCTGTGTAGAAGATTTTAGAAACACAGTAAAGATATATTAATGAATAAATTTCAGCAGTATTTTGAGGTATATAAAACAAAAAAAAGCACATTTTATATTATATTAAGTTGTATACTTCTATTACTCTATTTAAATATTAGCATTATCATTTTTATTGGTGGTATATTGTCATTTCCTAGTTAGTACCAAAATTAGTAAACTTATGGTGCAGGGATAATACGAGCACAGTGCCTGGATCGTCTGCAGCAGGTATCAGCTATAAACTCTCAGATGCTTTGATTCTCAGCACCTACTGCCAGGGGAGTAACGATCGTGGACGCAAAGAGTGAGACCGCAAATGGGCTCCTGTTGGAGTGGGGCCTGCTGACAAGAGCATAAACTTCAGCTGAAATGTATTGCGATGTGGAGACCCATCAGGTCCCTACACCTCAAAACACACTGCCACCAATCAAAGACCGAAAGCTATGAAGAATTTTTGTATGCATTAGGGAAAAGCAGCAAAATGAGGTCATATATAGCAGTTAGGGACTTAGGATAGGGGACATATATACCAGGAAGGGACTCAGAATGGGGGACATTACTATGTCATGGAGGGGGGCAACACATATGCTTTTAATGCTACAATTGCCTATACATCAGTCCAAAATGCAGTGGCAGGAAGGGGGTTAGGTCCAAATTTGGCACAGCAGCCCATTGGATTCTAGTTACGCCATGCCTATTGCATCTAGGTGGTTTGACAGACAGGTTCCATTTGTGAACCCACAACCTGATCATGGAGTTCAGATAGGTGGAGGCCGGGGACTTACAAAGGCAGGGCCTAATAGACTGTCTGTCAGATTGGCTCTGACTGGCATACAGGGGTGTAATAATTACTGTCACAGAGGTTGCAACCGGGGGGTGGAGGGGGTCTTCCGACCTCGATGCCTACTTCAACTGGTTGTGCATCCAAGGACACATATCCAGCTGAAATACATTGCTGCGCAGAGACTTGTCGGGTCACTGGATACATGCTGCCTCGCAATCAGAAGCTGGCAACCGATGTCAGTGTGCCCGTGACTGGGGGAGAATGGCAGTGACCTGAGTGTAGCCATAGCCTGACAAACACTGAGGAGGACGCCATACGTGAGTAGAATGTTTATGTTTGTGTTATCAAAACTTTGCTTTATATATATATATATATATATATATATATATATATCTATCAGGAGGAGGCTCAGTATAAGGACGTATACACCAGGATGGTGGACATATATACCAGGATGAGGGGTGTATATCCCAGTGTAGGGGACATATTCACCATGAAGCGGTTCAGGATAGGGGACATGTTTACCATGAAGGGGTTCAGGATAGGGGGGCATATTTACCAGGAAGAGGCTTAGGATGAGGGATATATACCCAGATGGGGGACATATTTTCATATAATCCAGGATTGGGAACAAATATACCAGCATGGGGGACATATCTGACAGGATGGGGAACACATATACCAGGAATCGGCCCAGGATGAGGGACATTAGTACAGTGGGGGAAAACACTACTACATAATGGAGGGGGAGAGGGGCAACACATGTCTTTGTAGGATTTAGAATGCTACCAGTGCCCATAAATCTGACCAACATGCGGGGGTGACCCAGGTCCAAATTTTGCATGAGTACCCATCAGACTCCAGTTATTCCTCTGCTGGTATAATACACTGGAATTCAGTAGTAGTATTTATTAAAAAAAAAAGTAGTATTTTTTTATAAAATAAAAGTGTAAAAACAAAAAATGGCTGTGGGTGGAAGGGATTTTTGAAAAGTTTGTCAACAACATTGTATGTTGTGAAAAATTAATCAAATAATGCAATTTAGTATGATGTGTACCATTTTTGTTGACTTCTTATTAATAAACATCCTCTTTTATTGATATCAGGAAAAATAGCTGACCAGAATTAGAAAGGAATTTTGGCTTTTCCATGAGAATTGTGCTGTTCCATCAAGTTCCTTTTGTACCTGTACAAGCGGTCGGTTTGTGAATACATTCAGTTAGGGAAATAATCGATTACTGAGAGGTTCTTGCATTTCACAAGAGAGTAACTTTTAATTTAAGAACACTTGCATTAACTCATTCCTGCCATCGGAGCTCAGTAGGCCATTGCAAAGTCATTTTGAAATAGATTCAGGCGTAATCTTCGCAGGCTTCGGAATAAATGATGCTCTTTTACTACTCTATGCATCGCGTAACAACAACCAATCAGGGTATCACTTGCTTCCTGCAATGATGAAGCAAGCAATATAGTTCAAGTACACATATCAGCCACAATCCTCCCGCCTCCCCGCATCTCTTATCGCAGGGCACTGGAGCGTTAACGCACTACAAACAAGTTTCGCTAAATGATCAACTCTGACTTCCACCAGAGGAAAATATTCTTTGTGAGTTATTTTCCCTGTAACCTGAAGCTGGCACAGGAGGAGCATTAATATCCCCTGAGCTGCTGTGATTTTATCCCAGTGAGAAATGAAAGACCTGAAATTCCCCAGCAGGTTAAGCCACTGATGAATTATTATAGGTTATTCCTTCCCAGCCAAGATAACAAGCAAAATGTCTGAATGCAAGGCAAAGACCCGTGTGCGCGTAGAGATATGCCTGCCAGCCATATGCTTATGTGCGTTTGAATAAGGATGTGTAATTATGTTGTATGCCGGAGTAAGGCTACTTTCACACATCAGTTTTCTGTATTCAGGCACAGTCCTTTTTTTTGCCGTATCCAACGTTTCCGGTTTTGTTGTGCAAACCGGAGCAAACCGGACCTACCGGATCCGTTTTTAAGCGGATCCGTTTATGACGGATCCGTTAAAAAACGGATCCGGTAGGTCCGGTTTGCATCCGTTTTGCATCCGTTATGTCCGTTTTTTTACGGATCCGTTTTTTAAACACTAAACAAACAATTAACGAGTTCCGTATTCTGATTGGCTATTGGGAACATATAGTATATATACAGTATTTTGAAGCATATATGACAGAATGAAGACAGAGGCAAGCAGAAACCATGGATGCTATTCTTGCAAATTACACAAAGATCGCTGCAGATTTTATATTTGAGGCAAATCGCTTGGCTATCATCGTCAGAGAAAAGGAGCGACAGCGACTGAGGCGTCAGCGACATCGACGCTTTTGGATCCATCCCCTGACTGCACAGAGACTGACACGTGGGGTGTTTTCAACACTATACCTGGAGCTCCGTGGAAACCATGAAAAATTCACAAGCTATGTCCGGATGTCAGTGATTAATTTTGACGTCCTCCTTGGCCTTGTTGCGGACAACATCCGTAAAACGGACACCTACAGCCGGTTCTCTATAACACCCGAGGAGCGTTTGCTGGTTACGCTTAGGTAAGTTTTTTTTTTTTAAATTGTATCCTCCTGTAAATTGACTTTTAACTGTAATGTGTTTGCTATTATTTTTTTATAATTATTGTCTTTCCTTTACAGATTCCTTGCAACTGGAGAGTCGCTTTCATCCCTCCACTACCAGTTTCGACTAGGAATTTCCACCATCTCGGGAATCATTAGAGACACTTGCCAAGCCTTGTGGGATTGCCTCCATGAGGATTTCATCCCCCAGCCCACCAGGGAAAGATGGCTTGCAATTGCTGAACAATACTATAACATTTGTCAGTTTCCAAATTGCCTTGGCTCAGTGGACGGCAAACATATAAGAATTGTGAAACCTGCTGCATCGGGGTCAGAATACTACAATTATAAAAAATATTTCTCAATTGTCCTAATGGCAATAACGGATGCGGACTACAAATTCATCTCAGTGGACATTGGCGCATATGGGAGATCCAATGACTCTCAGGTCTTTAAAATGTCCCCAATGGGGCGGCGAATCTATGGGAATACTTTTGATTTCCCTCCTGCAAGACCTCTTCCTGGCACATGTGAGCCCCCAATGCCCTTTGTTTTTGTGGCCGACGAAGCCTTTCAACTCTCCCAACATCTATTGAAGCCATATGCAAGCCGTGGATTGACGCAAACACAAAAAATATATAATTACAGATTATCCAGAGCCAGAAGAATGGTGGAATGCTCCTTTGGGATACTAACCAGCAAATGGCGAGTGTTGTTAACAGCCATTAATTTAAACATTGAAACTGTGGATGAAATTGTGAAAGCATGTGTGGTACTGCACAATTTTGTTTTAACAAAGGAACCTTTGTCCTTGGATGACCAGAGTTTGGAATCCACCTCTTTGACTGACTACACCAGTCCTGGATTTAGGAGTAGTGTTGCCTGTTCAACAATCCGTGACAAATATGCTGACTATTTTGTGTCCCCAGAAGGTAGAGTAGATTGGCAAGATCAAATGGTGTAAGATTTTTGTTTAGTTTTATAACAAATAAAAATAGTTAAAAATAAATTAAAAAATATCTTGTTAACCTTGTTAATTTTAAGCTTTCACTCGCTTTAAAAATTTGTAATTTTTACACCGTCAAATTACAACATGTTATGTTTTTGTATTACCTTTTTATTTACTTAACTTGCAAAATAATATTCCACCCAAAAAAAACAAGAACAAATAAATACTTTTCAACAAAAAACTTTTATTTTTATTACAAACATAAATTATAAATTGGTATATCTTGGGCTTGGGGTGGAGATAGTACTGGAGGGGCTGACAGGTGGGAACACACGCACAGTTGGAGTATTGAGGGTGGAAAGTGGTGTTGGTGGTGGTGGTGGGGAAGTAACAGAAGGTGAAGGTGTGCTTGAGAAACCAAGAGGGAAACCAGGAGATGGGATGGGATTTGGTAAGGATTGAGGGGTGGAGTGGAGGGATTGGGAGACAGAAGAGGTGGCTGGTGAATTAGTGGCTTGAGTTGTGGTCATGATGGGTGTGGAAGGCGAGATGTGGTAGTGGGTAGGAAGTGTAGGGGCAGATGTGGTTGGGAGCTGGTACTGGGCCGCAGGCTGGTACTGGGCTGCAGGCTGGTACTGGGCTGCAGGCTGGTACTGGGCAGCAGGCTGGTACTGGGCAGTAGGGGGAGTAGGGACAATGGCTGGAGGGGGGGCAGGTGGTCTTGGAGGGGTGGGTGGAGGTGGTTGGGAGTCAACCTGCGCCAGAGCCTGCCGTGTGGCTTGCATTACATGCATCTGATGGTCAAGAGATAGCTTTTCCATGCGCTCTAGTACGGCTTGAAAAAAACAATGATTGGGTGATTTACTTGCATCTAAATGCAGCCTGTCCAGACGCGTGCACAATTCGTGCGTATTTTTTTCCATATTGGCATTTATTAAGCTAAAAGATGAACGATTTTGTTCGGCTAATAATTGAATGGCGTTCTGGAAGGCTGCATTTAGATGCAAGAACTCGGGCGCATAGCTCTTTTCCTGACCCCTATGACGCTGACGCCCAGAACCCAAAGGTGTTCTACTGAGGGCAGCAGTGTCAGAGGGGTGGGGTAGGGGAAAAGCTATCTCATCACCAGCAGCTTCAGGTAATGAAGTCTCACGGGAAGCTCCAGTGCAGGTGGATGGGACAGATGTCGATGGAAGGGAAGGTTCAGATGGGTGGGGTCTGTGCCTGTGTTCCCCAGTGGCGGACTGTTCAGGGATCGCTCCTGTCGGGTTCGATGCAGGCTCCTGAGTGCTGCAGACGGTGCTGTTAAAAAGAGGAAAAACAAAACAATAATTAATTTAATTGCTATACATTGGCACTGACTAAAAAAAAAAAGGCAAAAAAAATCAGACATAAAATATTATACTTTGTACATATTGTGGGGAATATTTACCTTCTGCACACCATAGTTGTCCGGAGGAACGACAACGCTCTAAAGTAACGGTACTTCGATCTGCGTCCTCCGGATCCACTCGGGGCCTGCATCTCTTGATTCAACTCCTTTTTGAAGCGATCCCTGATAGACCGCCACCGCTTCTGAAGTTTGTCACCTGAAAGTGGAAAGCAGAAAGTGGTTAGTATACAACACATTACATCATGCAGCATAACCTACTGAACTGTGAATACTTACGCTGTTTCTTCTGGCCACGAGAATTGAGCTCCCCCCAACCTTCTACCGCTGCGTGGCATACCTCGTCCCAGAGTCGACGGGTTACGATCGAATCAGCGTGGCGGCGGTCAGCCATGTTCCACAGCGGCTCCCTTTCTCTAACTTCATCGATGAGGAGGTCGATGTTGATAAATCCGGCCTCCTCACCGTCAGAATCGGGAGCACGCTGTGATGCCTGTTCAAAGAAAGAAAAAAGAAATTTAAAAAAAAAATAGACAAAAATTCACACTGACATGACAAAAAAAAAAAAAAAAAAAAAAAAATAAAAAAAATTAACTTACACTATGACCACCGCCACCTCGACGACGACCCTGGGACGGTCTTGGGGGAGCTCTATCGTGAGCCCTAGAAGTTGAAGCCTTTAGTGAAGAAAAAAAAAAACATTATTTACTTATGTGTTTGGTGTGCTGTGGTAAACAATTCCTGTATGAAACTTACACTATGACCGCCCGCTCCGTGTATTTCTCCACCCCTTCCGTCCTCTTCTGGCAGCATCTCCTGTGATGTTTCGGCCACCTGTGTAAATGTCGTTTATTTAAAAAAATTTTTTTTTTTTTTTTTAAAAAATAACACCAAAAAAAAAAAAATACCTCAGTTTCTGAACCGAAGGGCGGGCTACCAGAAGACGACATATTTTTTTTATTCAACGGCAACACTGCACCTGCAAAAAAAGAAAAAAAAATGTCTAAGTACATGTACGCAGCTCACAGCAGTGATCTGTGGACAGTACTGTGGACATTACCTCAGGAACACTCTCCTCCAAATCCGCACTGGCACTCAATGGAAACGGACACAGCAACTGGCTGTCCACAAATTCAACGGCAACACTGCACCTGCAAAAAAAGAAAAAAAAATGTCTAAGTACATGTACGCAGCTCACAGCAGTGATCTGTGGACAGTACTGTGGACATTACCTCAGGAACACTCTCCTCCAAATCCGCACTGGCACTCAATGGAAACGGACACAGCAACTGGCTGTCCACAAATTCAACGGCAACACTGCACCTGCAAAAAAAGAAAAAAAAATGTCTAAGTACATGTACGCAGCTCACAGCAGTGATCTGTGGACAGTACTGTGGACATTACCTCAGGAACACTCTCCTCCAAATCCGCACTGGCACTCAATGGAAACGGACACAGCAACTGGCTGTCCACAAATTCAACGGCAACACTGCACCTGCAAAAAAAGAAAAAAAAATGTCTAAGTACATGTACGCAGCTCACAGCAGTGATCTGTGGACAGTACTGTGGACATACCTCTTCCCTGGAGCACTGGACTGGAGGACAGCAGAAGTTGAAGTCAGGATCCGGCAGGAGGTGTGTAGAATGTGCTGGATCCTTTTATAAGTTTTGTGATGATGAAAAAAAAAAAATTGCGCATGCTCTGTTTACCAAACCGGATGCGGTCACCGCATCCGGTTTAAACCGCATTGCGCCGGATCCGGCATGCATAGACACCCATTGTATACAATGCCGCATTGCGCCGGATCCGGCAGAATGCGGTTTTTTTAAGGGGCCAAAAAACGTTACATGATACGTTCTATCCGGCCGCCGCATTCAATTATTTTGCCGCATCCGGAAAAAACCGGATGCAACGCAAAGCCATCCGGTACAATCCGGTAACAATGCAAGTCTATGGGGGAAAACCGGATGCGGTACCGGATCCGTTTTACCCGTTTTTTTCCGGATTGAACCTGATGGAAAAAAACTGATGTGTGAAAGTAGCCTAATGCAAAAGGATTTAGTCTTCATGTGAAATATGGATTGTGTATAAGTAATGCATTAGTGTGCATATGGGATTTGTGTAAGATGCCTGTGGACACATTTCGCACTTATATATTGGGGGCTGGGTGAATGCACACCAGTACGAATTATTAAATCACTTTGATGGTAAACATGTTAGAGGGGGATGGATCCTGGTGAAAAAGTTCAGAACAAACAGCAAAAGCCAAGTAACTGATAATCTGATTGCTTTAATACTTTTCTTTGGTTTGCTGACTTACATGCCGACATGAAAGTGTGTGATAAAGTTCTGCTAAAAAGAACGGTTACATTTGACGATTTAGAAATCAAAGACATCTTGTTTCTGAAAAAAAAATATCATTTTGCCAGAAAGTCAAACTCTTGATTTTTATCAACAAAAGACCACAAAAAATAAATCTGCTCAGCTGTGATAAATCCGTGACAATGGCAGCATGTCAAGTAAGTTATTAATACCCAGAAGATGCCGGATGATATTTCCCGCTATAAATGTCCAAAGCAATTTCATCAACATATAGGGTGTAAATTGCTTAGAAAATAGCGGGATTTCTACACAGGTTGATGACACAGAAAATGTTAAATGATGGTTTTGCAAAGATCGAGGGATGATCAACGAAGCCATTCCTTTTTTTTATTGTAGAGTTTAAATTGAGTCCTCAACTTGTCTCAGTCATTAGTGTGGTTATCTACAACCGACTGAAAACACTGCTGCCTTCTGGTGTTTGCTAGGCATGGTCTTGCCCTAAAATTAGAAAGCAAAGCGGTTTGAGGTAGGGCTCATCATTGTCCCAGGTCTCTCGATGTGAAGCATGAGCCAGAAATGGCTGCTGCTCAAAGTCTTTGAAGCCTAGTTCTAAGGTTCAATGATCTTTGATCCAGGTAATCGAGGAGCGTCGTTGGAACCGCTGGACTACACATCGGAACTGGGAAATTGCTTTCTAATAAATTGGTGAATGAGGGACAGTGCCCAATACATTTGTGGACTATGTCGGACTTCCTGGACTATGATGGACCTGCATAGCTTTTTTCTTTTAATAAAATGGTGAACCAGGGAAAGTGTGGGGGAATTGTTGTGAATGTTAGTTATGTTTTGGCTGCTGGGAGGCTCCCTCTGGTGGCCAGGAAGGGTTTGGACTTGGACCAGGTGTGTTGTGCAATGGGCGTTTCCTTTGCTAACTCTCTGCTTATTTAAATCCTGGTCTGATTGCAGGCTATGCCGGATGTCAGTTGTTCTTTGTATCACCAGCCTGCTTCATTCTGCTCCACACCACATCTACCAAAGATAAGTACTTGCTCTTTATTTATTGTTTGGTTCTTTTGCTCTTATCTGGGTTTGTCATTTGCTGTGCTTGTTTTCAGTTTATTTGCATGCAGGTATTTTCCCCCTCAGTTGCTTGGCTGGGGAACTCCCTGCAGTTCTGTTTGGAGTATAGCTCCTTTAAGTCCATGTGTTTGTGGCTTATTGAATTTGTTGTGATACTTGTTTTCTGTTGATTGGTATGACAAGAGCACCTGGTATAGGACGGAGTTCAGATCATGCGATCTGAGGGCCTTTTTGTACTATCAGGAATTTGGAATTTTGCAGCGGTTTTTGGGGTTTGCTAATTTTTACCGTAAATTTATAGCCAATTTTTCTGCCATTGGCAAACCTCTGACAGATTTGACAAAGAAGGGAACTGATGCTGAGCATTGGACCCCAGAGGCAATTGTGGCCTTCCAGGAGCTTAAAAGGCGATTCACTTCTGCCCCAAGTCCTGCAGCAACCTGATGTGTCTCACCCATTTCAAGTTGAGATCGATGCCTCAGAGATCGGAGCAGGTGCTGTTCTGTCTCAACGAGACGCTACTTCGGGTAAACTTAAGCCCTGTGCCTTTTTCTATCGGAAGTTTGCTCCTTCTGAACGGAATTATGATGTGGGGAACTAGGAATTATTGGCTATGAAGTGGGCATTTGAAGAGTGGAGGCATTTTTTGGAGGGGGCTAGGCATCAAGTTGTGGTGCTTACGGACCACAAGAATCTCATCTATCTGGAATCGGCCAAGAGGTTGAATCCTCGGCAGGCCAGGTGGGCTTTGTTTTTTACCTGGTTTAATTTGTTTTTAACCCGGTTTAATTTTGTGGTCTCTTTTTTGCCGGGCACCAAGAATGTTAAGGCCGATGCCCTTTCCAGGAGTTTCTGCGCTGACTCTTTGGAGGTTGTCGAACCGTCTACTATCCTGAATGATGGTGTAGTTTTCTCGGCTATTTCGCCTGATCTGCAGTTGGCACTGGCGGAATTTAAGGGGAATAAACCTGAGAGATGTCCTACCGGGAAACTGTTTGTCCCGGACCAATGGAGAGACCGAGTTGTCTCTGAGGTTCATTGCTCTGTTTTGGCGGGTCATCCTGGCATTTTTGGTACTCGGGATCTTGTGAGACGCTCTTTTTGGTGGCCTTCCCTGTCCCGGGATGTCCGTCGTTTTGTGCAGTCGTGTAGAGTTTGTTCTAGGTCCAAGCCCTGTTGTTCACGTTCTAGTGGGCTATTATTGCCTTTGCCGGTACCTAAGAAACCTTGGACGCACATCTCTATGGATTTTATTTCAGAGCTTCCCGTCTCTCAGAAAATGACTGTGATTTGGGTGATCTGTGACAGATTCTCCAAGATGGTCCACTTGGTTCCCCTATCTAAGTTGCCGCCTTCATCAGAGTTAGTGCCTTTGTTTTTCCAACATGTTGTTCATTTGCATGGTATTCAAGAAAACATTGTTTCTGACAGAGAGGTGCAGTTTGTATCCAGGTTTTGGAGGATTTTTTGCTCCAAATTGGGTGTTCAGCTGTCTTTCTCCTCGGCGTTTCATCCTCAGACCAACGGTCTGACTGAAAGGGCTAGCCAGACCCTGGAGACCTATTTATGGTGTTTTGTTTCTGCGGATCAGGATGACTGGGTTTCGTTTTTGCCTTTGGCTGAATTTGCCCTTAACAATAGAGCTAGCTCTACCACATTGGTGTTCCCCTTTTTCTGCAATTTTGGGTATCACCCTAGGTTCCTCTCAGGGCAGCTTGAGGCGTCTGACTGTCCAGGGGTGGATTCGGTGGTCAACAGAATGCAGCAGATTTGGGGGCAGGTAGTGGATAACTTGTTTCAGTCCCAAGAAACTGCCCAAAAGTTTGCCAACCGGCGACGGACTGTTGGTCCCCGGTTTAAAGTAGGGGACATGGTGTGGTTGTCCTCTAAAAATATTCCTATGAGAGTTCCATCTCCTAAATTTAAGCCCAGATTTATTGGACCTTAAGATTTTGGAGATTATCAACCCTGTATCTTTGCGTTTGACTTTGCCTGCGTCATTTAAGATTCACAATGTCTTCCATAAGTCCTTGTTGAAGAAACATGTGGAGCCAACAGTTCCTGCAGCAGCGCCTCCTGACCCTGTTTTGGTACAAGGGGATCTGGAGTATGAGGTTGAAAAAATTCTGGATTCCCGTCACAGTAGGCGTCAGCTTCAGTACCTTGTGAAATGGAAGGGTTATGGGCAGGAGGATAACTCTTGGGTCGTGGCTTTTGACATTCATGCGGACAGGTTGGTTCGTGACTTCCATCATGCTCATCCCGAGTGACCCGGTGACCCCTCCTCAAGGAAGGGGGTACTGTTGTGAATGTTAGTTATGTTTTGGCTGCTGGGAGGCTCCCTCTGGTGGCCAGCAATGGTTTGGACTTGGACCAGGTGTGTTGTGCAATGGGCGTTTCCTTTGCTAACTCTCTGCTTATTTAAATCCTGGTCTGATTGCAGGCTATGCCGGATGTCAGTTGTTCTTTGTATCACCAGCCTGCTTCATTCTGCTCCACACCACATCTACCCCAGATAAGTGCTTGCTCTTTATTTATTGTTTGGTTCTTTTGCTCTTATCTGGGTTTGTCATTTGCAGTGCTTGTTTTCAGTTTATTTGCATGCAGGTATTTTCCCCCTCAGTTGCTTGGCTGGGGAACTCCCTGCAGTTCTGTTTGGAGTATAGCTCCTTTAAGTCCATGTGTTTGTGGCTTGTTGAATTTGTTGTGATTCTTGTTTTCTGTTCATTGGTATGACAAGAGCACCTGGTATAGGATGGAGTTCAGATCGTGCGATCTGAGGGCCTTTTTGTACTATCAGGAATTTGGAATTTTGCAGGTTTTTTTCTCTGGCCACCATCAGCCCCTTGTGGGGGGCTTTCTATTCTTGTCTATTTTCTGAGGCAGAGAGTTATTCATCTTTCCTTCCTTTAGGATAGCTAATTCTCCGGCTGGGTTTGCGGTGCACAGGATGTTAGTTCACCCCTCGGCTACTTCTAGTGTTGATGGTTAGTAAGGGGATGGCGGCCAGATTAGTTGCCAATGCTCTTGTCACCTTTTACCAATGATTTGTGGTGGTCTTCCATGGTTCCGGATCATAACAGGGAATGTTTTTTCAAATAAAGTATTTTTGTGTGTTTTTCTTTTTACTTACTAGGTTAGTAATGGTGGAGTCTGATAGACACCTCTCCAATACTAACACCAGTGCTTGATACCACCTGACATAAACCACGTAAACCATCACCCCATTTGCCACTACACCAGGGCAATCAAGAGGACCCAAGGCGAAGCTCCAGAATTGGTGCAACTAATATGATGTTCCATTTCTGGGGTGGTTGGGAGCTGCTATTTTTAGGCTGGGAAGGGCCTAATAACCATGGACGTTCCCAGCCTGATATCAGTCCACAGTTGTCCACTTTACCTTTGCTGGTTATCAAAAATAGGGAGGACCGTACATGTTTTTTTTTTATTTATATATTTATTTATTTAATAATAAAAATCTGTCCAATAAGCTTCACAGGGTGCAAATTTATTATATGTCGGAAGTTTGTATAATTATATGCCTATATACTGTATCTGTCTGTCTATATCTATTTATCGTCTATCTATTTATATATCTATCTATCTCCATAGCATTCATTGGTGTCCAAAAATGCTAGAAAAACATAAAAACAAGTAGCATAATGTGCATTTTTGCTGCTGTGTTTTTCCTGTCAATAGACCCAGAAATGGTGCAAAAATTTCTGCAGCCAAATACTCAACATGTGCACATACCCTAAATGTTGGCTTTGGGAAGTTTAACAGGTCAGGGACAATCAAATTAAAGTCAAACAAAACATTTCTATTGTCATAATCACAGTTAGGCCTAAGACACACGGCATGAAAATCGATAAAACATTGCATTCCACTCAGACCAATATTATTAGCCTATAATGTAAAAATTCCAAGATTTGATCAGCTCACCTCAGTCAGAAAGAATCTCTCCGCATGGATCCTGGGGAGTAGAACATATTAGACTATGTGTCAGCACCCATGAGCGATTATTTTCTCTGCCCCAATCGGACCAAGAAAACAATCGCAGCATACTGCAGGTGTAATGCGAAACTCTTTCTCTCGCACCCATTCAACTCTATGGGGCGAGAGAAAAATTGTACTGCGAGTGCAGGGTGAGAATGGCAATAGCCGGCTATGGAGGAGAGGGGGAGATAAATCCCTCCCTCTCCTCCTCAGGCTGACCCGCCCCTCGTCAGTGCTGGCCCTCCACCTGCAGCTGTGGTCCGATCGCATGAACGGACCTCAGTCGAAGTGACACTCGCATGACACTCGGCTCCTGCTGTGCTGCCAGCGTGAGCCGAGTCTCATGCGAGGATCACATTAGTCACCATGTGGCCCCGGCCTAATCTTCTCCATTTTTTCATCCGATTGAACATGTAGAGAACATTTTCTAATACATTTTTTAAACCCAAAATATATGTGTACCCTTCAGTCTCGATTTTGTCATGTAAAATGATCAATGTCATTGTCATTCTTTAACAAAAAAAAAGAGTAGGTTCTTAACCAATGTTTGATCCACCGGCGTTGTGATGAATGTGATTTTGTTGAAACTTGAAATCTCCGAACACCGTCCTCGCTCTGCCGATGAGTCCAATCTTTGACAGAATGCCTATACTTTCCTAGCTAAATAAATGATAACATACAGTATATCTGCAAACAATGTAGAATATGAATAAAATGTAATAGAAGACAGAAAGATGTTTTTGCCCCTGTTTATATAAAGTACAGTCTGACTGTGACCTCACCTTTTACATGAGTGGTGGCTTCATGAATTTAAAGTAATGGCAGGAACCTTTTTTTTAAAGACATATTCAGTCTCTTCTCTTGCAGATCTGATAAGCATTTGTATCACGTACTGTGTGAATTGTAAGTTTGATTTATGACAGAATGGCCGCTAAAAAATATAGTAATGTGCAGAGCTGCTGCTCCTGCCACAATCCTGGTGTCATGTCTGGAGCCGCGGCAGACAGAGTGCTGTAAGGGGACAGGTCAGCCCTGTCATGCACCTCATTTGTCTGTCAGACAACATTAAGGGAGACACAAGAAAAGGATCTTGTTGCAAAGCGCTCATTAAATGTTCTGTGTGTGCCATGCGGGCATGACTGCTGCCGATGCAGACTGATTGAAAGAGAAATAAGGGCAAAAAACAGCTTGATGAAAAATAGAAAGAGGTCAGCAGTGGAGAAACAGCCAGAGAGAGGGAGTGACAGCGGACGGCGGACCAAATGGAGGGAAAATAAATACCGTAAGAAGGGGACATATTTACATTTCTCAATTATTTGGGATCAGAGCATAGGACATCTTCATTCCTGATGGTACAGGTTTAAATATAAAGACAGAAGACTGGACAAAGAAAGGAAATGTGTTCGGATGATAATGACTCTATGGGGCCAAATACAAAGCAGTGGAGTCAGATCAAAAATGAGTCATTAGTGGTAATTTCTCCTGATGCCATGTTATTAAATCTATTATGTTGTAATACTTATTCTATATTCTGAGGATTTCGATAGCGTAGGGCAATGACAATCAGAGACGAGTTCCGGGTACAAGATGTTTTATAGTATGTCACCACGGTAGAAACAGAACAAACACAACAATACAATAACACCTACAATACTTTCCGGAATAGACGCGCAGGGGATTCCCGGGACCACGCACCGGACTCCCCCAGGGAGACCACCGGAGCGAACCCCTATACAGGGACTGTCCGGCACTCTACCCCGGAAGGCCTAAATGCGCAGCGGCCGGGATAAGGAGCAAGCGGTAAAGTCAATGAGTGTCCGTACGGAAATGTTTATCCAGGATGGTTACGAACCAAAAGAGAACCAGGCGGAGTGCTGACCGAAGATGGTAAACGGAATCCGGGCACAGCCTTAAGAGCCGGGTACAGTCCTGAGACAATCGGTAGGTAGTCCTTTAGGGGAATCCCGAGGCAATCCGGAATAAGCAGCAAACACAGCAGGAGCACACAGCAGGCAGTATACTCAGGCACTGGACTGGGCTGGGAGGCGGCCTTTTAAGCTGCTGGACAGGAAGTAGGGCAACAGAACGGTAACCTCCATGTTAACCGAGGGCAAGGGCAGTCAAAAGAGAACTGGAAAACCTGGAAACCTGACATATGTTCTCTTAACATTACCACTATCATGAAAAGAAATTGCCTACAATTTTTTTTTTGTTCCATATTTCATTAAAATAAAAAATTAAATTTTAGACTGTACATTTTGTTTTCTATCAAAATTAATGTTCTTAAAATTTATTTTAAAAAATACTTCACGACCTTAGACGTACCGGTACACACATACTAACTACACTACTTTTACCCCAGTAGTGGCTAATTAAGGTATAAGGATACAGTTAGGTCCAGAAATATTTGGACAGTGACACAATTTTCGCGAGTTGGGCTCTGCATGCCACCACATTGGATTTGAAATGAAACCGCTACAACAGAATTCAAGTGCAGATTGTAACGTTTAATTTGAAGGTTTGAACAAAAATATCTGATAGAAATTGTAGGAATTGTACACATTTCTTTACAAACACTCCACATTTTAGGAGGTCAAAAGTAATTGGACAAATAAACCAAACCCAAAAAAAAAAATTTTATTTTCAATATTTTGTTGCGAATCCTTTGGAGGCAATCACTGCCTTAAGTCTGGAACCCATGGACATCACCAAACGCTGGGTTTCCTCCTTCTTAATGCTTTGCCAGGCCTTTACAGCCGCAGCCTTCAGGTCTTGCTTGTTTGTGGGTCTTTCCGTCTTAAGTCTCGATTTGAGCAAGTGAAATGCATGCTCAATTGGGTTAAGATCTGGTGATTGACTTGGCCATTGCAGAATGTTCCACTTTTTTGCACTCAAGAACTCCTGGGTAGCTTTGGCTGTATGCTTGGGGTCATTGTCCATCTGTACTATGAAGCGCCGTCCGATCAACTTTGCGGCATTTGGCTGAATCTGGGCTGAAAGTATATCCCGGTACACTTCAGAATTCATCCGGCTACTCTTGTCTGCTGTTATGTCATCAATAAACACAAGTGACCCAGTGCCATTGAAAGCCATGCATGCTTGATGTGCCATCACGTTGCCTCCACCATGTTTTACAGAGGATGTGGTGTGCCTTGGATCATGTGCCGTTCCCTTTCTTCTCCAAACTTTTTTCTTCCCATCATTCTGGTACAGGTTGATCTTTGTCTCATCTGTCCATAGAATACTTTTCCAGAACTGAGCTGGCTTCATGAGGTGTTTTTCAGCAAATTTAACTCTGGCCTGTTTATTTTTGGAATTGATGAATGGTTTGCATCTAGATGTGAACCCTTTGTATTTACTTTCATGGAGTCTTCTCTTTACTGTTGACTTAGAGACAGATACACCTACTTCACTGAGAGTGTTCTGGACTTCAGTTGATGTTGTGAACGGGTTCTTCTTCACCAAAGAAAGTATGCGGCGATCATCCACCACTGTTGTCATCCGTGGACGCCCAGGCCTTTTTGAGTTCCCAAGCTCACCAGTCAATTCCTTTTTTCTCAGAATGTACCCGACTGTTGATTTTGCTACTCCAAGCATGTCTGCTATCTCTCTGATGGATTTTTTCTTTTTTTTCAGCCTCAGGATGTTCTGCTTCACCTCAATTGAGAGTTCCTTAGACCGCATGTTGTCTGGTCACAGCAACAGCTTCCAAATGCAAAACCACACACCTGTAATCAACCCCAGACCTTTTAACTACTTCATTGATTACAGGTTAACGAGGGAGACGCCTTTAGAGTTAATTGCAGCCCTTAGAGTCCCTTGTCCAATTACTTTTGGTCCCTTGAAAAAGAGGAGGCTATGCATTACAGAGCTATGATTCCTAAACCCTTTCTCTGATTTGGATGTGAAAACTCTCATATTGCAGCTGGGAGTGTGCACTTTCAGCCCATATTATATATATAATTGTATTTCTGAACATGTTTTTGTAAACAGCTAAAATAACAAAACTTGTGTCACTGTCCAAATATTTCTGGACCTAACTGTATATGGGAACATGCTTACCTGTTCAGAATAATATATATATTTAACCAGGACACGTTATTGGATGATTGTAATATCCCGATTGTGGAAATTCATCCAAACTACTATAAACTGGTCTGAATGAGTGTGGGTATTACCTATTATTCACTGTGATTTTTTTATGCCCCTCATTTAGATAAGGAGCACTTCAACATACTGATTATAGAGTCATAAGGGCTACCCATCGTTGAGCGGGGGCGCCGTAATGCTATATTAGGATGCCAACCTCCGCAGTCAGGAAGGGAGATATTAGGGACATTTGTCCTGGGCCCCTTCCCTAATTTGTATGTGTAGCAACCTGGCTTTTATATATTCAATTTTTGGTGATTTTGCAATTTATGAATAAAGTTAAAAATTTTAAGGGGGGGTGTCTTTTTTCGGTGTTTACACACCAGTACGTCCAAGGTCATGTCACTCCCTTTAATGCAGGCCCATGCGGTGAGCTCCCATGTTTTCCTGCACATGTCGGCTAATCTGATCAGCTGATATGTGCCTCTATCAAGTGTGGTTATAAAGGAGATCCACCCATGGCTATTAACTAGTTGAATCCTGCTGTCAATCTTTGACAGTGGGACATAACGCGCATCAGCGGGGGGAGCACGCATTCCGCAACCCCATCAGCAGCCCCGTGTTGATGGGTTGTTATGACAGCCAGTAGCCAGCTGATGAACCCTGTCACTGGCAGGACATAGTTCCTGTGACTACCAGTTGAGAGCCGGCATTCATAGGGTATAAAGGGGAAGCTATTCTCCTAACGGAGACTGACACACCATTCCAGCATGCCAGTGAGGAGACTTTAAGCCTCAATGCTCCTTTGAGAAATATTCAAATTGTCTCTTCAGGGAAGAAGAAGACTATCTCTGGTGCCACCTTTTGGAGGCATTCATAGGAACACAGCATTTGTGCTATTCAGAGCAGAGCTGATACCTGTACAACACAAGCTTGCAAACAATAGCAGCTGTAAATCATCTAAAGGGACTAGTAGAAACAATAAGGTGTAAAAATAAGTTGTATAAAAATATTAAAAAATTAAAAATAACTCACAAAAATGCAAATTACACCCATTTTGCCATATTGACAAAAAAACAGTAAAGAAATTAAAAATACACATGTAGTATCAACCCATTTATCAAAATATAAAAGAAATTAATCTGATTGGTAAAGAACGTAGCAAGAAAAATATCAAAACACCAGAATTATGTATTTTTGGTCACCACATCATTGAGATAAAATGCAATAAGAGGCGATTAAAGCTTTGAGTCTACCCAAAAATTGTATAATTAAAAAGTCAGCTTAGGACACAAGAAATAAGCTCTCACACAGCCCCATATCCCCAAAAATTAGAACTTTAAAGGTCTCAAAGAATGGCAGCAAAAGCGCAATTCTTTTTTTTTACAAATTTCTAAATTTTTTGTCACCACCTCAATAAATAAAAAAAAACCTACACATATTTGGTATCTACGAACTCGTACTGACCTGGAAAATCATATTGTCAGGTCATTTTTACCATATAGTGAACTTGGTAAATACAAATACCCCAAAATAATCATGGAATTGCACTTTTTTGCAATTTCACCACTCATGGAATTTTTTTTACGTTTTTCAGAACAGTATGTGGCCGAATAAATGGCTTTATTTGAATGTACAACTCGTCCCTAAAAAAACAAGACCTCATATAGCTATTATGACAGAAAAATAAAGAAGTTATGGCTCTTTGAAGAAAAAGCGGAAAAAACTAAAACGAAAAATGGAAAATCATCATCAGGTGGTGAAGTGGTTAACTGCTTCATGATGCAGGCAATTTTCATTTTTGCATTTTTGTTTTTTCCTACTATTCTTCCAGAGTCTGAACTTTTTTATTTATCTGTCTACATAGACATTTGAGAGTTTATGTTTTGCAGGAAAAGATATCCTTTTTCATGACACCATTCATTTTACCACATAGCAAACTGTAAAATGGGGAAAAAATTCCAAATGGGGTGAAATTGTGAAAAAAACATAATACTGACATTTTTGTGGGGAAATGATCTTACGGTGTACATATTGTGGTAAAAGTGACATCAGAATGTGACTGTCATCATTAATATTATTACGACGATACCAACATGTTTAGTTCTTTTCTAATTTTAGTGGTTAAAAAGTAAAAAAATAAAAAGTTTTCTCCAAAATGTTTTGCGAGTTGTGCTGCCATTTTTCAGGATCCCGTAACTAGGGATGAGCGGGCCCATGGAAGTTTGGATTCTCTGGGTTTGGCCAAATTTTAGTTAAAAGTTTGGTTTGGGACCCGGACATAAAGCAAACTTGACCCCAGATGTAAAATGGTCGTAGTAATGGCTAAGGGGCTGCAAAAGGAAGCAAAATTGGGGCAATTGCCCTGCAAACATATGGATAAAGAATAAATGGAAAAAAATTATATGGGCTCGTTCTCAGAACAAGGCTACAGAGGTCACTGCCAATCCATGGTATGTACGGAATTTAATGAAAAATCCCAGGCTGCCGCTGTACGGCAGTGACCTATAGAGTGCTGATCTGAGTAAGGTCTTAGAACAATGCTCAATAGGAATTCATGGATCTCATGGAACATTATTTTGAATTACATCAAAACTTCCAAGATTTATTTGGAAGCAATAATTTAATGAACAAGATAGTGTGGGGGAATGTTTATTCTCAACTGGATTACAACTGATCTTTTTTTAAGCAATACATTTGTGAACGAGGAAGAGTGGGGGAGTCTTTAGTCAAATAAACTTTTTTTTCCCTTTGTTTAATATTTACAGAGTGGTTTAATAATGGAGGTGTCTGATAGATGCTTACAAATTAATTAACACTGGGCTTGATGTCAGCTGTTAATTTACAGATGACATCAAGCTCAAAAGTATTAGCCCAATTGACACCACACCAGGACAATCGGAAAGAGCTGGGTAAAGCACCAGAATGTATGCGCCACTTCTAGGGTGGCTGATGGCTGCAATTTTTAGGCTAGGGTGGGCCCAATAACCATGGCCCTTCCCAGCCTGATAATACCAGCCTCCAGCTTTCTACTTTTCCTTGACTGGTTATGACTGGTTATGAAAAATAAAGGGGACCGCAAGCCATTTTATTAATTTAAATAATTTAAAAAAAAAACCAGAATGGGATTCCCTCTACTTTTGATAACGAGCCAAAATAAAGCAGATAGCTGAGGGTTGCAGTCCGTAGCGGTCTGTATTACCTGTGCTAGTTATCGAAAAAAGGCTGGAGCCAAGGTTATTTTTTTATCATTATTGTTGATGGCAGCATACAGTCATCTTCCACATGCAATAAAGTTTGTTGAATAGCTGCGCTGAAGCCTTTCAACAAGCTTTATTAAAAAATGAACAGTACCGGAATGCTGAGCTCAGTACAGACTTTTTTTAAACTTTATTATTCAGGTTTGTTCATCCCTACCTGTAATATTTAAATTTTATGGTCAATGGATCCCTGTGATGTCTTATAATTTGTGGGGAAAGACAATGTTTTTATTCATACCATTATGGGATAGATATAACATTTTGATCGCTTGTTACAGAATTTTTGTGGTATTGCAGTGACCAAAAAAACTTAACTTTGGTATTCTTAAAATATTTTTGTTTACAATGTATACTGATTGCGTCGATTATTTTCATAGTTTGATAGATTTGACTTTTCTGAGAGCTGCGATACAACATATGTGTATTTTTTATTATCATTATTATTATTATTATTTATTTTTTATGGGGCAAAAGGCGAAAGATTTGAACTTTTATGGTTTTTAATAATTTTCAAAAACATTTTTTTTTACTTTCTACTGTTTTTAATAGCTTCCTTAGGGGACTTGAAGCTGTGATTGTCTGATTGCTTGTGGTATATACCGCAATGCCATAGCATTTCTGCATCTTTGCCCGGCTGTCTCTTTGCTCAGCTGTCTCTTTCCAGGGCTGTCTCTTTGCTTGGCTGTCTCTTTCCAGGGCTGTCTCTTTGCTTGGCTGTCTTTTTGCCCGGCTGTCTCTTTCCACGGCTGTCTCTTTGCTTGGCTGTCTTTTTGCCCGGCTGTCTCTTTCCAGGGCTGTCTCTTTGCTTGGCTGTCTTTTTGCCTGGCTGTCTCTTTCCAGGGCTGTTTCTTTGCTCGGCTGTCTCTTTGCCCAGCTGTCTCTTTCTGTCTCTATCTCTGGCTCTTTCCCCGTCTGTCTCTCTCTCACACATGCTTTTTATACTAACAGTTTATTTTCTTCCTATAGCAACCACTGACAGTTGCTATTAATAACTATAGCTCCAACGTCCATTCAGTTTAATGGCGGCAGAATTTTTGGAGAGTAATTTTAAAGCGCGGAGTTAAATTTTGCCGCCCAAACATGGTCTATGACGTTCCCTGGGTCACATGGAGTGTCTGTGCAAAATTTTGTGGTTGTAAATGCGACGGTGCGGATTCCTTTAGCGGACATACATACACACATCTTTATATATTAGATATATATAATCAAACTGTCAGTGGGATTATCGTATATATAATCAAATGAAATCTTTATATAGAGCTAACATATTCCACAGCGCCTCACATATATCAAGAACACTGTCCCCATTGGGCTCACAATGTAAAGTCCCTATCTGTATATCTTTGAGGTGTGGGGGAGTACCCAATGGAAACCCACGCAAATACAGGGTGAACATACAAGCTCCTTGCAAATGTTGTCCTAGGTGGGATTTAAACCCAGGACCCCAGCGCTGCACGACTGTGCAAGGAATTTCAAACTATCAGTGGGAGTTAAGCGCCCATTGGTGCACCTGTGATGTGATCCTGGGTCGCCGATAAGTTCTATGACAGCAGAGGATCTGCTGAAGACCTCCATGCTTGCCATAGCAGTGCTCCTTTGAAATCTTGCCTGTGTCTGGTCTTCAAAGGAGACTGTGATTTTCACTAAAGAGACAGCCGGGCAAAGAGACAGCCGGGCAAAGAGACAGCCGGGCAAAGAGACAGATGGACAAAGAGACAGACCTGGAAAGAGACAGACCTGGAAAGAGACAGACGGGGAAAGAGACAGACGGGCAAAGAGACAGCCATGGAAAGAGACAGCCCTGGAAAGAGACAGATGGGCAAAGAGACAGATGGGCAAAGAGACAGCCCTGGAAAGAGACAGATGGGCAAAGAGACAGACGGGCAAAGAGACAGCCCTGGAAAGAGACAGCACTGGAAAGAGAAAGACGGGGAAAGAGACAGACGGGGAAAGAGACAGAAGGGGAAAGAGACAGAAGGGGAAAGAGACAGCCGGGCAAAGAGACAGACAGGAAAGAGAGAGATGGGCAAAGAGACAGACGGGAAAGAGACAGATGGGCAAAGAGACAGCCCTGGAAAGAGACAGGCGGTCAAATAGACAGACGGTCAAAGAGACAGACCTGGAAAGAGACAGACCGGGAAAAATACAGATCGGGGAAAGAGACAGCCCTGGAAAGTGACAGCCCTGGAAAAAGACAGCCCTGGAAAGAGACAGACGGGCAAAGAGACAGACAGGCAAAGAGACAGACAGGCAAAGAGACAGACAGGCAAAGAGACAGACAGGCAAAGAGACAGACGGGTAAAGAGACAGACCTAGAAAGAGACAGATGGGCAAAGAGACAGCCCTGGAAAGAGACAGATGGTCAAAGAGACAGACGGTCAAAGAGACAGACCTGGAAAGAGACAGACCGGGAAAAGACAGACCGGGGAAAGAGACAGATGGGGAAAGAGACAGCCCTGGAAAGAGACAGCCCTGGAAAGAGACAGATGGGCAAAGAGACAGACGGGCAAAGAGAAAGCCGGGCAAAGAGACAGCCAGGCAAAGAGACAGCCCTGGAAAGAGCCAGATGGGGAAAAGAGACAGATGGGGAAAAAGAGAGAGACAGACAGACATAGAGACAGACATAGAGATGGAGACAGATAGACTGATACAAATACAGAGAGACAGAAAGACAGAGACATAGACACAGACAGACAAGGAAAGAGACACACAGAGAGACAGACAGACAGAGACACATATACAGAGACTGGGAGAGAGACAGTTACAATCCTGGGAAACGCCCGGGTTCTACAGCTAGTATATATATAGAATATATATATATATATATATATATATATATATATAGCGCCATGTATTTTTATAGCTCCATTTATTCCATGGTGCTTTACATTTGCAAAGAGTACACATAATAGGGACAAGTATAATAATTATAATAAAAAAAAACACAGACTGGTGCAGGAGGTAAGAGGATCCGGCCAACGAGGGCTCAAAGTCTCATATAGAGCTAAAGCAGACTAAGGGTTACGGCAGGATTACGGCTTGTCTGAAGATGTGGTCTTCAGGTTCCTTTGAAGCTTTATCTATCAGTGTGTCTTTGGAGTGTGGGAGGAACTCAGAGAACCCCGAGGAAATCATTGGTGGGATTTGAACCCGGGACCCAGCACTGCAAATAACAGTGGTAACTACTGAGCCATCATGCTGAAAAATTCAGCTAATAACTTTAATACTAGAAATCATATTTCCCCGTAAACTCCAATGTGATTTGCCGAATTGAAATCGGCGATCTCAAACTTGAGATGCTTTGCTCTTATAAGAAATGTGCTGCCGTGCTAGCCGAAAACCAAATATATTTTTAGAATTTGCATGAGCAAAAAAAAAAATCCTTATTAGTTATAAAATGTCTGTCTGAGAAGCTCAAAGCAAAATTGTTCCATCAGTAAAGCAAGTTATGTCAACAGAGGCAGCTTTCTGGAGAGACTCACACGATCTCCTCCAAACCTTCACATGTATTATTCATTCACACCAATCAAAAGCACTTTTTGTGTGTTCAAACGAAGAAGAAGCAAAAATCTGGAGACGAAATTGGAATTGGCTGGTTTGTCTCCACTGTGGTGCGAAAAAGAAAAGGGTTTAAAAACCAGTGTGTCAGTAAAAAAAGACAAACAGTCAAGGGGAAATCATAATGGCAGCCTCTGCTTTTGCAAATATTTTCCTTTTTCTTTTATCCCTTCCAGCTGCCGAGATGTGGGATGGATTTTTTTAACAGCATAAAAAGTGCTTTGGGAGCGTGATTTGTGTGAGTCTGTGTCAAGCAACAAATCAATCTCCAGCTGTTTTATGAAAGTCTGAATACATTTCTAGAGTCAGTGCGAATTTGTACGGAAGTTTCTATTTGTAATGAGAATCATGGATGGCAGAAGATCAGGTGGGAAGTCTTTCTATATACATATGTGTATATTCTTACCCGAATTTTAAAAGTAAAATGCAATTATAGAAAATAAACATCTCTGGAGTCAGATACAAAGAGCAACTGGGAATACACATCAATTACTTCTTTACATTTTTTATTTTCCTTAAAAAAAGATCTGTCACCAGATTTTACGCTTCAAATAAATTAACTTTAGGTGTGCCTAATGTAATTATACAGAACTTACCAAAATATATCCTTTCATTTTTAACCCCTTCACGACCGGCCGACTTTGCACTTTCGGGGTTTTTTTTCGCCATTCTTCTTCCGAGAGACGTAACTTTTTTTTATTTTTTCAGCCAATATAGGCACGTGAGGGTTCGTTGTTTGCGGAACGAGCTGTACTTTTAAATTAAACCATGAGTTTTACCGCATAGGGTACTGGAAAATGGCCAAAAAATTCTAAATTCGGAACAATTGCATAAAAGTGCGATTGTACTATTGCTTTTGAGATATTTTATTTACTGTGTTCACTATATGATAAAGCTGATGTGTCAGTGTGATGCCTGAGGTCGGTGCGAGTTCGTAGACACTAAACATTTATATATTTAGGCTATGTGCGCACGTTGTAGATTCACAGCAGATTTTACCGCGAATTTGCTGCAGAAAATGTGTCTAACATTTCTGCAGTCATTCCCCAGCAAAACCTATGGGTATAAAAAATGCTATTTTTTATACCTGCGAATTTACCCACGGAATTTCCGCTGCAGAATTAATGTGCATGTCACTTCTTTTCCGCAGGTACCTGCGGTTTTTGGCATAGATAATGATTAAAATCCACAGGGACCAATCTGCGGAAAAACCACGGCAAATCCACACCAAACCACGGCAAAACCACATGCAGATTTCGTTGTGGTTTTGGTGCGGTTTCTTACCTCAGGTGCGGGATTCTTTCAGAGGGCCCGGTTTTTCTTTTACTTTTACCTAAGGGGTTAAAAAATTAGAAGTTTGTCCGAAAAAAGTGGTGTATGTTTTGTGCCATTTTCCGCAACCTGAAGTGTTCTCATTTTGCGGAATTTATGGCTCAGTGGCGGCTTATTTTTGCATCTCGAGCTGACATTTTTAACGGTACAGTTTTTGCGCAGATGCTACGTTTTGATCGCTCGTTATTGCATTTTGCGCAAAAATTATGATGACCAAAAAACATAATTTTGGCGTTTGGATTTTTTTTGCCGCTATGCTGTTTACCGACGAGATTAATTGATTTTATATATTGTTAGATCGGGCATTTCTGAACGCGGCGATACCAAATATGTGTATATTTTTTATTTTTTTTAACCCTTTAATTTTCAATGGGGGGGTGATTTGAACTTTTAGGTTTTATTATTTTTTTTTAATTTTTCAAACTTTTTATAAAACTTTTTTTTATTTTACTAGTACCGCTAGGGGGTTATAATGATCATCTGTCTGATCGCTTATTCATTTCTCCTGCTCAGACCGGGAGAAATGACCATCTCTTGCAACAGCTAGTACTCGGCTGTATCTTACAGGACTTGAGTCATGTGAGCTACACGAGTCATCACATGACCCTGTGCTACCATGACAACCACCGAGACCACATGATTGTGTCGCGGGCGGGGAGGAGGGTGTCAGCACACCGCGCTCACCCCTTCTGCTCGGGTCCGGCAGTTGCTCCTGGTGGCTCGAGCTGCGGGCCGGATCCCGGGGTGTCTCGAGCGACACTCCTCGCCCGTGAGTGAAAAGGGGGGTGTTTGTTGGGATTATAGTTCGTGACGCCACCCACGGTTGTGGTGATGGCACCACCGCTGCTCAGTGTGAGGGTCCCGGGGATGGTGATGGGAGCAGCCAGGTGTTGTGTTGCCCCTCCGTGGGTAGGGGTTGGTGATCCCGGGGCCCGGTGAAGAGATGTGAAGTGTAGGGCCTGGAGGGCGCAGGGACGCGGGGGCAGCGCTATGCCTTGCGGCACTGTGGTACTCACTCAGCCTGAGACACGGACACAGTTTGTACGGTAAACCAACGGCTGGTAGGACGGTCCCACAGACGGCTGCACCTGCACTCCCGGTAGGTGACGGTGACGTCTCTCTTCCTTGCACCTGTTTGACTGATGGTAGCGGTGGATTCCCTCCGGTTACCCGCTCCCCGACTGCAATCTGGGCCGGAGGAGCTCTACACTTTGCCCGCAGGCGCTGGCCCTGGGGAAACTGGTGCCTTGGCGGTGGCGGTGTCTCCCCGGTAATGGTCGGGCTGTTGCCGTCAATCGGGACTTTGTTGCTGGGGGATCTGCGTCCCCTTCACTGACGGATTCGGCAAATTGGGCGACTCCTAGCCTTGCCGGGGTCCGAGAGGCCCCTGCCCTGGTGCTGACTGTCCTTCGGAACACTGCTCCAGACCACCGGGCACACAGCCAACGGGGTCCTTCCAGGAACTTCCAAACGGTCCCCCTCCGGACAGTCACCGCCGTCGCTGACCTTGCTGTTCTAGCCCTACACACAGCTGGGCTCTCAGGCTTCTCCTTCTCTCTGCTCTGTCACCACTTCTTGCTTTCCTCCTTTTCCACTTTCCTTTCCTTCACTTTCACTTCTGGTTGTTTCCTCTAGCCCCTGCCTGGGCTACTCTGCTCTTCACTCCTTCATGTCCCTGACTCGACTCCTGCTCCTCCCTGAGCTTTCTGCTGTTCACTCAAGCTCCTCCTGAGCTAATCTGCCTGGTAACTTCCTGCCTCCAGAGTTGTGAGCTCCTTGGTGGGCGGAGCCAACCACCTGGCCCACCCCCTGGTGTGCATCACAGACTCCTGGAGGGAGGCAACAAGGATTTCTGGTTAGCAGGTGTGCCTACCTGGAGTGTGGGGTGTAGTGGTGTTGTTATCTGTGTCCCCTGGCTCGCCCAGGGCGACACAATTGCATCACGTAACTTCCGATATCGGCCTGTGAGTATAGATCTACTGCGATCGTCGTTAACATGGCGCTGTGACATCTTGAAAGCACCATTTAAGGGGTTAAAAAAAGGCATTGTCAGAACATGATTCCACTCGTGCCTGGCAGGCACACATGTCAGCTGTACAAATCAGCTGACATGTGCGCTGATCATAGCAGGTTGCTTGCAGCAGCCTGCGGGGATTAACACTATGACCACTAGGACGTAATATTACTGCTGCAATTTTCCAATAGAAGAAAAAAAAAGGACGGTGTGCGCCACTTGCAATGGAGCTCTGCTCTGTTACACAATGGATTCAATGCACAAAGATAAATAAAACTTGGTTTTATTGGCATAGAAAAATTAGTATTACAACTGTACAACGCATTTCGGCAAATGCCTTCTTCAAGTATATGTGCATCATAGGTAATGATGCACATGTACCTGAAGAAGGCATTTGCTGAAACGCGTTGTATAATTCCAATACAAAAATTTTTATGCCAATATAACCAAGTTTAATTTACCTTTGCATTGATTCCATTGTGGAACACAGAAGGGCTCTATTGCAAGTGGCGCACACCGTCTTTTTTTTCCCACGTCTTTTCTGATCGGAGCCCTCTGGAAGTCTCCCATTCAGCAAGTTGGAGTAGTTGCCTTTGCTAGGATTTTGTCCCTGCAGCAATATAAGCCAGCTTTTGCCATGTCCAGGTGAGTGCATTGAATTAGGAGCACTCTGTCTTTAACTTAACCCCTGCACCCAGGAAGCGCTGTGTCTTCTGTTTTGCTACAGGTTTTTCTCCAGATACCTCACAATTTTCCAATAGCAAGGCCAGCTTCTGGCATAAGCTTGAATTTTGGGACTTGAGAACCAATTTGTCCAATTTGCCTTTTTCCTTTTTTTTTTTGTGTTGTTCCAATATACATAAAGGAAATATATTGTGTATAACAAAACGTGTAATTGCAATAAATATTCTTGGATAAATACTTCATTTTCTGGCATAAGTTCAAGGATGCCAACACTTTTAGCCATGACTGTAAATATCTATCTAATCTAATAGTTCTCTCTCTTAAGTCCCCTTTACAAGTCCGTTGCTAAAACATATGTGTTACACTGTCCATTTTGTCCATCTGTGTGGCCATAAGTGTGTACATGTGTGTCATCTGTGTGACATCCGTGTGACATGTATCAGAAAAAATGGATAACACTAACATGAATAGCAATGAAGCAGGAATAGACCAGCGAACAGGTCGAGGTAAATAGTAAAAAATACCTTTTATTTCCAATATAGTTAAAAACATACATACAGTGCCTACAAGTAGTATTCAACCCCCTGCAGATTTAGCAGGTTTACACATTCGGAATTAACTTGGCATTGTGACATTTGGACTGTAGATCAGCTTGGAAGTGTGAAATGCACTGCAGCAAAAAAGAATGTTATTTATTTTTTTATTTTTTTTTTTTAAATTGTGAAAAGTTTATTCAGAGGGTCATTTATTATTCAACCCCTCAAACCACAAGAATTCTGTTTGGTTCCCCTAAAGTATTAAGAAGTATTTCAGGCTCAAAAGAACAATGAGCTTCACATGTTTGGATTAATTATCTCTTTTTCCAGCCTTTTCTGACTAATTAAGACCCTCCCCAAACTTGTGAACAGCACTCATACTTGGTCAACATGGGAAAGACAAAGGAGCATTCCAAGGCCATCAGAGACAAGATTGTGGAGGGTCACAAGGCTGGCAAGGGGTACAAAACCCTTTCAAAGGAGTTGGGCTTACCTGTCTCCACTGTTGGGAGCATCATCCGGAAGTGGAAGGCTTATGGAACTACTGTTAGCCTTCCATGGCCTGGACAGCCTTTGAAAGTTTCCACCCGTGCCGAGGCCAGGCTTGTCCGAAGAGTCAAGGATAACCCAAGGACAACAAGGAAGGAGCTCCGGGAAGATCTCATGGCAGTGGGGACATTGGTTTCAGTCAATACCATAAGTAACGTACTCCACCGCAATGGTCTCCGTTCCAGACGAGCCCGTAAGGTACCTTTACTTTCAAAGCGTCATGTCAAGGATCGTCTACAGTTTGCTCATGATCACTTGGAGGACTCTGAGACAGACTGGTTCGAGGTTCTCTGGTCTGATGAGACCAAGATCGAGATCTTTGGTGCCAACCACACACGTGACGTTTGGAGACTGGATGGCACTGCATACGACCCCAAGAATACCATCCCTACAGTCAAGCATGGTGGTGGCAGCATCATGCTGTGGGGCTGTTTCTCAGCCAAGGGGCCTGGCCATCTGGTCCGCATCCATGGGAAGATGGATAGCACGGCCTACCTGGAGATTTTGGCCAAGAACCTCCGCTCCTCCATCAAGGATCTTAAGATGGGTCGTCATTTCATCTTCCAACAAGACAACGACCCAAAGCACACAGCCAAGAAAACCAAGGCCTGGTTCAAGAGGGAAAAAATCAAGGTGTTGCAGTGGCCTAGTCAGTCTCCTGACCTTAACCCAATTGAAAACTTGTGGAAGGAGCTCAAGATTAAAGTCCACATGAGACACCCAAAGAACCTAGATGACTTGGAGAAGATCTGCATGGAGGAGTGGGCCAAGATAACTCCAGAGACCTGTGGCAGCCTGATCAGGTCTTATAAAAGACGATTATTAGCTGTAATTGCAAACAAGGGTTATTCCACAAAATATTAAACCTAGGGGTTGAATAATAATTGACCCACACTTTTATGTTGAAAATTTATTAAAATTTAACTGAGCAACATAACTTGTTGGTTTGTAAGATTTATGCATCTGTTAATAAATCCTGCTCTTGTTTGAAGTTTGCAGGCTCTAACTTATTTGCATCTTATCAAACCTGCTAAATCAGCAGGGGGTTGAATACTACTTGTAGGCACTGTAGCTGTTTCCTGACAGTAACTGGTAGCCGTCTATCTGGGACTACACATTGCCAAAAAATAAACAGAACAAAGTCACATTTTCCAATTCCAATACCCTCACAGATGTTTCTTTATTTTATTCCTCAGAAGATTTTGCCGATTCTTCCTCGGCATCTGGCTCTTCTACCCTCAAGAACATTTTTACAAAATCCTTCCACAAACCGTAAACCAGACACCGACGGAAAAATCAGGAGGAACTCAGCACGAAACAAAAATCGGAAACATTAGAGATTCCTATATGGAACTTCTCTATCTATATTTTGTCAGACCCACAAATTTCCTTTAGCGGGCTTTACACACAGTGACATCGCTAGCGATGTCGCTGGTGAAAGCACCCGCCCCCGTCAGTTGTGCGTCACGGGCAAATTGCTGCCCGTGGCGCACAACATCGCTAGGACCCGTCACACATACTTACGTGCCTAGCGACGTCACTTTCTAAGGGGGCGGTTCGTGCGGTGTCACAGCGGCGTCACTAAGCGGTCGCCCAATAGAAGCGGAGGGGCGAAGCTGAGCAGCTGTAACATCCCGCCCACCTCCTTCCTTCCTCATTGCCGGCGGTCGCAGGTACGATGTTGTTCCTCATTCGTGCGGTGTCACACATAGCGATGTGTGCTGCTGCAGGATCGACGAAAAACCTGCGTCCTCCAACAGCAACGATATTTGGGATTAGAACGACGTGTCAACGATCAACGACTCAGTGAGTAATTTTGATCGTTAACGGTCGTTCCTGCGTTTTACACACAACTATGTCATTAACGAGGCCGGAAGTGCGTCACGAATTCCGTGACCCCAACGACATCTCGTTAGCGATGTCGTTGCGTGTAAAGCCCGCTTTACTCTCTTGGGGTTTGGGATTTTGTCCCTCAATTGATTTTGACATTTTTAGGACATTATTTGACATAAATAAACTGGCAGGCAATTTGACCCTAAAATGTCATTTCATGGAGGCCATGAACAATGTAAATTATCCCCAGAGAGAGGTTTAGAATACTGAGGATGTTTTTCTTACCTTTGGAGACCAAATAGTCTTGTCAAATCTGAGGAAAATGGAAAAAGAAGGCTTAGTGGGTGAGGTTAATTTGAATGAACATTTTTCCATTTCCAATCCACTGTTCTATCCACTACAGTCCCACCCTGCAGCATTAGACCTATTTCAAGAACTGGTGGAAAAAGATCTCAGAGTTAGACAAGAAGAGGAGAGAAAAACAGTAAAGACTACAATCTGACGCCAACAGAAAGAAAGAAAATATAATCCTGATCCATTGAGCACATGAAGATCCTTGACTCATATGTAATTGGATTACCTCCCAGCCATAAATGCATAAACTTCACATGAACACACTGGTGCAGGTAAACCAGTGCAGGTAAAGCAGACAGCTATAGACTGCAGCCCTCAGCTGTTTGCTGTACCTTGTCTGGTTATCAAAAGCAGAGGGGATCCCATGCTGTTTCTTTTTAATTATTTATTAAAATACTTTAAACAAAATGGCATTTGTACCCCTTATTTTTGATAACCATCCAAAGTAAAGCAGTCAGTTGAGGGATGGTATTATCACGGTCGAAAGGCTCATGGTTATTTGGCCCCTACCAGCCTAAAAATAGCAGGTCACAGCCACCCCAGAAGTGGCTGATTCATTTGATGCAGCAATTCTGGCGCTTTGCCGGTCTTTTCCCGATTGCCCTGGTGCATTGGCAATCAAGGCAAAAATTTATGGGGTTGATATCAGCTGTGAATTGTCAGCTGGCTTCAAGCAACTGGGGATAGTAATGGAGAAGCTTCTATCAGACACCCCAATTACTAACCCAGTAGATTTAAAGAGAAAAGAATCAAACAAAAATATTTTATTTTAAAAAATACCCTTCGACTCTAGCACTCATTCTTCGCCAATTTTCAAATAACAGGTGCAGAGAAGAGAGAGGGAGTATGTCCTCTCTGTTCTCCACTGCCTTTCTGTGTGTATACTGCACTGCACTGGGAATAAAATCCAAGTGCAGTGCGATGTTTCACAGGCACCCATAGACTTGTAGGGGTGAATGTGATGTGAGACTCACAGCCAAATTTAGCATGCTGCGACTCTTTTCTTATGCCAATGTGGCATGAAAGAAAAATAGCAAATGGACACTGCCCCATTGTTTATAAAACTGGTTTGAGTGCAATTGAATGTTTTATCAGATTGCACTTGTTAGTTGTAATCGCAAGTGGAACCGAGGCCTAAGAGAGAGCGAGTACCCTGCTGACCATAAAGGGCGCTTTACACACAGCGACATCGCTAGCGATGTCGCTACCGAAAGCACCCGCCCCTGTCGTTTGTGCGTCACAGGCAAATTGCTGCCCATGGCGCACAATATCGCTAGGACCCGTCACACATACTTACCTTCTTAGCGACGTCGCTGTGGGCGGCGAAGAACCTCTTTTTTATGGGGGAGGTTCGTGCACCGTCACAGCAACGTCACACAGCGGCCCACCAATAGAAGCGGAGGGGCGGACACCAGCCGCATTAACAACACGCCCACCTCGTTGCCGGCAGGACGCAGGTACGTTGTTGTTCGTCGTTCCCGGGGTGTCATATGTAGCGATGTGTGCTGCCTCAGGAACGACGAACAACCTGCATCCAGCACCAGCAACGATTTTTGGGAACTGAACGACGTGTCAACGATCAACACTTAGGTGAGTATTTCTGATCGTTAACACTCGCTCATGGGTTTCACACACAATGACGTCACTAACGACATATTGTGCGCCACAGGCAGCGATTTGCCCGTGATGCACAAACGACGGGGATGGGTGCTTTCGGTAGCGACATCACTAGCGATGTCGCTGCGTTTAAAGCGCCCTTAACTTGATCCTTTGCACATCAATCTGCTCATCTTATTTGCTCTTATACACTTATTGAGATACAATGGTGAATTAATTCATGTTTATGATTCTCTTTTACTGAATTTCAGAAAAAATAGGACATACTAGTATTAGTATTCTTGGGACCAGTAAAACAGTGAAACAAGCCAAATCTTGATAGATCTGAATATACCGTAAGTCTATAGTTACCGCTCAGATTGTATATATGGTAGAATCAGAAGCTCACACTACATAATAGAGAAGAGAATCTCACCAGATTAAGAGCTTACATACGGTGAAATGAAAGTAAAACCTTCATCGCAGTAATAGTGAGGAAGATCATCTTATTTACAAATCTAATATATAAAGCTGGGTGTATGTATGTATGTATGTGTGCATGTATGTATATCCGCTGAAGAAACCTGCACCGTCGCATTTACAATCACAACATTTTGCACAGCCATCTCATTTGACTCAGGGAACGTCATAGACTATTATTTCAGGGGAAAATATAACCCCGTGGTTTACTGTTATTCGCCAAAAAACCTGCTTACATTAAAGTCAATGGAGCTGGGAATGGATCTGTTATTATAGACCCCTATTATGGACAGAGAAAGAGACACGGAGAGATTCACACACACAGAAAGAGAAAGAGACACACACACACAGAAAGAGACGCACATACATGCAGAAAGAGACACACAGAGGCACACACAGAAAGACACACACACAGAAAGACACACACACACACACAGACAGATACACACACAGAAAGACACACACAGAAAGATACACACACAGAAAAAGACACACAGAAAGAGATACACATACAGAGACACACATACAGAGACACACACTGATAGAGACAAACACACACAAAGAGACAGACAGAAAGAGACACATACACAGAAAGATACACACGCAGAAAGACACACACAGAAAGGTACACACAGAAAGAGACACACACAGAAAGAGACACACACAGAAAGACACACACACAGAAAGATACACAAACATAAAGAGACACACATACAGAGACACACACTGATAGAGACAAACACACACAAAGAGACAGACAGAAAGAGACACATACACAGAAACTGTTTGGATGTTTGAGGTAATATATTCAGGTGGCCTATAGCAACCAATCACAGCTTTGCTTGTGTTTTGTTAGAGGTCAAGGGGTTCTGATTGGTTGCTATAAGCAACAAAGGATATTGTTAGTATAGGACAGCTTATGTGTGAGTTAATATAATTTCGGTGATTTTGTTATAGTTAAGAATAGTTAGTTGATATCCCAGGCAACACCGGGTAATACAACTATTTATATCTATTTGAGAAAAATCTAATTTAGCTACTGTCACTTTTTATGTTTTTCTAATAAGATGTTTCTGATAATGTTTTTTCTATAAGATAATAAAAATTATTTTATTTTATATTGAATAATTATGACACTTCCAGTATAAATTAAATGCTTTGGTTTTCAGCACTACATAGTGTATGTGTTTATTTATCTGCTTTAGTAATAGTTATTGCTTCGTACATTCATGAAGGAACTCAATATGCATAGCAACTTGAACACCCTCCTAGGCTAAATCATCTTACCTTCAGCAGCAAACTGGCTACAAAATAGTTTATTGGTATATAAATTTCCGCAAGAGCAGCAACCGGGTCTGGTGTCTGTGCTCTCTGGTGACACACATCTTATTTATACAGAAAAGGAGCCTAAACAACTGATCATAAAGCTTTGTGTGGGGGAGCGACAACTTCACAGTAGGGGGTTGGCACAATATTTATTGGAAACAATTTTACTTTACATTTCCACCTCACACACACTCTAATCATTCCTTTATTTCACTGCCGCATTACAAGTTCTCGCCCTTCTGTCTGCAATCTTTCAATGTCTAAACACTAGGTGTGATAGTGTCAATTGAAAATTCCATAGTCCTCCACACATCTTCATTTTGTTGTCTTCTCTACTAGAAATTTACAAATTGAGAATAAGTAATGCTCACTCCATATTCCAAATATATATAGCCATATACAGTGCCTACAAGTAGTATTCAACCCCCTGCAGATTTAGCAGGTTTACACATTCGGAATTAACTTGGCATTGTGACATTTGGACTGTAGATCAGCCTGGAAGTGTGAAATGCACTGCAGCAAAATAGAATGTTATTTCTTTTTTTTTTTAAATTGTGAAAAGTTTATTCAGAGGGTCATTTATTATTCAACCCCTCAAACCACAAGAATTCTGTTTGGTTCCCCTAAAGTATTAAGAAGTATTTCAGGCACAAAGAACAATGAGCTTCACATGTTTGGATTAATTATCTCTTTTTCCAGCCTTTTCTGACTAATTAAGACCCTCCCCAAACTTGTGAACAGCACTCATACTTGGTCAACATGGGAAAGACAAAAGGAGCATTCCAAGGCCATCAGAGACAAGATCGTGGAGGGTCACAAGGCTGGCAAGGGGTACAAAACCCTTTCCAAGGAGTTGGGCCTACCTGTCTCCACTGTTGGGAGCATCATCCGGAAGTGGAAGGCTTATGGAACTACTGTTAGCCTTCCACGGCCTGGACAGCCTTTGAAAGTTTCCACCCGTGCCGAGGCCAGGCTTGTCCGAAGAGTCAAGGATAACCCAAGGACAACAAGGAAGGAGCTCCGGGAAGATCTCATGGCAGTGGGGACATTAGTTTCAGTCAATACCATAAGTAACGTACTCCACCGCAATGGTCTCCGTTCCAGACGAGCCCGTAAGGTACCTTTACTTTCAAAGCGTCATGTCAAGGCTCATCTACAGTTTGCTCATGATCACTTGGAGGACTCTGAGACAGACTGGTTCAAGATTCTCTGGTCTGATGAGACCAAGATCGAGATCTTTGGTGCCAACCACACACGTGACATTTGGAGACTGGATGGCACTGCATACGACCCCAAGAATACCATCCCTACAGTCAAGCATGGTGGTGGCAGCATCATGCTGTGGGGCTGTTTCTCAGCCAAGGGGCCTGGCCATCTGGTCCGCATCCATGGGAAGATGGATAGCACGGCCTACCTGGAGATTTTGGCCAAGAACCTCCGCTCCTCCATAAAGGATCTTAAGATGGGTCGTCATTTCATCTTCCAACAAGACAACGACCCAAAGCACACAGCCAAGAAAACCAAGGCCTGGTTCAAGAGGGAAAAAATCAAGGTGTTGCAGTGGCCTAGTCAGTCTCCTGACCTTAACCCAATTGAAAACTTGTGGAAGGAGCTCAAGATTAAAGTCCACATGAGACACCCAAAGAACCTAGATAACTTGGAGAATATCTGCATGGAGGAGTGGGCCAAGATAACTCCAGAGACCTGTGCCGGCCTGATCAGGTCTTATAAAAGACGATTATTAGCTGTAATTGCAAACAAGGGTTATTCCACAAAATATTAAACCTAGGGGTTGAATAATAATTGACCCACACTTTTATGTTGAAAATTTATTAAAATTTAACTGAGCAACATAACTTGTTGGTTTGTAAGATTTATGCATCTGTTAATAAATCCTGCTCTTGTTTGAAGTTTGCAGGCTCTAACTTATTTGTATCTTATCAAACCTGCTAAATCTGCAGGGGGTTGAATACTACTTGTAGGCACTGTATTTCTAATCTCAAAATATAGTTCATTGATTCTAAAGCGGGCTTTACACGCTGCGACATCGCTAGCAATGTCACGAGCGATAGCACCCGCCCACATCGGTGGCGCGTCACGGGGTGATCGCTGCCGTAACGAACAATATCACTACGGCAGCGTCACACGCAATTACCTCTTCACCGACGTTCGCTGTGGCCACCGAAAGGGGAGGGAGGAGGTTCGTTCAGCGTCACAGCGGCGTCACTAAGCAGCTGCTCAATAGAAGCGGAGGGGCGGAGATGAGCGGGCAGAACATCCCGCCCACCTCCTTCCTTCCTCATTGCGGGCGGCTGCAGGTACGGTGATGTTCCTCGTTCCTCCGATGTCACACATAGCGATGTGTGCTGCCGCAGGAACGACGAACAACCTGCGTCCTGCAACAGCAACGATAATTGGGATTAGAACCATGCGTCTACGATCAACGATTAGGTGAGTAATTTTGATCGTTAATGGTCGTTCGTGCGTTTCACACGCAACAGCGTCGCTAACGAGGCCGGATGTGCGTCACGAATTCTGTGACCCCAGCGACATCTCATTAGCGATGTCGTTGCATGTAAAGCCCGCTTAACAGAATCAACAGCATGAGAATAAATCTTTTTAAGCCCTATTGACAAGCACAACAAAAAATCTGTTCAGAAATGTGATGGCGCGATCCACTATTGATAGGATTCTGTGCCATAGATTAGTTCTAGTATATTGCACTGGAGTTAACTCACACTCAGTTGTCCATGGAAAACTGTCAGAAAGTCTAGCTTTTTGAGAAATTTTCATCTGCAATTAGCCCTCAGCAGTGGTGGATCCACCACATGATGGACACCAATAGTACTCGATGGACCCTGTGACTATAATGGATTTTGATGGGTTTCCATCACAGAGTCCATAACAACAATAATAATAATAATAATAATAATAAAAAATCTTTATTTCTATAGCGCCAACATAACTTTACAATTTAGGAGGTTAATATACAAACAAGTAACAGTTATAGCAAATACAATAATTGGAGCAAAAAAGGACAACCCTGCTCGTGAGAGCTTACAATCTACAATGAGGTGGGGGGGGGAACAAGGTAAAATTGCTTATTTACAATAACAATCCAGCTATCTCAAGGAAATGGGAGATAGATGGATAGAGGCTGCCTGAATCAGTCAGCCAATCTTTCAGATGCATTTGGGTGCGGTGGAGTTTGACGTGGAGTTGTGTTCTGAGGAGTTGTGGAGGGACTTTGAATTTAATTTGCCTGGGGAGTGTGATAGGCCGCCCTAAAAAGATGTGTTTTTAGGGAGTGTCTGAAGCTGAGTAAGTTGTGATTCGTCCTAGCTTCTTGGGGTAGAGCATTCCAGAGGATTGGTGCAGCTCGGGAGAAGTCTTGGATCCAGGAGTGGGAGGTGCGGATTAGTGCGGATGTTAGTTGAAAGTCTTTTGCAGAGCATAGAGAACTAGGGTGATAGCCCGAGATGAGGGAGGAAATGTAGGGGGGTGCCGCACTGTGGAGAGCTTTGTGGGTGAGAACAAGCAATTTGAATTGGATTCTGTGATATATGGGCAGCCAGTGCAATGACTAGCACAGAGCAGAGGCATCCGAATAACGATTAGCCAGATAGGTGACCCTGGCTTTTTTCATTTATAACTTTTTTTAATTTTTCCTCCAATATTGCCATATGAGGTCTTATTTTTTGGCTGGATGAGTTGTACTTTTGAATGACACCATTAATTTCACCATATAGTGAACTGGAAAATGGTAAAAACATTCCAAATTGTGAAAAAAAGAGAAATTATACAATGTTTTTGTTTTATTTTTATTCACCCTGTTCACCATATGGTAAGACTGACATGTCAGTATGATGCCTCAGGTCAGTACGAGTTCATAGATACCAAGCATGTCTACTTTTATTTTTATCTAATTGGTGAAAAATAATTCAGAGGTCTGTCCAAAAAAAGAATAGCACCTTTGTTGCCATTTTTCGACATCCTTAGAATTATCATTTTTTGGGATCCGAGGCTCAGTGATGGCTTATTCTTTGCATCTTGAGCTGGCGTTTTTAATAATACCATTTTTGTGCAGATGCGATGTTTTGATCGCTTGTTATTCCATTTTAAAGCAATGTTGCGGTGCCCAAAAAAATGTAATTTGGCGTTTGGAAAATTTTTCTCATTACTCCGAGAACCGATCAGATTAATTGATTGTATATTTTGATAGATTTGGCATTTCTGAATGTGGCAATACCAAATATGCATATTTTTTTTTAATTCTTTTATTTTCAATGGGGCAAATGGGGGGGTAATTTGAACTTTTAAGTTTTTTTTCATTTATTCGTATTTTTTTAACTTTTTCTTTTTTACTAAGTTTACTAGTCCCCCTAGGGGACTTTATGACCGCATACTGTGATCGCTTCTCCTGATCACAGCGATGATGCAGCATCGCTCTGATCAGGAGAAATGCAGTGTTCCTGTGAGTGCTGGTGCTTTGCCGTCTCTCACAGGAAGACCCCACGCTATCATGGCAACACATTGGCACCCTGTGACTGAATCACGAGGCTGTCAATGGTGGTAAGAAACAGTACGATCCTTGCTGTGGTGCTTTAAATTGTACTGACAGAGCTTGACAGTGCAATCTAAGGGGTTAATGCTGGCGTCACACGGGACAATCTATTGTGCGATCGCCCCCGTCGTTTGTGCGTCACGGGCAATTAGTTGCTTGTGGTGCACAAAGTCGTTAACCCCCTGTCACACGCACTTACCTCCTGGGCGACCTCGCTGTGGGCGGCGAATATCCTCTTCCTGAAGGGGGAGGGACGTTTGGCGTCACAGTCACACAGCCGCCGGCAATTAGACGCGGAGGGGCGGAGTTGAGCGGGACTTAAACATCCTGTTCACCTCCTTCCTTCCAGATTGCCGGTGGGACGCAGGTAAGCTATGTTCATCGTTCCCGGGGTGTCACACATAGCGATGTGTGCTGCCCAGGGAACGATGAACAACCGGCGCACAGAAGATGAAACGACTTTTTGAAAATGAGCGACGTGTCAACGAGCAATGATAGGTGAGTATTTTTGCTCGTTCACTGTCGCTTGTAGCTGTCACATGCTACGATATATCAAACGATGCCGGATGTGCGTCACTTACGACGTGACCCCACCGACATATCGGCCGATATATCGTACCGTGTGACGCCGGCATAACAGGGGATCAAATCAGCAGACATATATGGGGATTACTCTGGACTTGCTCACTAAGCCCATAATATCCAGAGGGACACAACCAATGACATACTAGTACATCATTGGTCGTAAAGGGGATAAGTGTATCATAGAAATGGTACAAATAAAATCTACAGCTCGTTATGCATAAAACAAGCTTTCATACAGCTCTAACTAATTTTTTTTTAAAAGCCATGGTCGTGGTTGCAGAGGGTGCAACCATGACCAAGCCCATGCGGCAAAATGGCTTGCTGACACCGGCAGCTATTTCAGCTGGATGTGCATCCAGCTGTTTGGCCTGGATGTGATTCAGCTGTATGTATGTTCAGCTGATTGGCCACAGCGTGCAAAGTTATACACATCGCCAACCATTCAGAAGCCAGCAGCTTATGTTGGCCAGCCCATCACAGGTGGCACATGGTAGTGATGTTACTCAATCCCACTGGCTGGGACACCAAAATTAGCTGCCGACTTTTCCTCTGGCTATGGAGGATGTCGCATGTCATGGGAGTGGGGGAAGGTGACAAGAATTTTTGGGTTTTTGTTAAATCCTATTGTTAAAGAGCAGCAGATGATGGGACATTATAATAGGAAGGGGAAAGGATGGGAGACATTTCTTATGGGATGCAGCATGGGGACATTATTATAGGACTGGGCTCGGATGGGGACATTATTATGGGAATGGGCCTAGGATGAGGAATATTTCTTATAAGATGCGTCCCAGGATGGGGACATTATTATATAGAGGTGATTAGGATGGGGGACATGTCTTACACGAGGTATTGTGCTGCCTGCATATACGGAAGACCAGAGGTTAAACAGCCAATCCTCACCTCACATAAGTCATTTAGATGCTATAGCACTTCATATTGGCTATCTGCTTAGACCTATATAGGTATATGTGCCACTGTTTTCAGATGCTTATAGGCATTTTATATGGGCATGCAGTTTATAGATTATACATAGATTACACTAGCACTTTATATTATCTGTGAGATCATATTAGCCTATAATTACGGTGGTAGTTGGTATATAAATGATGTATAGCATCGAGCCTTATTGTATGACACAGTTGCGTGTCTTGGTGGGCCTTATATAGGCCTGGGCAGATTTTCTATTAAATATATCGAGTCTAAGGATTAGACGACCACTTATATATAGAAAAGGATATATAGCAAATCTTTATTTATATTCATTATAGTTTGGAACACACAGTAGTCAGACAGTGTCAATTAAAATCATGTGCAAAAAATGTGCATTAAAAACTATCCAGGGCAGTGTGGTCAATTATACAGTCTTTTTATACATTTTATGGCTGGGCGGATATGCAGAGTTGTCACATAACAATTCGTATAACAATGTCACATAATAACCTGATCATAGCATGAGTGTTCATTTATCCATGATTGCAGTAAGGGTAAGGATTAATTCACCCAAGCAAGTAATCCATATGGTTATATACCATGCTAGAGATTCATGCAGTCATGAGGATCAGGATAGTATATTTAGATCCAGCTATATGGGGCAGATAATCTGACCCCTGCTATGCGAACGTGACGATCCCACTGTTAGTAATATAATTACATGTAAAAAGATATCTGGGCTGAGTGAATCCACTCAAGTAGCCCACTAACCAGTGGGATCAACACAATACCCATCGAAGGCCAGTAGTCACCATGCATGTATTATTAGGGCATACCAACCCGCTGTAGCCATAAGTGTCACAACCACACTGCCCTGCACCCCAACGCGTTTCACCTCAGGCTTCGTCCGGGAGGTGCAGGGACAGTGAGGAAGGCACTATTTATGAACCATGAGTTTACTGCACCTGTGTATAGCGGCGCACGCCGTCCGGTCTCCCCATCGCCCTTACTGGCAGAACAAGATTCAGATAGTTCAAGTAAATTTCCATCATACATTAAGAAAAAGTCAACCACCTTTCCACCTCTGTCGGCCTGTCCCACTATTGAGCTATTCGTCAAGATGGTAACCCAGGAGTTTAGAACCTTACCATCTAGAAGGACTCATGACAACTTAAATGGATGCCAAAGACGAGCTCTAAAAGAACTACAAACTATGAAAGATATAGTGATTAAACAGGCCGACAAAGGTGGCAATGTGGTGATTTGGTCTACTAAAGCATATGAGTTGGAAGCCCACAAACAACTCAATGACAAATCTTGTTACACCAGATTGGAGGGGAATCCTACAACAAGATTTAATATGGACCTAGTTTCAATACTCCAAAAAGCATATGATGAAGGGATTATCCCTAAATCCATTTTTGAGGGTCTTATCCAGGAACATCCTGTCATACTAACTATATATTTTGTACTTAAGGTACATAAAGATATTAAATGTCCCCCAGGGAGACCCATAGTGTCTAGAAACAATAGCTTATGCAAACCTGTCTGTAGATTTCTGGACCACTACCTCAAAAAAAGCGTAATCACACTGCCTTCCTATATTAGGGATTCTACTGAGTTCCTTAACCGATTGGAGGACCTGACTATGGAAGCTGATATGATAATGGTCACCATAGATGTCCAATCTCTCTATACGTCAATAGCCCATCAACATGGGATACGGGCGGCTGAATTCTATTTAAGAATGTCAGACATAGACAGTCAGCTGGTGGATCTCCTCCTCATATTATTAAAATTTGTTTTAAATCACAATTATTTTTTGTTCAAGGACCGCTACTACCTCCAGGAGAGGGGGACAGCAATGGGGGCGTCTTGTGCGCCCTCATATGCCAACCTCTTTCTTGGGTGGTGGGAGCGGTCTATTGATTTTCCGTTTACTTCATCTGGCGCAGTCCATATTATGTGGCTGCGCTTTATAGATGACGTATTTATGATTTGGGAGGGCGAGATCCACCAGTTGAAACAGTTTATTGAAGAACTCAATAACAATGATCTTAATATCCGGCTTACCTACATTTACAGCAGAGAAAGTATTGAGTACCTCGACGTCAGGGTGTCGAAGGGATCTGATGGAACACTATTGACGGATGTCTACCGGAAGAAAACCGCCGTGAATTCTCTACTCAGCGCAAAGTCCTCCCATCCGACACAGACCATTAGAGCTGTGCCCAGAGGTCAGTTTTTGCGTGCTAAACGTATTTGTTCCACCAACGCTTTATTCGAAAGCCAGGCGGAAGACCTAAAAAGGCGTTTTCAATCTCGCTACTATAGGGAGGATTCCATCCAAAAAGGCTACATGCGAGCAAAGGAAACCCCTCGATCCCAGCTCCTTAAGACAGTCCCCAGAAATGAAGATCATAAGGTAAGGTATATAACATCATAGCATGCACAATGGCGGGAGATGACGAAAATTATAGAGCGATACTGGCCTATTCTTTTATCTGATAATGACCTGATGCCCATTCTCACCTCTAAACCAGCAATAACTTCTAGTAAATCAAAAACAATAAAGGATCTAGTCGTGCGTAGTCATTACATCCCACCCCCCAGTAATTTTTTAGGAACCTTTAAAGGCCCAAAATGGGGATCGTATCCGTGTGGGGATTGTGGAGCGTGTGCACAGGTCACAAAATCCACTGAATTCTTTAATTTCAACAACACTATGACTTACAAGATCTTACATTTTATCAACTGCCGTACGACTGGAGTCATTTATTGGGCTATATGCCCCTGTGGGCTCATATATGTGGGCCTAACGTCCAGAGAGTTTAGGGTGAGAATAATGGAGCACATCAGAGACATCAAAAACGCCATTAAGGCTACAAGCCAAGAAGAAGTGGAGGCTCTGAAAAATATTCCTAAGCATTTTAGAGAAGTCCATGGTAACAACTGGAGACTTCTCAAATTTAGGGGAATTGATAAAAATCTACTTAGGGGTGCAAACCATAAAAATGTCCTTGCTCAAAAAGAGGCAAAATGGATTACCCTTTTAGATACAGTTAAACCAAAAGGGTTGAATGATATAATCAGTTTCAGACCTTTCTTGTAGTTCTCACATCAATGCATGGTAAGTTATGACTGTCTTTGGCTTATCCCTATCACCGTATTTTAAATGTATATCTCTGTTTAGGTTTTATTCAACAGGGCAATGTGATTGGCACCAGAATCTACCAACTGAATCTGGACAACATCATTGGACCATAGAATATCAGCTTTGAACTGTCATATAATCTGACAGTATGTTAAACAGATACCGAATTTATTGAGTATGCAAATTACAACTATAATGATACTACTATTCATATTTGAAACAAACTGTTTATACATGTTTAAAACTGCCTTGGGGTCTACCCTATATGTCTATATACGGTTTGCCCTTAGTTTTGCCAATACTTAACATGTCTGCTATAGCTGCACTATATGTGCAGCACGTTATAAAAATCTGTGAGCTTATCTGCGCATCACAATCATAGTGACGTCTTCCTTATGGTTAAAATTAGCCGTTGCCATATCTGAGATTGACTCTGAGGCATTTTTATATGTCTATGAACTGTTTGCCCTTACTTCTGCCCATACCTGATATGTCTACCATAGCTGCACTGTGTGTGCGTGCGCCGCTGGCGTCACCTCCTCTCCCACCGTGCCTCCTGGCGTCCTATCGGATCTGCACACTGCGCGCAGTGCTGTGTGACTTCCGGGACGCCGGGCGCCGCGTTGGGCGATGGGGAGACCAGACGGCGTGCGCCGCTATACACAGGTGCAGTAAACTCATGGTCCATAAATAGTGCCTTCCTCACGGTCTCTGCACCTCCCGGACGAAGCCTGAGGCGAAATGCGTTGGGGTGCAGGGCAGTGTGGTCGTGACACTTATGGCTACAGCGGGTTGGTATGCCCTAATAATACATGCATGGTGACTACTGGCCTTTGATGGGTATTGTGTTGATCCCACTGGTTAGTGGGCTACTTGAGTGGATTCACTAAGCCCAGATATCTTTTTACATGTAATTATATTACTAACAGTGCGATCGCCACGTTCGCATAGCAGGGGTCAGATTATCTGCCCCATATAGCTGGATCTAAATACACTATCCTGATCCTTATGACTGCATGAATCTCTAGCATGGTATATAACCATATGGATTACTTGCTTGGGTGAATTAATCCTTACCCTTACTGCAATCATGGATAAATGAACACTCATGCTATGATCAGGTTATTATGTGACATTGTTATACGAATTGTTATGTGACAACTCTGCATATCCGCCCAGCCATAAATTGTATAAAAAGACTGTATAATTGACCACACTGCCCTGGATAGTTTTTAATGCACATTTTTTTGCACATGATTTTAATTGACACTGTCTGACTACTGTGTGTTCCAAACTATAATAAATATAAATAAAGATTTGCTATATATCCTTTTCTATATATAAGTGGTCGTCTAATCCTTAGACCCGATATATTTAACACTAGAACTACTGAGGTAGTCATTTTGACTACTTTGCACCATGTATTTCTATATAGGTGTCACGAGTCCAGTAGTTCTAGTGTTAATAGGGACCAGCGGTCATTTGTAAGCTAAATGGTATGAGTTGGGATCATGGTCAAACATAATTGAAGATTTATATGCTATAATGGATTTGTTCTTTCAATTTATGGTTTATCTGGGCAGATTTTCGCATGGAAGGATGCCAGGCTACTGGTAAAGACCAATATGGAGCACAACAGATCAGGGTGAAAGGAGCAAGGACAGGGGTGTAATAGTGGGTTAATTCACATTTTTAAATTTTTGTGCAATGCAACTAATTTTGATTGCATCTATTGCTACTAATGTAAATAGCAAGTAGTGGTTGTCATTGTAAATTATCTAAAATTAAAAAAGGTGCTTTTTTAATGTTTTCATTCTTACTTCAATATTTATATATGATTCCTGTTCCCTTTTTCCTAGTATTTCCATCTCCAGCATGTAGTACTCCTGTTTTAAAGAGTAAATTTACTATGTTCTTTTAATACTGCAAGATTTTTGCATCTACACTGCCGAATAATTCCAGAAACAGGTCTAAAAATATTACTAACATTCCATTTAGGTAATTCATATTTGCAAAAAGATATTTTATACAGTACAAATTGGAGGCTCTGAGCATATGATATATAGTAAAACCTTGCGGTACATGAAATTGAGAATGTAAAATGATCATATAGCTTCATTCTTTAAAGTAGGATCTTCTTAAGGAAATGTAAATGACATACAGTATTTCTTGCAGACACTTGGTTTGGTACAAGTAGTCATGACATGCAGAACATCACTAATAATTATACTAATGGTCAATAGCCCTATGGCAGAGATCTAATTGTAAGAAGCGTGACAGGCTGGTGGAGTGTGTTATAGTTTTCACACATGTGAATGTTGAAGTATCAGTTATTTCAACAGTAGACATAACAGTATGACGTTTCTACAGATGATATTGCCCTTTTCCATATTATTGCATCACCTTCATATTAGCTAGTGCATTTATACTGCCTGCAAGAAAATAGGCAATTTTTTTTTCTATATTTTATTTCATATCTGTTCAAATATCTAATTAAACTAAGTCACCAAAAATTCAAATGATGATGAAATTAAGATGAAATCAGATGAATATAAGGACTGACCCCTAGTATATATGGAAATCCCTCATTGACACCGTCATTTACTCACATCAGTCAATAGCTACACAGAATATGTTTGACTCTGGAGAACGCTGCATGTCCATGCATTACATAAACAGCCTTATGAGTTCAATGAGAATAGTGTAATGCTTAATTTTCCCAGTGGTGGCGCTGTAGGAAAATGAATCACTTGCTACTGGGTTCCACCAGAGGTTACATTTGATTACTGGGGCTCAAAGCAGTGGGACACTCTACATACAACTAATCATAATGGAAGACTATTTAAAATGACTCACCCCCAAAATGACAATTAAGCTCTCTTAAATATTTTATTAGGGCCCCTAGCTGCTACTAATTTATACTAGGCAATTATAGCTTAATTTAATATCTAATTAAAAATCAACTTTTTTTTGATATGCAAGTCACATGCTGGTGACCCTTGGTGTAGCCTATGCCTTGGTGCACCGTCATGCCCTCCTATTTCCATAATAAAGCCATTCCTTTATATTAATTGATTTGTCCCAAAGCGAATGCTATGTCTCCTGTCTGGGCCTAGCCACTGACACTGAGACTGGATGATCGTGGTGGTGCGCTCATAGCGTCAGTGTTGGTTACTGTGTGTGCAACCGCTCTCTTGGAAAATACACGTGGAATAGAGGGGAAATAGAAATATCCCTGCTGACCATTATAATTTAGGTGAGAGCGAGAGAGAAACACAGAGACAGAGACACAGAGACTGAGACAGACACACACAGAGACACACACAAACACACACACACACAGAGACACACAAAGACAGAGACAAACACAGACTGATACAGAGACAAACACACAGAGACACACAGACATACACACAGATATGTGGCACCCCTGAGGCTTCCATCGCCACAGAGGTATTGCACCTCATCCAGGGGTGTGGTATCCCATCCCGGGTAAGAAGGGGGGTCATCTACCGGTTCACAGACAAAACCTGCATGGACCAATTGGTAGGTCACACACCGGGTCAGGGTTTAAGGCAGGCACTCCATTAATGCTAGAGTAGCAACCAGTATACCTGGTTATGGGTCCTTAAGTCCCATTCACTGGTCCATGAGGGGGTGGAGCCTACCAGGGAAGGGTGTGGGAGGAGTCAGGGAGTAGAGAGCGGAACCAGTAAGTTCAAGTTCAAGACAGTCACTCAGAAGGAGTCGAGGAGTGTGGAGGTGGGCTGTCAGGATAGGACAGCGGTTAGGAAAGACAAGGACAGAAGGAGGTTTCTGGTGGAGATCCTGGGGTCTTGCTAAGCCCAGGTGACACCGATAGAGGGGATTCCAGGGTGCCACGGAAGTACGAACGTCCCGTGGACCTGTTCCACTAGAAGACCGGGTGGAGGGATCCGGCTGCAATACTGGGACGGTCCCTAGGCTGAAAGAAAAAAGACATTACTTTTAGCGAAACCGACGGCCGAGGAGTTTGTTGTAGGCACCCGAGGCCACAACCTGCCACAGATCACCTGCAAGGGGAGCAATAGAAGACCTAGGTCAGCCACCCTTGGACAGGCTCGGTGGTGGAGGCGCAGGACAACTAGGGAGACAGCCAGACAGGACACATTGAGGGGTGCACCGGTACTGACCCTTGAACTATCCGGGATCAAAAGAGGTCCCTGACGGCGGATCCTTGCATACCGTGGGTAATCGGTCAGCTGCAGCATTGAAACTTAACAGTGAGTAAACATCTTAATTGCAAGCCTATGTCGTCTGCTTTATCCTGCACCTCATCAACAAACACAATAGACTCTTTCAAAGGTTGCCCCGGGGTACCCGCTCCGCCTGTGGGGATCAAGAACCACCTCAGCTGCCACAACATCAGGGCCGGAGGTCCCTTCCAGCAGCTGCAGCTCCATAGCAGCACAATTCCACAGGTGGCGTCACGAATTTAAATAAACTACAACTCCCATCATCACCTCCCCAATATCGCCACATTAATTGACCCCACCAGGTTCACGGAGTCGGGCCAGACTAGTCCGGCCCGGCACCGAGTCACCTAAGGCCCTCGGGTGGCGAGTTACATAGAGACACAGACAGAGACACACAGACATGCACACCTATACACACGGAGACAGACAGAGACACACACAGACAGAGACACAGACACACTGACAGACACAGACAGAGAGGGAGAGTGAGAGAGTGGGAAAGAGGGAGAGTGAGAGAGACAGAGAGACAGTTACTATTCCAGGCAATGCCAGGTACTACAGCTAGTACTAGAGAATAAACTACCAAAGACAAGACAGGCCTGATCACGGACAGACATAACTGGTGTAACCTGGGCAGCCGCACTGGGGCTTAAGAGGTAAGGCATCTACTTAGACATTCAATGAACATGGAATGGGGTATTATGATGAGCTCTTGGACTGCAAAGGGTCCATATATGAAAAGTGGAGAGTCAGTCTGTATGAGCGACTCGTATTCTGGTGGACTCACCACCATTGTTTTACGAAGAAGGTTTTTTCATCTGAAAGGCTGTCAGTTGCCTGCCAGAATTGCTGGGTTGTCAAATATTTGTGTCTGATAACTTTAATACCTTTCATTAAAAAAATAATGTAACCTGCATTACAATGGAAGTGCGGGCACAGAATTTAAGAAGTGAAATAATGAAGCAATTTACATACTTTGGATTTTATTATATATAAATTGACCTTGTAATGTTGATATTATTCATTCTCGGTCAGCCAGAAAAATTGAATTCAAATTTATTTTTTCTATCTTTGGTTTTACAATGTCACAGTTTAAATAATTCACACCTGACCATTGTTTCTGTCCATTTAGGAAATTGTCCATATTAAAAAAAAAATCAAGGCCACTGACACCTTATGCTAAAATGTGAATTTCAATTGTTTGACTTTATTTTACAGCTCCAAAAACTAAAACCATTCATCTATTGTCAATATGTCATAGCTTAGCTTTGTCATTGCAGTAGCTTATCACTGCAATAGTAAAAATCACCTCCTTCTACTATTAAATAATCTGATGGGCATTCCTAATATGTTTCCAAAATAATATTACACCCAAATATCATAGTTTTCTCTGCTACAGATCTAGCAGAGCTCGGAATGCTGAGATGTGTACAACCCCGCCCGCACCATTGATTGGCAGCTTTCTGTATGCACTGTATACTGACAAAAAGCTGCTAGTTAGTCCTGGGGGCATGGCTGGACCGAAAAAAGGAGATACCTAGTCCTACGCTTACATCACCGTCAGATGACACAGCAAAAACCTGAAGACAGATTCCCTTTAAACCCTTCACAATTGACTAATAATACTAGTACATCGTAAATCATGAAGGGGTAATCACTGCTGGCTGCTGCGGTGAGCCGGCGGCGATCCCTTCACATGTCTGCTGATTTAAACATCAGACATGTGTGGCTTAGAGGCGCAGGTGGATTCCCGATCCACCCGCACCTGTTAACCCCTTAGATCCCGCTGTCAAAATGTGACAGTGCGATTTAATTGGCCGCGGCAGGGAAATCGCCTTTCCCCGCCGCCATCCGAAGCCTCATGACATGAACAAAGGGAGCCGACGGTTGTCATGATAGCGACGGGTTATGTGATGACTCCTGTCGCTGTCATGATGTAGTTACAGCCTGTATAGCAGCGGCTCTAACAGGAATGCAGTATTTTTGCTGATCAGAGCTGTGCAGCTCTGATCAACAGAAATGAACAGGTGATCAGACTGCTGATTCTGATAGCGACTAGTAAAATAAAAAAAGTAAAAATAAAGTTTTAAAAAATAAAAAAAATTAAAAGTTCAAATCACCCCCCCATTGGCCTCATTGAGAATTAAACGGTTAAAAAAAATATATTATACATATATAAATATATATATATATATATATATACACACACATTTGGTATTTCTGCATCAAAACCCCCCGATCTATCAAAATATAAAATATCAATTAACCTGATTGGTAAAAGGCGTAGCGGCAAAAAAATTCCAAACGCAAAAATTATGTTTTTTTGGTCATCGCAAATTTTGCACAAAATGCAATAACAGGCAATCGAAACGGGATATCTGCGCAAAAATGGTACCATTACAAATGTCAGCTTGAGGTGCAAAAAATAAACCATGATTGAGCCCTGTATCCCAAAAAAGAGAACGCTATGGGTCGCAGAAAATGGCACAAAAAGTGCGCCAGTTTTTTTGGACAAACTTGTGAATTTTTTTAGCCCCTTAGATAAAAGTAAACCTATACAGTTTTCTTATACACGAACTCGTACCGATCTCAGGCATCACACCGACACATCAGTTTTACCATATAGTGAACACAGTGAATAAAATACCCCAAAACAATTGTGCAATCACACTTTGTTTGCAATTTTTCCACACTTAGAATTTTTTTGCCATTTTCCATTACACTATATAGTAAAACTCATGGTTTAATTTAAAATAACAACTCGTCCTGCAAAAAAAATAAGTCCTCATATGGCAAGATTGACAAAAAAAAGGTTACTGCTCTCAGAAGAAGGGGAGCAAAAATAAAAAATGGAAAATTGCCCAGGGATGAAGGGATTAAAAAAAAAATGAAAGATGAGTAACAGATGAGACAACTGCTAAGCCTCTTCGAACATATCTGACGGGCTGCATTCACACATGTATGTCAGCGAAAAATGAAAATGGATTTTTTTTTTCTCATGTGTCATCGTAGCTGCATCCTATTTTGTAAAAATTTTTTTTACTAGAGTAGACAGACTGTCTAAACCTATTTTATCCACTGACTCTTACGGCCGCTTTACACGCTGCGACAGCGCTAGCCGATGCTAGCGATGCCGAGCACGATAGCACCCGCCCCAGTCATACGGCCGATATGTGTTGATTGCTGCCGTAGCGAACATTATCGCTACGGCAGCGTCACACGCACTTGCCTGCCCTGCGACGTCGCTGTGACCGGCGACCCGCCTCCTTCCTAAGGGGGCAGTTCATTCAGCATCACAGCGACGTCACAGCAGCGTCACTGAACCGCCGCCCAATAGAAAAGGAGGGGAGGAGATGAGCGGCCGGAACCTCCCGCCCACCTCCTTCCTTCCACCTTTACCGGTGGACGCAGGTAAAGAGATGTTTGTCATTGCAGCGGCGTCACACACAGCGATGTGTGATGCCGCTGGAGCGACAAACAACATCGTACCGTCGCTGCAGCGATATTATGGAAATTATGGAACGACGTGACAACGAGCTACGATATCGCACATATTGTGCTCGTTGATTGTCGCTCATTTGCGTCACACGCTGCGATGTCGCTACCGGCGCCAGATGTGCGTCACTACCGACGTGACCCCAACGATATATCGGTAGCGATGTCGCAGCGTGTAAAGCCCACTTTAGTAAGGGATCAAAAACAGATTAAGTCCAATTTATGTTTTCTCTGTTTTAGGCCTCTTTCACTGTCAGTTTTTTGCCACCCGACACAATCTGTCGAATTGCGGATAAAACGGATCCAGCGCCGGATCGTTTTTTTTCCTCATAGACTTGTATTAGCGCCAGATTGTGCCTCTCGGGTTTCATCCTGCGTACGCTGGATCCGGCAAAAATTGTCTGTGCAGCCGCCGGAAGCAATATCCAAAGGAACGTTTTTTGGGACCCGCGAAAAATGTAAGGTGATCTGGCGTCTTTTTTTACAATTGAAGCCTATGGGCACTGGATCCGTAGTCATCCATCAAATGACGGAATCAGGCGACAGATCCGTTTTTTGTTTCTGGGAATAATCAGACATTGCGTAAATTCACTTCTGGTCACAAAAAACGTTCTCCCTCTCTCTCTCTCTCATGGATTTCCAGAGACTTCTCTCATGGACCAGATACAAAGCATCATTTTTAAAATGGATCTGTGTATGGATCAATGAAATTCTAAGGATACGTATCTGTTAAAGAAATTATTTCTTGAGGTACAGATTCATCTGAAGCAAGCAGATTTTTACTTTTGCAGCAAAGAGACAATGGCAGGGTCAGGCTGTTATCTGACAAATAATACATCACAAGGCTTTTACTACCTTTGAAATACAATGCAGTCACTCAGATATACTTGTCTATTTATTATTGGGTAAAATCTATTTGCGTAATTAATTTCTCGGACTGTTAGTTATGATTACAAAAGATACTTGAAGTGGTGACACTGTCTTGAACTGTTTACCACGGATAAGCCTGCTTATCTAACGTACAAATGATAACACAAGTTCTGTACAAATCCAAAGTCACAGTCTCATCCCAGAAACAGGTGTTTGATAAGTACAAATCTATAAACATTATTGTGTCCCTGCCATGAGAATGTTTTGGAAATACATTTTAATATAACTTTTAATTCTTGATTTTCCTAACAGTATCCTGTCTGCAAAAAAAACAGACGTCACACAGATGACTGAGAGCAGCCTTAGGTGAGTGTCCCGCGACCGTATAAAAGAATAAGTCCAAATATCATTCTTTAAAGTGGGATTATTTGTTTCTCACTTATCATCCTTATGCAATCTGTGCGCAGTCCGTTGTTTTACAGTAACAACTATAAATAATTTACAGGACCATTTACAGTTTTTGGTGCTATGGAATTGCAATGTATATGCAAAAGATAGATGCCATACTATGACATCTGATTTCATTCTTGTACCTATGGACTTTAATGGGTCTAATCTGATTTCAGAGTAAAGTTGTAGCATGCTGCAATTTTTTCACTCACAGATTCTGTCAATCAGAAAATGTGGTCATGTGCACTGCCGTATTAAATAACATTGGTCCCAGTGCTGTTTGTATTCTTCACAGATAGCACTTGAATTGAAAATACAGTCACGTAAACCTGGCCTAAGAGCCCCCTCTGGTAGGCTTTGTGTGAATGAACAGCAGACATGTATAGCCAGACATGACTTCTTCTGATGATAACAGCTGATCATCAGGAAGGGGCCAATATCCATGGCGCTTCCCATCCTAATAATACCAGCCTCCACCTTTCTGCTTTACCGTGGTTGGATATCAAAACTGGGGGGGACCCTACATCTTTACCCCCCAATTTTAATATCCAGTCGCGGTAAAGCTCACAAGTTGAGGCTGCAGCCTGCCGCTGTTGCTTTACCCAAGCTGCTACCAAACTATGGCCGGAGCCTAAATCATTTTTTTTTATTATTTATTTCTTTTTACACTATTGTACAGGAAACTGAGTGTAACTAATCGCCGATGTGGACACAGGGTGGGGGTGTGTATAGCAGTCTGCAACCAATCACAGCCACTGACACAGAGGGTGGGTGGTGAAGCAGTGAATATTAATGAACCTTAATTATTGGACTCGGAAGAGAGTCTGACTGCAGCGAGATCCTCTGGGAACACCAGGAAACTAACTATCCTGCTCTTACTATCATTTAACTTCCACCACAGTCCCCTAGAACTTATTATGGCCATTTTACAGCCATTATACAGCCCTGAATGTCTCGTCCCCACTGACTTACGTGCGGTTTGTTGTTCGGGGTCTAGTTCGACTTCAAGTTCACTAGCTGAACATGTTTTTTTTTCCTGTATTGGTTCAGCGAAGCAGAATATTCTGCTCATCACTAGTTATATCCTTAAACCAGTCATATCACACAAACAAGTTTAAAAAAAATTAACTTTACCATATGTCTAGCCTACCTTCAGTATAAGTTTTCAAACATTCTTTTATTCTGCTATGATATTAGAAGGATCAATATTTAGCAGAATTTGTTTTCTTTTTTTTATGGCAATTTACAAATCCTATGTTTTTACAGATTGATTCAGTTTTCAAGTGTATTTGATAGGCCTGTATATTGGAAAACTTCCAAAAGTTCATTTTAAAAGTTGCACCCCTAAACTTACTCAAAACTGCAATAAGGAATTGTATTAACTCCACACATGCGTCATAAGAATTAGAGCAAAATGGAACATAAAAATGAAAAATCACATTTTTTTCCACTAAAATATTGATTTAGCCCCTAAATGTTAATTTTCACATAGTAATTTAGAAAGTAGCCCAAAAAATTGCTGTTTGAGCCGACAGCAGGATTTGGAAGGGAAGAAACACTATTTGATTTTTGGAGCACAAATCCGAAGTAAGTTCTGGATGCCATGTTAAATGTCTCTGAATTGCCAAAAAAACAGAACCCTTCCCCCCCACACACATACACACACACATACACACACATACACACAAATACACACATACACAAATGTGGCGCCCCTGAGACTTTAGTCTCCACAGGGCACTGCACCTCACTTAAGGTGCGATACTTATCCTGGGTCCAGAGGAGGTCAGTGCAGGGATCACATCTATTTAATTCAATATACACCGTAGGTTGCCCTCCCCAATGGGACCAGGCTAGGGTCGGGTCTTAAGGTTGCTATCCAAACACTGAGGCTTCCACCCACTAGCGACAGGGACCAAGGCGAGGAACAGCCACCAGGGGATGAAAGGAGCCACACACAGGAAAAGAGTCGAGTTCCGGGAGGCGACAGGACAGGAGCTTATCACTGGTAGCTCCAGTAGGACAAATGAGAAAAACACAGTTGCTAAGGGGGAGAACGTCATTGCTCCTTCAGAACCGGCGCTGTGCAGGCTGTAGAGCCCTAGGGTGGAACATACTCTACGTTGGACCACCAGAATCTGCCGGAACAGAGGGATTCCACGTCACTCTGGCCACCACCAGATCCCGGAGCACAGTGGCACATAGGGTCTGGAGTCGTGAACACAGTTAGTCAGGCCCCACAGTGGATCCAGACCACCTACACACGGGATGGGAACCAAATTAAAAGAACCAGGGTCCTCAAGTAGCTTCAGGCCACGGGGATCCAACACTAGAAGCACAAGGGGGAAGGGCCTACAGACTACCGCACCGGTACTGACCTCCGAAGGATCTGGGATCGGCTGGAGCTCATCACGGCGGAGGCTGGCACCTCTGGGCAGCCCACAGACAGTGAGTAAAGAACTGGAACTGCAACATTTCTTTCAGCCCCTTCATTGCTGGAGCCGTCGCCCCGCGCTTCGGCGCCAATGGCCACTACTACCTCCATCATCCTCCCTGGGGCCTAGCTTCACCTGTGAGAAGCTGAATTATCCTAGCTGTGACACCATCTGCCCCAGAGGACAGGACCGCAGCGGCGGCTAATTCCTGGCTGCAAACCATAGGTGGCGTCACGAGACAACTACTACTCATCCCATCCTCCATTCCCCTTTGGTGTACACCTTGAGGCCATGAAGCTGGGCAGGGCCACCCGTGAGATCCCAGACCGGACAACACTGGCCTGGCGACGAGTAACTTAACCCCTGCCCCATAGGTGCCACACACACACACACACACACACACACACACACACAACAAGAAAACCCTTTTTGTAAGCTAGGTCCTTCGAGGAATTCATCTAAAGAATGTGTGCTTTGTAGAGCTTTATAGCACTGAGATGTGAAAATGAAAAAATTACGTAAAATATTGTTTTAGACCAAAATGTGCCATTTTTGCAAGGGGTCATGGAAGAAAATGGATTCCACAATTTTTTAGGCAATTTCTCCTGAAATGTATCAGTATCCCATATGTGGTTAAGATGTTTGATACATTGGAGAGTACGAAAGGGAAGAACTGATCTTTAATATTTGAGGCACACATTCGGCTGGAATAGATTGAAGACACCATGTCACACTTCCAGAGCTCCAAGATGCTGAAACAGCAGAAGTTCCCCACAAGTGTTTCCATTTTGTAAACTAAATCCCTCATGTAGGGGTAAGCTGAACATGCTTAATTTACAGCTACTGAACAGAAATAACATTTAACATTGGGGCATAAAAATGGCATTTCTTTACAATATAATTTTGATTTAGCAAAACCGTTCCTTAGCTTCCTGCTTCATGTACAGAATGCCAGATTTAAAATAGACTCACACAAGTATTGCTATATATCAGGGTAAATCTATATTCCATTAATTTTCTATAGCTCCAATTATGAATTTCATTGTATACTAGACTAGCTTATATGGTTGGGATCTACAGCATTGCTCAGGCTGAATCTCGTTAATGAACCAAAAGCCACAGGTATAGTAAAGACTGACAAGCATGTTTTGTTATGTATCAGTGGTAATTTATATTTCAATATTATTTCATTGAGCGGTATATATACAGTAGCATTGTGCATCCTCAGCTTTGTGAATCATGTACAGAATGCCAGATGTAATATAGACTAACAGACATACAGTACATTGCTATGTGTCACGGTAAATCTATATTCCATTCATGGTTACAATTATGAATATCAATGTGTAGTTTATAGTGATGAATGAGCACTAAAGTGGTCAAGTGCTCGTTACTCGAATCGAGCAGGTGCGACGTTCAGCTTGATTCGAGTAATGAGTATAATGGAAGTCTATGGGGAACTTGAGCATTTTTCCAGCAAACCCTGCTGGCTAGGGAAGCCGGATAAATGGATGGAAACAGCATGGGGAAGATGGCTGACACCCAGGTCGCTACTGGGAATTGAAAAATTAAATCATTTAAAAAAAAAAGCATGGGGTCCTCCTATTTTTGATAACCAGCTAATGTAAAGCAGACACCTGCAGGCTGTACCTCACAGCCATCTGCTATACTTTGGCAGGTTATCAAAAATAGATGGGACCCCAAGCCGTTTTTTTACAATTATTTATTTATAACCAGCCAAGGTAAAGCAGACCACTACAGGCTGCTTTTTCTGGCTGTAAAGGCCAATGGTTATTTGGTCTACAGATGCCCCAGAATTGGCGCATCCATTAGTTGCGCCAATTCTAGCGCTTCACCAGTCTCTTCTCAATTGCCCTGGTGAGTTGGCAATTGGGGTAATAGTTTAGCGTGAAGTGCAGATTCGGGGAACATTGAGGGATCGTTACATCATAGATTATGTCAAGTTTTTATGGCTCTTTTTTATAAATTAATGAGCGAGGGATAGTGTGGGGGTGTCTTTATTCAAATAAATTATTTTTTCCTGTTTGTGTTTTATTTTACTTTACACTTAGTGGGTAAGTAATGGTGGTGGCATACCAAAGACAGCTGCTGGCATCTGCGTAGGCTATAGAAAAGGATGGCACACGTCTTGAGATCAAGGGAAGGTAAGAAGAATCATTTGTGTCTTTTTAAAATGTGTTGGATAAGAATGGAGGACATTATTACTAGAAAAAGCCCAGGATGGGATAGATTACAGTATATCAAGAAGGAACCCAGGACAGAGAACATTATTATAGGAAGGGGCCCAAGATAGGAAACACTATTATTGGAAATTGTCAAGGATGAAGGACTTTATTACAAGAAGTAGCCCAGGATGGGGGACATTATACCAGGAAAGGGCACAGGATGTGGGAATTTATTATATAAAGGGGCAAGATCGGATGACATTATTAGGCTAGGCACACACTTTGCTTTTTACCTGCATTTTACCTGCTTTTTTGCTGCTTTTTCAACTGCAGCGTTTAATGCCAAAATGGATGTGTTCTGCTTTTCAAGCAAAGTCTATGGGAATTTGGTTTTCTAACACGCACTATGCAGTTCAAAAAAGGTGCCTTTTTGTTGCAGAACTTTGGTCAAAAACTGAGCTTTGCAGTGCAAAACCCAAATGGCAAAAACAACTGACGTGTCAATAATAATAAAATGAATGATGTTTTTGCAGGACAAGTTGTACTTCTGAATGACATAAGGGAAAAGGAAGAAAAATCCCACCATCCACTCATCTGTAAAATCCAAACTGTATTTAAACATCAAGATTAAAATGTATGTTCCGGGCTCCAAGCCCGGCTTATTATTGGTAGATGCCAGATCTGTGGATCCACGAAGAGAGTGGTGAGCCTATATTTTTTCAATATTGCACTTCTGAATGACAAGCCCTCATATGGTTATGTGGAAGGAAATTAAAAAAAAACAACTTACGGCTCTCAGAAGAGGAGGAGGAAAAATTGAAAACGAAAAAAAAACCCCTGAAAATAGCCATGTTATGAAGGGGTTAACAATAGTACACAATCTGTGATTTCAAATGTGGGTCTATTATATATATGCGAATATAAAGGTTGTGTCTTTTGTTGTGCTGTCCTATAATTGTCTAGGTTTTTATTTTCATTTTTTGCAAAGAACAAGTCCTAATTCATATAATCATAAATGGCCATCACGGGGTCCCTGTGCTAAAGTTAATTATTTATTGACTGCTAAAAGCAACTAATCTAGTTTTCTAGTAATGGGAAAAGCACAAAACAAAGTTTCTGGTTCTTAAAGAAGGAATATAATATGATATAACTGTCATCATATCTTCCTGTTAACTGATGAACTTCAACAGACTGCAAAATGGGCATGGGAAGAAAATGTATCCAGATCCTATAAGCGCTTAGCCGGGCAGTTTATAGAGTATATTGAGATTGACAGGTATTAAAATCCTACATGTTCTTTGCTTAATCTTAACCTAGAAAAAATTGTGAAAACATACCCTGCTGTAACTAAATAAAAGCATAGTGCATATAAACATAGGGTACTTAGTAAACACTGTTTTTGATCAAAAAAAGCATAAAGCCATACCACCAAACCAGTGTACCCAGTTGGGATAGTACCTACACTCTCTAATATTAAAACCGGTTTCGGTTTCTCTTTGTCTCATGGCCAGTGTGAACATGGTCTCACAAGTTCCATGTATACCATCTCATACTCCGGCTCACTTTTTTGTTTTTATGTAGTTTTTTTGTATTCAGTACAAACAGGGAGTGGCCCCCTTCTCAGTGAGCTGGACATTTCTTTCTGTGAATCCCCCTGACTGTGTGTGTCCTGTTGGGACCCGGTCACTCTCAGCCCTTAGCCACATTGAGGCCTATTTTAGACCCATGGTAAGGTTTTAATCCTAGAGAGTGTAGGTACTATCCCAACTGGGTACACCTTGACATTTGGTGGGATAGCTTTATGCTTTTTTTGATCAAAAACAGTGTTTACTAAGTACCCTATGTTTATATGCACTATGCTTTTATTTAGTTACAGCAGGGTATGTGTCGAGCCCCGGGGACGCTGTATCGGTGCATTACCTTCAGGGACTCCACTCGGCTCAGTCTTGTCACAGGTAGGAAATCTTCTATTTGTCGTGACGCCACTCTCAGAATTGCGGTCAGAGGGGACCGCCACTGCAGGTTGAGGGTCGCCTGGGGCTGATGGTGTGTGCAGTCAGTTGGGATAGCCTCCTGAGAGTGAGGCAAGCCCGAGGGCCCGGTGTAGGTGTGTAGAACCACAAGGCGCAGAATAACTCCACACAAGCAGGATGTCTTTCAGGGGTTTTACTCACTTCAGATGGCAGGGTGAGTAACCCGGGCGTAGCTGGGATGAACCAAGCTGGAACCAGGTATCCTTCAGGCTGACTTATGATGGTGACTACCGACTCGCCTTCCTTAGCCCTTGGTGGTTTGGGGTAACCCCGACTTTTAGTCCCTATGGGGGTCACCCAGGGAAGTTGCTGAAGCCTCTCTCCCCTTCGTTTGCCGTTTGCTTGTCGCCTGGACCAGATCACTCCAGCTGCTTGCCTCCTGTGAACTATGGGCCCTAACTGTGGCTACGTGGCTGCGGCTTTTGGGTGTTGTGGTGTGGGCTTTGAGGGCCCCACACCGGCAGGTTTAGCGAGGAAAGGTAGATCTATCCCCGCTCCGGGATCTGCCGCCCGTTTGGGCCTGGTACTCCCTAGCAGTCTCCTTACTTCACACTCCGTGCTCTCTCTTTAGCTGAAGATGGATTTCGGGTAGCACTCCTAGGTGACCGTTCTCCCCCGTCGGTAGCCACTGCGTGGACGCTGTCAGACTGCAACAGCCCCAGGGGTCTGCTCCCCTCCGAGCTCCCTGGACTCTGCACTGAACCGGCTCACTGCTCCTCCTCTCCTGTTCTTGCCTACGCCACCTAGCAACCAGGCTCTCTTACCACACCCCTTGAGAGGAGATGGAGGCTTTTGGCCCCCTCCACTATTCCAGTGGAGGTGAAGGCTTTGCCCCCTCCTGGGATCCCCAGGGGTCCTCTCAAAGGTACATGTGTGAGACCTGATCACTATGCGCCTGTGTAGTCACACCTCGGTCAGCCTTCTGGATTACCTGTATTGTACTGTCCCCAGCATGGGTGCAGTACTCAGTGGTGCCTGACCAGGTCAGGGGCGCCACATTCCCCCTTAGTTATCACCAGCACGTCCTCGGGCTGCAAGACAACATTTTAAAATGCATAAAACATTAAAACATGTAAAACATTTTTAAAACCACCAGGTACCATACATCACCACCCTCCACCCACAAGTCCGTTAACCCACCCTAAACCCTTTCAGGAGGCAGGTCACCGGTTTCTTTTGGTAACCAGGTCTGGGCCATCCACTTCCCCAGACCTTTCCTCCAATCTTCCTCTCCCGTTGGCCGCGCCTTCAGCCACTTCTGGCAGGATGTAGAGGCGGTTTTCATGGTCTGGTGGTCTTCAGGGCATACCTGGCCTGGTGAAGCCGCGCCTTCAGCCACTTCTGGCAGGATCCAGAGGCGGCCTTCACAGTTGGTGCTGACCAGGTACCCTCTTTGTGGTGGAGAGCCAGGCCCCATAAGCAGGCATGCTCTCTGGTCGCAGGTGAGCCAAGGCCCTATATACGGACGTGCTCCCTGGTTGCAGACGAGCCAAGCCCCTAAACAGGCTGGCTCTGGTGGTGGTGGTGCCCTCTGGTGTAACTATTTACACTGCGAGAGTTTGTGGCTATAGCCAGTTCATAGCCTTAAGGTTCATTTCTCACATTAGTTTATGTGGGCACATTGCTTAAACTTGAAAACGTTGCAAAACTTCAAACTGGTCAAACAGTAACTTGTTGTACTTCTTACTTTATGCAGATTCCTCCTCACCAGGGCTTGGGCCTGTAGGGCTGCGGCACCTGTTGCTTTCTTGACCTCTTTCTTCGTCTGTGTCTGTTTCTTTTTCTTTAGGACATGGTGTTACATCTAGTGCATACCAGCCTCTTTCTCCTTGATGCATTGTAAATTGCACTGTGTCTCCCATTCTTAGGTTTCTTCCAGGATGTCCTCTGGGCAAATGAGCTCTCACGTCTCTTCTATTGACAAAAATGCCTTCTTTCATACCAGGTGCAACTATAAAGCCGTATCCTGATTTTAGGCTGAAATCTTCTACTACTCCTCGACAAAGGGGTCCTCTGACCTGGGCTTTGGCTCTTCTCAGGAACCGTTTCTCCTCTAGGTCTCTGGCCGTTATTTCATCTCTCTGCTCTGGAGACTGCGGTGCAGGGAAAGACTGGGTTCTGCTACGGCGCCGTGTCTTGCGGACTGGATTCTGCGAGGTACAGCTTACAAGCTCCCAGGTGAGGCTTTTGGGTAGATCTTCTTCAGCAGACGGTGTTAGGTCTTCCTCATCCCAGCGGGAATATGGCAACATCTCCGGCTCTGGGCATGGATCCACTGCTGGTGGCTCCTGAGTCAGCTCCTCAGCTTCCTGGCCTCCCCTCCCCCTTAGTTCTTCTGAGCACTCCTTTGGTGGCAGTGCTGGGGATGGACTTTCATCAGCAGGCCCAGGCGGGGGACTCTTTGGCGTGGTTGCTGCAGGGGTTGCCGGAATCCTCTTGGGGGTGTGCGGAGGAAGCAAATACTGGTCCACCAACTCTTGTGGGAATTGAGCCTCTAGGTCAGCCTTCAGCTTCCAGTATTCGGGGTCCTCCCCCAGCGTGGGCTTCCTAGCAGGGACCTCTTTAGACTGGGGAGCGGTGTCTGCTCTGGCCTTGCAGGCCGGGGTAAACAATGGTACGTCTGTCTTGTCTTGGCGGGCCGCGCCTGGCATGGCGGCGGCCTGGTCTTGGCGGGCCGCGCCCTGCATGGTGGCGGCCTGGTCTTGGCGGGCCGCGCCCGACATGGCGGCGGCCTGGTCCGGCGTCGCTGTCGCGGCCTGGATCTGCGTCGCAGCTGCGATGGGATCTTTGCAGGCTGGGCTGGGCGTCGCTGCAGCGATCTGGGCTTGGCGGGCCGCACCTGGCGTGGCTGCGGCCTGGTTCAGCACCTCACTTGCGGCGCGGACGAGCGTTGCTGCTGCGGTGGGGTCTCGGCGGGCCGGGCCTAGCATGGCGGCGGCCTGGGTCAGCGTCACACCTGCGGCGCGGATGAGGGTCGCGGTGGCAGCCGGTTCTTTGCGGGCCGAGCAGGGCATCGCTGCGGCGGCCTGGGCTTGGCGGGCCGCACCTGGAGTGGCTGCGGCCTGGTTCAGCGTCGCCGCGGCGGGCGCCTCTTCGGGGACTACGGGCGTGGCAGCAGGGGTCGGGGCACTCGCGCCGGCAGGGGCAACACTGGACTCACCCATCGTTGGCGGCATCGGGGTCTGAGTCGTCACCGTCCGGTCTGGCACTCGGCGCGCGGCTCTCTCTTCATAGGCCTGAACCGCCGCGGTCATTCCCAGGAACTCCGCACGTCCCTCTCTGATCTGCCTTCCGACCCTGGCTTCCAGTTGATCGCAGAACTCGGCAAGCTCCCGACACCACCAGGCAGCGGAGCCTGGCTCTGGGTCTCTGTGTTCAGACGCCATTTCTTCTGCGTCTCTTTCCTCCAACAGCAGACTTGTGGCTTCCTTTCTGTCCCGACGTCTCTGAACGCTTCCGCTCTCTTCACTGGCGAGGTCAGAACTCTGCAGGGGATCTCTGGGTAGCCACACCTCTTCGTGGGCGGTAACTTCTCCCAGCGCGGGCTGCTGTTGTTTTTCAGCGCGCTTTTCATGGTGGCAATATGGCGGCGCTTCCAATTTTCCAAGCGGACCGCCCAGGCACATGGTCACCTGTCTGAACAGGTCTAGTCCTTATCCTGTTCGTGACGCCAGATGTGAAGCCCCGCAAGTATTGTGTCGGTGCATTACCTTCAGGGACTCCACTCGGCTCAGTCTTGTCACAGGTAGGAAATCTTCTATTTGTCGTGACGCCACTCTCAGAATTGCGGTCAGAGGGGACCGCCACTGCAGGTTGAGGGTCGCCTGGGGCTGATGGTGTGTGCAGTCAGTTGGGATAGCCTCCTGAGAGTGAGGCAAGCCCCAGGGCCCGGTGTAGGTGTGTAGAACCACAAGGCGCAGAATAACTCCACACAAGCAGGATGTCTTTCAGGGGTTTTACTCACTTCAGATGGCAGGGTGAGTAACCCGGGCGTAGCTGGGATGAACCAAGCTGGAACCAGGTATCCTTCAGGCTGACTTATGATGGTGACTACCGACTCGCCTTCCTTAGCCCTTGGTGGTTTGGGGTAACCCCGACTTTTAGTCCCTATGGGGGTCACCCAGGGAAGTTGCTGAAGCCTCTCTCCCCTTCGTTTGCCGTTTGCTTGTCGCCTGGACCAGATCACTCCAGCTGCTTGCCTCCTGTGAACTATGGGCCCTAACTGTGGCTACGTGGCTGCGGCTTTTGGGTGTTGTGGTGTGGGCTTTGAGGGCCCCACACCGGCAGGTTTAGCGAGGAAAGGTAGATCTATCCCCGCTCCGGGATCTGCCGCCCGTTTGGGCCTGGTACTCCCTAGCAGTCTCCTTACTTCCCACTCCGTGCTCTCTCTTTAGCTGAAGATGGATTTCGGGTAGCACTCCTAGGTGACCGTTCTCCCCCGTCGGTAGCCACTGCGCGGACGCTGTCAGACTGCAACAGCCCCAGGGGTCTGCTCCCCTCCGAGCTCCCTGGACTCTGCACTAAACCGGCTCACTGCTCCTCCTCTCCTGTTCTTGCCTACGCCACCTAGCAACCAGGCTCTCTTACCACACCCCTTGAGAGGAGATGGAGGCTTTTGGCCCCCTCCACTATTCCAGTGGAGGTGAAGGCTTTGCCCCCTCCTGGGATCCCCAGGGGTCCTCTCAAAGGTACATGTGTGAGACCTGATCACTATGCGCCTGTGTAGTCACACCTCGGTCAGCCTTCTGGATTACCTGTATTGTACTGTCCCCAGCATGGGTGCAGTACTCAGTGGTGCCTGACCAGGTCAGGGGCGCCACATATGTTTTCACAATTTTTTCTTTCGGTTTCTCTTTGTCTCATGGCCAGTGTGAACATGGTCTCACAAGTTCCATGTATACCATCTCATACGCCGGCTCACTCTTTTGATTTTTTATTTTTAATCTTAACCTAGCATAATTAAAGATGAGCAAATCAATGAGCAAGGCACTTGTCCACCACCACCCATTTCATTAGTCATGACTGCCAGACAAGAACTTTGCAAACATTTCTACCTAAGAAAGAAAACAAAAAAGTGAGCCGGAGCATGAGTTGTCATGCATGCAGCTTGTAAGCTCAAGTTCACACTGGCCATAGGACATAAAAAAAACAAAACTGCAGATAAATATAAACACTTACCCTGTTGCAACCAATTAAAAGCATAATGCATATAAACAAACATAGGATACTAAGGGGTACTTTGCACGCTGCGACATCGCTAGCATCGGCTAGCGATGCCGAGTGAGATAGTACCCGCCCACGTCACACATGCAATATCTTGTATGAAACGATTTTCATGGAGGATGGGAATGTACACATATATCCAATCATGGTAATAGAAATATTTTAACACATGATATCCCCATAATATTAGATTCCTAGTACCAGGATATACTCCTATAATTACTTAATAATAATAATAATAATTTATTCATTTATATAGCGCTATTAATTCCATAGCGCTTTACATACATTGGGAATGCTGTCCCCATTGGGGCTCACAATCTAAATTCCCTATCTGTATGTCTTTCTAATTACTTAAACAAATGTGGAAACCACACAATGAAGTCAAATAATCCATAAGTGTTTATTGATCAAAATCATAGAAACAAACAATTAAAAGGAATTACAACACAATTCCTAAGTGACAAAACATGGTTAAAGAGGATAATTAGAAGACCTCGCACATGTGGGGACCAGGGCCTTAAAAGTAATAGATGACTGAGGTTTTATAGATTATTGTATCTAGTAAAAGTGATAGAACCATATAAATCTCAGTCATCCCAATGTAACAATCCCCTCCTAAGTGAAAAATTGCATGGCATAAGTATAGAGGGGTTCCCCTAGTATCCTGGCACTACCATGTCCAAGATTGATAAGTAAGGTGGTCTCAAGGTACATACCAGCAATTCAAGTAGGAGGGAAGGTCCAGGGTCCGCGCCCAACAGCCGTTTCGGATTGCCTTTTTCAAGGGACACCGCACTTTGCACGCTGCGACATCGCTAGCATCGGTTAGCGATGCCGAGTGAGATAGTACTCTCCCCCGTCGCACATGCAATATCTTGTGATAGCTGCTGTAGCGAACATTATCACTACGGCAGCTTCACACGCACTTACCTGCCCTGCGACGTCGCTCTGGCCAGCGACCCGCCTCTTTCCTAAGAGGGCCGGTCATGCGGCGTCACAGCGACGTCACACGGCAGGCGGCCAATAAAAGCAGAGGGGCATAGATGATCGGGACGTAAACATCCCGCCCACCTCCTTCCTTCCGCATAGCCGGTGGAGGCAGGTAAGGAGATGTTCCTCGCTCCTGCGGCTTCACACACAGCGATGTGTGCTGCCGCAGGAACGAGGAACAACATCGTATCTCCTATTGGTGCGACATTATGAAAATGACCGACGCTACACAGATCACAGATTTTCGACGCTTTTGCGATCGTTTATCGGCGCATCTAGGCTTTACACGTTGCGACGTCGTTACTGGCGCCGGATGTGCGTCACTTTCGATTTGACCCCGATGATATCGCAGTAGCAATGTAGAAGCGTGCAAAGTACCCCTCTAAACTCTATTTTGATCAAAAAAGCGTAAAGCCACCCCACCACGACAATGTGTACCCAGTCGGCACAGTAACTACACTCTCTAATATTAAAACCTCACCATGTGTCAACAGACATCAATCTGAATAAGGGCAGAGAGTGGCTGGGTCCCAACTGGTCACAAAACCATGGGAGGCACCAGATGAAATGCCCTGCTCACTGAGAGGGGGCCGTACCATATTTGTACTGAGTACAAGAGACTACAAAAGAAAACAAAAAAGTGAGAGGGAGTATGAGTTGGTGTGCATGCAGCTTGTAAGCTCATGTTCACACTGGCCATAAGACATAAAAAAACAAAACTGAAAATATATGTATAGTCACTGCTCCCTACACTCATGATTCCAAGTGTGTGGAGCAGCGAATATAACGGCAGCTGATGGAGTGGTAAATGGACATGCATGACAGTGACATCATGTACTGCATGACTTACATGCTGAACTCAGTTGACAGCATGACAGTATTGAAGGATGACACCAGGAGAGTGGATGAAAGGTGAATATAATCTTTTTTTGTCTTATTGTGTGTGGCAATATGGGGGATCATATGTACCAGGATGGGGTCAGGATAGGGACATATGCCAGGATGGGGCCATGATGGGGACATATACCAGAATGAGGATGTATATCTGGATGGGGCCATGATGGGGACATATACTAGGATGGAGCTATGATGGGGACATCTACCAGGATGGAGACATCTACCAGAATGTTGCTATGAAGGGAACATAAATACCAGGGCAGGGCTATTATGTTGACATACATATATAACAGGATGGAGCCATGATGGGGATATATACTAGGATGGGGCAATGATGGGGACATATACCAGAATGGAGACATATTCCAGGATGGAGCTTTGATGGAGACATATACCAGTATAGGGATATATACCAGGATGGAGCTATGATGGGAACATATACCAGGATGGGGCTATGATGGGGACATATACCAGGATGGAGACATATACCAGGAAGGGACTATGAAGTGGACATAAATACCAGGATGGGGCTATGTTGGGGGCATATATACCAAGATGGGGTTATGTTGGGGACATATATACCAAGATGGGGTCATGATGGGAACATATATATACAAGGATGGGGCTATGTGGGGACATATACCAGAATAGGGCCAGGATGTGGACATATATACCAGGATGGGGCCACATATACCAGGATGTAGACATATATAACAGGACGGGGCCATAATGGTGACATATATACCAGAATGGGGCCAGATATGCCAGTATATAGTGATTGGGTCATATACCATGATAGGGCCATGAAGGGGACATATACCAGGATGGAGACATGATGGGGACATATACCAGGATGGAGGACATACTTACCAAGATGAGGGACACATTTACCAAAATTCTAATCATGCACCCTCCCTTCTGAGCACTGCCTTTTGTCCAAACAGGACTTTTTGGCTATGTTTAGCACATTTTTGTTCATAAAAGAAAGTGGGTAGCAAACTCTGTGTCCACTTTCTGGTGCTACCTCTTGTTAAAGTGAGAAATTTTCAACATGACAACCGAATGTTATGGAATTCTGTAGGTTCAAAATGCCTACTATCAACCTGGGTGAAACTTTTTAGGGGTCTAAAATGTGCTCATTTCAATAGGGTTTCTGCTGTTTAGGTACCTTAGGGGACCTGCAAATGCGACATGGTGCCCGCAATCTATTTCAGCCAAATTTCAGTGTTTCAAAATTCAAATATTGCCCCTTCCAATCTGAGCCCTCCCAATTGTCCAAATAGAACTTTTTGACTACTTGTTGGATATTGCCACTCTCATAAGAAAGTGGGTAACCAACTAAGGGAATTACTTTTTGGTGTTACCTTAAGGGCCCTGCAAATGTGCAATCTATTTCAGATAAATTTGTTTCAAAATTCAAAAATGTCTCCTTCTCTTCCCAGCCCTGCTGTTTGTCCAAACAGAGATTTCTGACCACATGTAGGGTATCAGCGCACTCAGAAGAGACTGGATTACAAGTGTTGGGCTCCATTTTGTCGTGCTATCCCTTGTAAAAGGGAATAAATTTGGGCTGAAACCACCCTTTAAAGGTATTATTTTTCCATTCCACTTTGCATTAATTCCTGTGTAGCACCTGAAGGGTTAAAATAAATTCCTGACAGAAGTTTTGAAGTATTTGAGAGGTGTAGTTTTTAATATGATATACATTTTTGGAAGTTTCCAAGATATAGGCCCCTTAAAGTCAATTTAAATCTAAATTGATCCCGAAAGAAACATATTTTGTAAATTTCTTGAAAAAATTAAATATTGGTGCTTAACTTTTAACCCTTCTAAAATCTTAACAAAATAAAATGATTTTTCAAAAATGATTCAGATATAAAGTAGACATATGGAAAATGTTATGTATGAATTATTTTGTACAGCATGACTAACTGTTTAAAGAATATAAAAATTGAAAGTTTGAAATATGCAATTTTTTCCAAAATTGTCATCAAAATTTTGATATTTTGACAAATAAAAGCAAAAAAAAGCACCAGCAAAGTACAATGCATCATGAAAAAACAGTCTCAGAATCACAGGGATCCTGTCACGCTTGCTGGGTAGGACAAACGTGGCACGTGCATTCAGATCTATGGGAAACCTGACACACAGCAAAAGTGCAACAAACAATACCACAAGTAAGGAGGAACATAGTGGGCCCCAGCACTAGTGAGAGGGGTAGATGGGACACCTCCTGCACTCACCCTAAACTGGCCCTACTCTCCTAACCATGCCATCAGGAACCTGTGACTCTGAGAAACCCTGTAGATACTCTTGCTTGTGCGCTGGCAGAGGAGGGACGCTAGCCCCACCACTGCACTAATACGACACATGGAAAGGTAAGAAACATGGTAAAATAGCAACAAAAAAGGATAAAGCCCAACTTCAGGAACACTCCTCAACTGGACCTACCACCAAGGCGACCAGAATACAAAGTGTTTGTATCTTCAGCAGGGATTGCTGGGAAACCCCACTACTTAAACCAACAGGGCAGGGATACAAACCACATGCAGCAGACATGCTCTGCTAAAAGCTGCTGGAAACAAAACTGATATTAACTCCTTAAGCACAAAAATAATTGAAACTATGTTTAAATATAGAGTCTTAGATGGTAATGAGTGACTCTAGTCCTGAACCTGTCATTAGTCTCTAAAGACAGAGAGAGGACCATGACAGTACCCCTACATTAACGAGAGTCCTCAGGACTCTTAAGACTAGAAATATTGTTCACCTAATCGAATGTGAACATGCCCCTCCGGCACCAGCTATGCACTCTGGAGATAGTGGTAATGATGTAGGCTCAACACATTTCTGGAGCAAGGACCTGTGGACAACACTATGGGTATTAAGTGTTGGGGGTTGCTCCAGCCACATGGCCATAGGGTTAACAATCTCCATAACTCTAAAAGGACCAACAAACCTCAAGCCTAGTGCCCCCGATGCACTTTTCCACTTGGCATTTTTGGTGTTTATTACCTACACGTACTCATTCATAAGCAGGTCTGTACCTGAGTGTTTATTACCACACACACACACGTCCAGTAACAGAGGAAGAATTCCTGAACGAACCTACAATAGGAGTATGTCCCTGTTTTTTTAACACCCTCTCCTCTGGAATTGGATACCTACTGGGAACAACTACCCTTCCAAAATCATCTCTAATGGGGCAGCACTGAGACCTACTCTTCTCCTGGTATGAAGGTAGCGTGACATACTTTTTCTTAGATACCTTGCTATTTACCACTAACAGACAGGGAGGTGGGTCCTTAATCAATACCGCAGAAAATGTAGCACCCAGGCACCTACCTTCACTGAAACTGCCTCAATTGACTACCTCCCCTCCTCCTCTGACTGCCAGTCAATCACCGGATTAGGCCTTTTCAACCAGGGAAGGCCTAACATGATATAAGTGTCAGACTCTTCAAGACATAGCAGGATAGCCATTCACTATGTACATTGCCCACTCGCAGGTTAAGATTTGGCATTGTATGGTTAAACTCCCTTTGGCTGAGAGGAGCTGAGTCGATAGCCTGAATGGGAATGGATCTTGGCTACGAGTCAAACTCCGAGCCTGAGCAAAGCAAGAAGCACTGGCTCCGCTGTCTACCAGAACAGAGCTCATCTCAGTTATTCCCTCAATATCCACCTCCACTGTTGTGGTGAACTGGGTGGTATAAATGAAGGAGATATACATGGGGTGTTCGCCTCCCTCTACCCGACCAGGAGGACGTGGCTTAGTACCAGATGGACTTGGCTTAGGTATTAATGAACAGGATCCAATTTAATGACCTTCATCTCCTCAGTAGAAGCAAGACCCAGATCCACGACAAACCACAAGCAATTTAATCTGAGGAGAGTCTCTCCCCAACTGCATGGGTTAGTCAGCCTGCACCAGTGGAATTTCTTGCCTGAGAAGAATAACAGGGGACAGGGTCTCTCTTCCTGAGGCGTCTATCCACTCTGATAGTGAGGGCCATGGCAGCCTCCAGCAACTCTGGGGCGTCATATTGCATTAAAGAGTCCCTTTGCCTACCTGACAAACCCAGACAGAAACAACTCCTAAGCGCAGGGTCATTCCATAGGGTGTAAGTGGCCCATCTCCGGAACTATGAACAATATCCCTCTGCTGGGCATGCCCCCTGCTGGAGCTTACGAAGTTTAGATTCCACAAGTGTATACCAGGGCTAAAGTCACAAAAAATCAATCTACCGACCGCAACTACTGGAAGTCGGTAGGCAGAGAGAAGGCACAGGACTGCGTCTCTACATGCAATAGACAGACTACAATCCCCACTCGCTGTTCCCTACTCCCTGAAGTACAAGGGCGGAGCCTGAAGTACAATTTAGAAGCTTACCTGGAGGTGGTAAATTTATTCCTCCCACCAGAAAACCTATCCAGGAGGGCTATCTTGGGTTCTGGTTGTGCTTGGGCATGGGCTGAGACCTGAAACCCTGAAATTTGCTTCAGTTGCTGCACAACCTGAAAGCGCAGATCCATGACCTCCCGAGAGAAGGTCTGCATCAGGTGTGTAAGTGCAGCTGCCTGAGCCATAGAGACACAGGGAAAAAAGTTAAGGGGCTGAAGATAATGTCACGCTTGCTGGGTATCACAAACGTGGCATATGCGTCCAGACCTAGGGAAAGGCTGACACACAACAAAAATATAACAAACAATACCACAAGTAAGGGGGAACACAGGGGACACTATAACAACAGTAGGCCCTAATGCTAGTGAGAGGGGTAGATGGGACACCTCCTGCAGTTACCTGCAGCTGTCCCTACTTTCCTAGCAATTCACTCTACGTCTCCTCAACTGTTGCTGAGCAGGAACCTGTGACCCTGAGAGACCCAGTAGATGCCTTGGCTAGTGCACTTTCAAGCGAGGGAGTCTAACCCCACCGCTGCACTAATACGACACAAGGAAAGATAAGACAAAAAGGGGAAAACAGCAACACAAAAGGATAAAGTCTGACATCAGGAACACTCCTCAACAGGACCTTTCATTAAGGTGGCCACAATATAAAGGATTTGTATCTTCAGCAAGGATTGCTGGGAAACTTTGGCTAACAAACACTATATAAGGAGGAATCCCAAAGAACAATTTAACAAATCAAAAATTTCCTAAAAATACTATTTATTAGATATGAATTAAAACACAATGGGTGGTATACCTTACAAATCCTCCATAAAAAAAAGTACTTGAGCAGAAGATATTGAGCAAGAACAGAAAATGTGCACGCTATGAGCTCTAGCCAATAGCACCTACAAGGCCCTAGTGCTGCCCCTAAGTGCTGACTCTACCTGTCAGCGGAGGTTGGCCCCCTAAACAGCACAAATGGTGCCCCCACTCAACGTCAACTTGCCCTCGGAATCCCTGATAGAATCCTTATGCTCAAACGTGCAAGTACTAATCAATCCACAAACAACAACCACAATATTTCAAGTTATCTTCTTGTTTTCTTATATATTTTACATATATTGTCACTAGAATAAAAAATATGTTTATTTCCTGGAAAATTGTAAAATTCCCGTATACAGAAGCAGAATGTCAGAGAGAGACTGGATGGAGCCTCCAGACTGTGATTACTGTTCAGAATGTTAAATGGGAGCAAATCTATTTGCAAGGGAAATCGGAATCTGTGCTGTAACTGAGAGAACATCTCTGGATGTTTACCCTTACACATTTCTATCAGCATTGCAGTCACTCCTGTTAGTAATACCGCCGACTTACAATGCAACAATTAGAAATCACAAGAAAAATCTCATCAAAGTCTTTCCAACTTGTCTTTCAATCCAGGAGAAAGTGTTCATATTCTCATTATTCTGGTCCTCATGTCAAGTCTGAGCCAAGGTTTTAAAATGAGGATTTTAATCACAAATTGGACTAGACGAAATATGCTAGCCAGTTTAATATCTATTGGTATTCTAAATGGGAAATTAAAACAGAAGTGTTTGGTATTAAGAACAAAGTCAATCCATTCTAATCCATTCTGAAATCCAAAAGGTAATATAAATGAATGTGCCACCCCCTGGACACACAAGCTACTTGAAGACTCTTTAGCTCTATTACACCATGTACAATTATGCAGTTCCAAAGATGCCTTTAGAAGCTACAAAAAAAAATTATCAGTCAATCCCTCTTAGCCTGAAAACAGCATTGTGGCTTTAACTAAAGTCTAAGTAAGTGACATGAATAATAATCCTTCCTGTTCCGATGCATTGTTTGGCTCCTAAAATGAATATGAACAGTGAAATGAGTTTTATAATAATTTCACTTGTATAGTTGTTCAGTTTCTTTTCTCGTTAATAATTATGCAAGAGGCGACAGGGAATTTACTGGGGAAAAGAATTTGACAACGTCCCAAAAGTAGGTGAAAAAATGCAAATACATGTAGCATCTTTAATCCGCCATAGATGCAACTCAGGGGGGGACACTGACAGCTTGGGGCCCCTGTGCAAGAAATTGTGCCTGGGCCCCCCTCCTTTTATGGCGACAAAGCTACAAATATAGATATATATATATATATATATATATATATATATATATATAGATATATATATACATATATTATATATAGTACCCTCTTTTGTTATGTACAGCGCCATCCCTTACATATCGGATGCTCTTGTTATTTTTGTTATTTATTATGACCTCTCTTTTTTTTCAGTGTCCTCTCTTGTTAGATATAAAATTACATGACTGCTGATGGAACATGGTAAAGATTCTTTTCTGATGGACTGGTCTTCTCGTCAGATACCACTCCACTCCAGCAGTCATTTTATATCTAAAATGAGAGGAATATATAATAAAGAGAGGGAGCTATGAATAACAAAAAAAACAAGAATACGCTATGTAAGGCCTGAAACACACATCCGTGAAACACGTGCGTGTTTGGTCCGTTTCCGTGTATACTGGAGACACGGCCAAACGTGCATCAATGTTACTATATCTCAGCGGTTACACTTGCGTTCTTGGTTATGTCCGTGAGTCCGTCTCCGTGATGCGTTTTTTGGTCCGTGTCTCACGCCAGCATGTCCGTTTTCTGCACGCAACACGCAGCACGGACCCAATGAAAGTCAATGGGTCTGTGCGCACGTCCGAGTGACACGGACGCATCTCTGTTTGCTCCCTGTACGTTTTGTGCTTTTTTCATGTGATGTCGGTCTTTTTTCTTTTTCTGTTTCTTTCTCTCCCTCAGTCCGTCGGTCGGTCTCTATGTCTGTCGGTCAGTCTCTCTGTCTTATCTGTCCCTCTAGCTGTCTGTCGGTCAGTTCCCCCCCCCTCTCATACTTACCGTTCCCCGATCTCCGGCGCGGCGCTGCACGGCTGTTATAAAAACTCCGGCGGCTTTTACTATTTTGAAAAGGCCGGCCGCCCATTAATCAATCTCGTACTCCCTGCTTTACCCGCCCACCGGCGCCTGTGATTGGTTGCAGTCACACACGCCCACCACGCTGAGTGACAGGTGTCTCACTGCACCCAATCACAGCAGCCGGTGGGCGTGTCTATACTGTGCAGTGAAATAAATAAATAAATAATTAAAAAAACCGGCGTGCGTTCCCCCCCATTTTAATACCAGCCAGATAAAGCCATACGGCTGAAGGCTGGTATTCTCAAGATGGGGAGCTCCACGTTATGGGGAGCCCCCCACCCTAAAAATATCAGTCAGCAGCCGCCCAAAATTGCCGCATACATTATATGCGACAGTTCTGGGACTGTACCCGGCTCTTCCCGATTTGCCCTGGTGCGTTGGCAAATCGGGGTAATAAGGAGTTATTGGCAGCCCATAGCTGCCACTAAGTCCTAGATTAATCATGTCAGGCGTCTCCCCGAGATACCTTCCATGATTAATCTGTAAGTGACAGTAAAAAAACACACACACACCTGAAAAAATCATTTATTAGAAATAAAAAACACAAACAAATTCCCTCATTACCAATTTATTAACCCCGACAAAGCCCTCCATGTCCGGCGTAATCCACGGACCTCCAGCGTCGCTTCCAGCTCTGCTGCATGCAGGTGACAGGAGCAGCAGAATACACCGCCGCTCCGGTCATCTCCGCGCAGCTAATGAGATGAGTAGCGCGATCAGCTGAGCTGTCACTGAGGTTACCCGCGGCCACCGCTGGATCCAGCGGTGGCCGCGAGTTACCTGACTGACAGCAGCTGATCGCGCTACTCATCTCATTAGCTGCGTGGAGATGACCGGAGCGGCGGTGTATTCTGCTGCTCCTGTCACCTGCATGCAGCAGAGCTGGAAGCGACGCCGGAGGTCCGTGGATTACGCCGGACATGGAGGGCTTTGTCGGGGTTAATAAATTGGTAATGAGGGAATTTGTTTGTGTTTTTTATTTCTAATAAATGATTTTTTCAGGTGTGTGTGTGTTTTTTTACTGTCACTTACAGATTAATCATGGAAGGTATCTCGGGGAGACGCCTGACATGATTAATCTAGGACTTATTGGCAGCTATGGGCTGCCAATAACTCCTTATTACCCCGATTTGCCAACGCACCAGGGCAAATCGGGAAGAGCCGGGTACAGTCCCAGAACTGTCGCATATAATGTATGCGGCAATTCTGGGCAGCTGCTGACTGATATTTTTAGGGTGGGGGGCTCCCCATAACGTCGAGCTCCCCATCCTGAGAATACCAGCCTTCAGCCGTATGGCTTTATCTGGCTGGTATTAAAATGGGGGGGGACCGCACGCCGTTTTTTTAAATTATTTATTTATTTATTTCACTGCACAGTATAGACCCGCCCACCGGCTGCTGTGATTGGGTGCAGTGAGACACCTGTCACTCAGCGTGGTGGGCGTGTCTCACTGCAACCAATCTCAGGCGCCGGTGGGGAGAGAAAGCAGGGAATACGAGATTGTTTAATGAGCGGCCAGCTTTTTCAAATTAGAAAAAGCCGCCGGAGCAGTGTGAATGCCGTGCAGTGCCGTTGATCGGGGATCGGTGAGTATGAGAGAGGGGGGGGACACTTCAGTCATTCGGGGGATTAGCGGTCACCGGTGAATCCTTCACAGGTGACCGCTAATCAATACACGGCACAAAGACAGAGCCGCGGCATGACAATGAAGTCGGGTGAAGTTCACCCGAGTTCATTCTCCTCCCGCTACTCTGTCTTCCGACACGTAGTAACGACATTTTGCATCACACACGTACATTTCACACGGACAACACACACACACGTCAGTTATTTCACTCACGCACACACGGACATTCCACACGCACATACGGCTAGCATACGGGATACACACGCAGGCCACACATACCATAAAAACGGACCTAAAAAACGGAAAACGGACCCGAAAAACGGCCCGTTTTACACGGACGTGGTTTTCACGGATGTGTGGCGGAGGCCTAAGAGATGCTGCTATACATAATAAGAGAGGACACTATATAGTAAGGGACAGTTCCATATATAACTAGAGAGGACTCTACATAATTAGTAACGCCAGACATGAATAGAGAGGATGCTAATAAGGGACAGTGTTATACAGTGTTATACATAGTAAGAGAGGAAACTATGTAATTAAGGACGGTGGTTTATGTGACGCCCTGGCAAAACCAGGTAGTCACAAATAGGCCCCCGCATTACACCTTCCCTCATTAGGAAACACACAGCAAACCAGAAAACCTAGTAACCCCCCCTTAGGGAAAGATAGACACACCAGTGGGCGTGACCAGGCAATTGGGACATGCCCACCCAGGGGTCCAGACAGCCCGGGGCAGGAAAAACAGTAGATTAGTCTGAAGTTCAGTTTGGAGAGGCGTGTATTTGAACGGTACCAGGGTAGGAGCCCTGCTGCTACTGGCTAGGAGGCAGACGGTGGTCTCCGTCAGCAGGAGACGGGAAGACGGCTCGGTGGAACCAAGGTGGACCGGGACAGGGTTGTAGCCCACCAGTACCGACACAGGAAACCAACCCAGAAACCGGAGCACAAAGGGGGGTACTCGGACCCTGAAGCCAGAACCAGAACCAACTGGAGCTGGTTAATTAACTGATTGAGGCCAGGACTAGAGGTCCTGTCCCACCCAAAATCCCTCATGGAAGACAACAGCACACCGATTAGGGATAAGAGGTCACCCCATAGATCCCACGGGCCAGCGTCTGCGGGCACGGCTCCTCAGGCCACATCCAGCCGGGAGCGGACTCCTGAGTTTCACACTAGGAAAGTCCACCTTACACAAAGCAGTGCAGAGAAAAGGATAGAGACCGCCAGCCGGGTGGGGGACCCGAATGCAACCGGCCGCGGCACCGGCCACCATCACCTTGGTTTACCAGAGACTTGCGTGTTTTACTAACAGTGAGTACACCAGCACCCCCTGCGGTCGCCATCCCCTGCACACACCAACCGGGTCCCGGGGCCACCATCCCTGCCCATGGAGGGGTTATCAACTTGCTGCACAACATCTCTCCCGGGTGCCCCGTAACAGCAGCGGTGGTGTCCCACCTCACCACACACCGTGGGTGGCATCACAAACTTCATACGGCCCAGCCCATACATCTACGTCCCCCCATTTATTTGGCGTGTCCGCGAGACCCCGGGTCCAGAGACCCTCGAGCCACCACCCCTGAATGCCCGGTTGTGAGCAGCGCCGGCTGCTGGCACGGGGACGGCACAGTTGACATAGTGAATGAGTACATTAAATACTAATGAACAGTGCTTTACATAATGAGAATACATTCCTGGATCCGTGTGCAGTGTCAGTGTGCTGCCTGACTTTTTTTTTCTCAGACAGCACAAAGACTCATGGAGTATATACGGTTCCTCATAATCGTATCAGAACAGCACATGGTCGCAGATCTAATTCTCGGATCCATGATTTTCACAGATATGTGAATGGTTCTATTAAATTCTGAGTCCATGTGACATCCAATAAAATAATCTGGCAACACACGGACATATCACACGAATGTGGCTTAAGGGATTTAACAAATAGCTGCATAATTCTAAGACATACAGTACAGAATAAATAATTCCATCCACTGACTTTTCACTGATGTCATATCCGATTAGTTTTCTGTTGTTTCTTCTCAATCTGGTCAGACCTTCATGTCGCCATCTTCCAGCCACGACTTGTCTTATCACTGATCACCGCAGCCCTGAAATAGCAAGAACACATATATTGTATATATATATACATTTGCCTCCTGAAAAAAATCCCCCACACTATGCCCCTGAATACAAATATGTACCAGACTATATATTATACAATTTGCCACATACACGTTTCAGGGATCAAAGTCCCCTTCTTCAGGACCAAGGAAGAAATCAACAATAACATATTAACAATAATATCAATATTGTTGATTTCTTCCTTTGTCCTGAAGAAGGGGACTTTGATCCCTGAAATGCATAGAACTGTAAAATAAAGAAGTTTATTAAATCATTAACCCCGTTATCCTCTCTAGTACTGGAGTGTCTAGGCAGTGTCAGAGTTACTGAAATATTGTAAGATCATGACTGTGTGACGTTAAGTTGTGCACCATGATTGTATGATATACATTGACCTCCGAGGCCTTGATGCTGACAGAAGTCCTGGTGTCCAGTTAAGAGGCAAGAGATGTGACACCAAAAAGAAGAGGATCGGACAGCAAGCAGTGAGGTGTATAGAGAGTATTGTTTTTTTTTTTTTTACCAATACTCACCTTATCATTCACCTTTCCAACCGCCTCACTGCCTCCAATCTAGTCTAGTTCTTTTCATCATCACGCACTTCATCTTTGTCCTCTTCACTATAGGCCAGTAATTCCAGCCGCATACAGGCCTTGGCGGTCACTGTATGACAAAATATTGCGCCGCATGTCTTGACATCACAATGTCCCAACTTTACAAGGACTAAATGTGGCCTGAATACCTGGCTTATAGTGAAAAGGTCAGAGATGTGACGGCAGAAAGATGAGGACTGGATGGTGAGCAGCAGTGCTACTGTAGAGGTGAGCAATGAAGCGAGCATTAGTTTTGTGGCGGTTTTTTCTACACCTTACATTAGTAATTATAAGTCATACATAAGTTGAATGATCGTAAGTCGGGGATTGCCTGTATGGTAAAATGAATGGTGTCTTACAAAACTGCAAATCGTCCCACAATATTTAAGCCTCATAAATATATGGTTAACAGAAACATACAAAAGATATGGATTTTTGAAAAAAGGGAAGAAAAAAATTAAAATATGAAAACAAATATTTAGAGCATCATTGAAGGTTTAAGCATGATGAATTTTGTGATTAAGCAATAGTTTTACAGTAGGTAAAAACAAAATTTATTTTTTGCATCCATGGTGGTTGTCTACATTACTAAAACAGTAAACACTTATAACATTTCACACGATTCATTTCATGGTTTCCAATTCAACACTACAACTGCAGTGATACACCGCAATAGTGGAGCGCACCTATGCTATTTGTACAGTGCAAAGATCATGAAAACTTTACGAGAATATCCCAGCTATGCAAATAACAGAGCACCATTGAGTACTGTGCTAATAAAGCTAGTAAGGGACAGACATTTTTCATGCGCTAGACTCTAAAGGGTACTTTACACGCTGCGATATCGGTGCCGATATTGCTAGTGAGCGTACCCGCCCCCGTCGGTTGTGCATCACGGGCAAATAGCTGCCGGTGGCGCACAACATCGCCAACACCCATCACACGACTTACCTTCCCTGCGACGTCGCTCTGGCCGGCGATCCTCCTCCTTTCTAAGGGGGCGGTTCGTTCGGTGTCACAGCGACGTCACATGGCAGCTGTCCAATAGCAGAGGAGGGGCGGAGATGAGTGGCCGGAACATGCCGCCCACCTCCTTCCTTCCTCATTGCTGGTGGACGCAGGTAAGGAGATGTTCGTCGTTCCTGTGCTGTCACACATAGCGATCTGTGCTGCCGCAGGAACAACGAACAACATCGTACCTGCAGCAGCAACGATATTTGGAAAAGGAGCGACGTGTCAACGAGCAACGATTTTTCACGTTTGTCGCTCCTTGGTGTCACACGCTGTGATGTCGCTAACAGCGCCGAATGTGAGTCACTAACAACGTGATCCCGACGATATATCGTTAGCGATGTTGCACCCTTAAGATCTAAGACTTTTTCTATGTACACAAAAGGTCATTTTCTCTGAAGTATTGTTCACAAATTTGTCTGTGTTAGTGATCACTTCTCCTTTCCAAGATAATCCATCCACCTCACAGGTGTGGCACATCAAGATGCTCATTAGACAGCATGATTATTACACAGGTGCGCCTTAGTCTGGCCACAATAAAAGGCCACTCTTTATGTGCCGTTTTATCACACAGCGCAATACTATAGATGTCGCAAGTTTTGAGGGAACGTGTAATTGGCATGCTGACTGCAGGAAAAAACAGAGCTGTTACCTGTGAACTGAAAGTTCATTTCTTTACCATAAGCGGTCTCAAAAGTGTTTAAAAAAATTTGATAGTACATTCATCCGGCCTCATAACCGCAGACCACATGTAACCACACCAACCCAGGACCTCCACATAAAGCATCTTCACCTCCAAGATCATCTGAGACCAGCCACCCGGACGGCTTTTGCAACAATTGGTTTGCATAACCAAAGAATTTCTGCACAAACTGTCAGAAACAGTCTCAGGAAAGCTCATCTGACTGCAGTTTGTCGTCGTAAGCGACTTGAGTGGGCAAATGCATTGCTCACATTCAATGGCGTCTGGCACATTGGAGAGGTGTTCACTTCACGGATAAATCCTGGTTTTCATCGTGCAGACCAGATGGTAGACTATGTGTATGATATCATGAGGGTAAGCAGTTTACTAATGTCAACGTTATGAATCAAGTGGTCCATGGTGGCGGTGGGGTTATGGTATAGGGAGGCATATGTTATGGACAAAGAACACAGGTGCATTTCTTTGATGATAATTTGAATGCACAGAGATACTGTGACGAGATCCTGAGGCTCATTATTGTGCCGTTCCCCCACGACCATCACCTTATGTTGCAGTATGATAATGCATAGCCCCATGTTGTAAGGGTCTGTAGACAATGCCAGGAAGCTAAAATCATCCTAGTTTTTGCATGGCAGCATACTCACCAGACATGTCACGCATTCAACATGTTTGGGATACTCTGGATTGACTCTGGATATTTATTAGCCTCAGCTATTGAAGAAGAGTGGGGCAACATTCCACAAGTCACAATCAACAAACCAATTAACTTTATGCAATGGATGTGTTGCACTATGTGAGACAAATTGTGGTCAAACCAGATACTGCCTAGTTTTCGAACCACCCAGGACTCACCTAATACTGTAAAACTACACATTTTAGAGTGGCCTTTTATTGTGGCCAGCCTAAGGCACACCTGTGCAATGATCATGCTATCTAATCAGCATCTTGATATGCCACACCTGTGAGGTGGAGGGATTATCTTGGAAAGGAGAAGTGCTCGCTAACACAGATTTAGACATATTTGTGAACAATATTAGACTGAAAAATTCCTTTTGTGTACATACAAGAAGTATTAGATCTTAGAGTTCAGCTCATGAAGAAAGGGAGCAAAAACAATTGTGTTGCATTTATATTTTTGTTCAGTGTATATACTATTACTGAATATAAGAATTGATTCAGCAGGATGAGATGCATTACTTTGTACGGCTGAACAAGGAAATCCGATAAAGATATGGATGGAAAAAAACTACCTAGACTATATCTTTGTTTCAAAAGTTCCCAGAATATTCAGTACCATATGGAGGAATGGAGAATGTTACTTCATAGAAGGAATGTGGTGTTGCATACTGGTGACATTTAATTTGCCCCTGCTTCCGTAAACCGCTTGATTGAGGCTCAGTGCATACGTAATACTGCAATCAGTGCTATGCTAACTGCAAAGGAAAGATGAAAATTCACCAACTATACAGGCTTATGATTGAAATGCTCCTCATACACTCTTCAATGCCAAATGATTTAGGGAAAAATGCACAAGAGGACACCAGAGTCCTGGAAAGACAGACCTGTCTATTAACCCTAAGCCTACTCCAAAAATCCCAGAAGATAGCATAGAAATATAGAAAGCATCCATCCATGACCCATGTGACACTATATAGCTGGGCTATAAACGTTTCATGGATATCGGTGGCAGATGAAGCATCACTTTGCATTTATAAGATGTTACAAGTGCCGCTAAGACAACATGTCATACATGGAGACTGTTCTAAATATTTCTGCGGATTCTTCAAAAGCATCTGGAGACTAAACAGTATGAATTATTAGTCAGAGCACCAGGGGTTCTTTCCATTTTCTATCCACTAATCATCTGGAACTGAATCTTTCTCCCGCTATAGCGTATAGGGAAGTGAATATTTAATGAAATAGTTATTAAATAATGCTGCATCGAGGGACTCTCTTTTAGGGATGAAAGAGAATGAAGAGTTTCCTGGCAGTATGGTTGACATTAATCTCTTCTGAATTTGGCAAATGTGGCACCACAGAGCTGACATACAGTAAAACGATAAAGATGGGCCTATGGAAACATTTATTCTACTTATTTTTATTCCCAGCTAAATGTAATGTTATGATTATTTTCAAGCTTGCTGTTCTATAAATTAAAGGGGATGCTCAGTAATCAGCTATAATCCATGCCGAGACCTGACAGCAAGTGTTCAGTTCTATTGCTAATACCCCCAAAAGGAAAATAAAGCATTACACATTGCAAATAGCATCTAAAGAGAGGAAAAGGACTTAAATTCTAGTTGCCACCTATTGGAAGCAGCAATCCTAAAAGTCACTGTCAACCCTTTAACAAGCCTTACCACAGCTTAGGATAAAAGCAGATAATCTATTTGTAGATATGTGTTTCAAGCAGTGGCGTACCATCAATAGAGGCAGACCATGCCACTTGTACGAGGCCTGTGAGCTGGAGGGGCCCGCCGCTGCCCGCGTTGTGTGCATTTTCAATTTTATGTATAATGCCCCCGGGGCAGTCACTAAGCAGCTGATTAAGGCTACTGGGTACCGGCGCTGTTTGTATAGCTGCAGGCTGACCACAACACAGAGAAGCAGACTCACCCACACTGCAACCTGTGCACCGCCTGTGCCGAAGAGGAGGGAGTGGCAAGGCAGATTCTTCTTCCAGTCAGAGAGCTGTGAGCGATGCCAGGAGGAGAAAAGCCAATCAGGAGAGGGGGAGAAGCTTGTTCAGTACGGCGCGGGAGAAACAAAGATGAAAAGGAAAACAGTGCTCGAGTGGAGGAGGAGTAGAAATCACAGAAAAGAGAGAAGAGCAAACAGAGAGCAGACAAAAACAGTGAGAAGCAGAGAATAGAAGGAATAGAAAGAAAAAGCAGAGGACAGGAGGAGGAGCTAGGATGACCCACAGGAAGTGCATCAGTGAGGCCGGAGCCACTAATAATCTCTCACATCACAGAAGCAGTTGAGTATTATAATGTACAAATGTCTGCCTGTAACACTACAGAAACCCTCCTATACTGTGCCATCACTGTGTGTGTGTTGCCCCTGTGCTTTGCCATCACTGTATATGTGTTGTCCCTGTGCTTTACCATCACTGTGTGTGTTGCCACTGTGTGTGTGTGTGTGTGTTGCCTCTGTGCTGTGCCATAACTGTGTATGTGTTGCTCCTGTGCTGTGCCATCACTGTATGTGTATTTCCCCTGTGTTGTCCCATCACTGTGTGTGTGATGCCCCTGTGCTGTGCCATCACTATGTGTGCGTGTTGCCCCTGTGCTGTGCCATCACTGTGTGTGTGTGTTGCCCCTGTGTTGTGCCATCACTGTGTGTGTTGCCCCTGTGCTGTACCATCACTGTGTATGTGTTGCCCCTGTGCTGTGCCATCACTGTTATGGTCAGGAGACCGTAAAAAGATGTACAAAAATTCCTTTAAAAGGTTCATGATAGTGCACTGAGAGAAATGGGAAACTTAGCTGGCTGCAATCCCCTGACTACAACAACACAACTTGAAGTAGCGGTGGAGCATTCATAACCAAACTAGATGCCTCGTCACCGCCGGAGAACTAGCTAACCTCAAAGATGAAATTAGAAATCCTGACTTGCCTCAGAAGAGCCCCAAAGTAAAGTAAAAAGCCCCCAACATATACCAACGGTGAAGTAAGAAAAAACAACACAGAGATGGAAAGTATAGGGTTAAGCAAAAGTGAGGCCCTGCTAGCTAGATACAAAAGGATAAGATAGATTACTGGTTGCAGCCAGCAAAAACCCTGAAAAAATACCAATACCTAATAATAAAAAATATTCCTTTAAAGATCATACGATATTCCTCCCATTATATCAAGAATTCTTGTGCAAATATTTTTAAATGAAAAATGCAAATGTAATAGAAAAGATCATAACTACAAAAAACACGAGCTACAAAAATACAAATCCTGATCAGACAGGGAGTAACAACTCCCTTTCTTGCTGGGAATAAATTGCCCTTCAAAACTGGTGCATGAAAAACACTTATTCACCAGCAAGAAACAAAAGATAATATTCTCAAACACAGGTTTAGGAAAAGGCATAAATCAAGCAGAAAAGTCCTTCAGTGCAACTTCAGTCCCAACCAAGCCCAGACCAAGAGAGCAATATACCTATCAACCATTGCAGCAACCTCAAGATGACATGGGAACAGAACCGATACAAAGGAACGAAAAACCGCTGTTGAAATCATTCCTGGAGAATCCAAAAAAGGCTCAAAAAGTAAAACAAAAACCTAAAGAGGCAGGCAAAAAGTCCAAAGGCTGGAGGACAAGGATTCAGGACATCTTCCCATGAGGCAAAAACAATTATCACCGGCAAAGGTTAGACAGAGACAGCTTTCCTTTATACCCCAGGCTGGACTCAATAGGCTAGCTGAAACAGCAATCATCTTTTACACTTGTGTGAACGACAGATGCAGAATCAGACTGACTACCAGCACTAGACACCATAGGAAGTCCAGAAACACTCCCAGGGACAACACCATCTCTGATGGAATTCACAACACATCACTGTGTCTGTGTGTGTGTGTGTGTGTGTGTGTGTGTGTGTATTATCCATGTACTTTGCAGAGTTTTACTGTAGTTCCTATGGCTATAAAGGGGATCATAATCATTACCAATATATGGGGGAGACTAATGTGAAAATTTATATTGTATGTGTGGAGCACCCCATGGGGCCTGGGGAAATACTCAGTGCGGGCCAGTGAAGGGTCAGGCGATGTCACAGGTGGCCCTGCCCGGTTTTGTGACCCTGAGCTGTCCATGGAGGGGGGATGGTTGGATGGAATGATGGGGATGAAGGATGTTGGGAGTAGTTTCGTTATGTCACCTGCGGTATGTGGCCAGGGATTAGCTGCTGCTGCGGTTGCTGTCCTCTGGGGTGAATGGTGTCACAGCTAGGATAGTTCAACTTCCCGCAGGTGAAGCTAGGCCCCAGGGAGGATGATAGAGGTATTAGTGGCCTTGGGTGCCGAAGCGTGGGGCGATGGCGCCGGCAATGAAGGGCTGACACAGTAGTTGCGGTTCCATGTCTTTTACTCACAGTTCAGTTGTCACCCTTGGAATGCTGTTTTCCGCCGTGATGGGCGCCAGCCAATCCCGGGTACCTCAGAAGCCAGCACCGGTGTTGTGGCGTGTGAGACCTTCCTTTCTTGCACTTTGTGTGGATCCCCATGATCTGAAGTGTTTGGGGAGCCCTGATTGGTGTTAAGGTTCCTGTCCCATTCGCAGGCAGCGTGAATCAAATGTTGGCCCGACAATGGTCCTGACTCCTGACTCTTTGTGCTGCTGTGCCACGGGATCTTTGGTGGCCAGAGAGACATGAAATCCCCCTGTCCTGCAGAATCTGGTGGTGTAACGTGGAGTGTATGCCACTCTACAGCTCTGCACCCTAAACTGGTGCTGACGTCACTATTGAGCTCAACCTCCAGCTACCCTGTTGGTCCTGTGTCCCACAGCCCCACTGGTCGTCCTCTGCTTCTTCCAGTCTACTAGGTCCTAACTGTGGAAGCTCTAAAGCACTCGTCACAGCAACCGTGTTGTTCTGAGTCTTAGACTATTCTGAGGTGAAAACTGTGTGTTCTCTCACTTCCCCTGTGCTGCCCCTGCCTTCCTGATGACTCACTGGTGGCTTGGAAAAACCTGTTGTTATGGTGACCACCTTTAGCCCAGTTCCAGCGGGAAAGCAACAGAGCTGTGTGTGTTGTGTAAGTAAAAACCAGTGGTTAACCTCTTCCTTACCCAGGATGAGTATTGCAGCTTAAGTAAGATGCAATACCTTGTGGCGACTGAGCCTCAGGGGCACCACATGTGCGGTGAGGGGCATGAAGAATGAGATCGCTACTTTAGGCTAAGTTTACATATTGCAGATTTTTGTGGGGGATTTGCGGTGGGAACCCACTGTTCTTGGTGCAGTGGACTTTGCTCAGTAACAGGATGGTGGTTATATTCAGACTCTATGTGGTGATATTTGGTCATGGAGTGATGGCATTATTTTGCAATGCATTATTGGCCTTGGTATGGTGGGTGTTGCTCAGTAACACTATGTAGTAGTATGTGTTATTTCTGACTATAAGCTGCCCCCAGTAAGGTGTATGTCACCCTCAGTAACGTGTGTCGGCCCCCAGTAACATGTATGATGATTATTATGTTAATATTTTTTTGTAATTTTTTTTTTATTGTGGGGGCCCATTCAGACTTTCGCTATGGGGCCCTATGATTTCTATGTATGCCCCTGGTTTCAAGGTTTTTCACCCTCCATAGTGGAAAGAAAGAAGTCTTTGTTTGGTTGGATGAGAGGCCTCTGACAGTGATATAAGGGGCAATTTAATTAGCCTTTAGATGCCCTGCACATTTACCTTTGGAAACAGTAAGATGTCCATGTGATCAGAGTCAATTTAAGCTTTTCTGGTGCCTGATACGGAAATGGCGCCACTCCATAAACTGAATAAACAAAATTCCGGCATTGTTGTTTGGGTTTTGTTATTTGCACTGTAAAAATTAACTGGCATTGAAAAGCAAACAATTACCTTTCTGCACCTCCCACCCTCCTTTTTCTTGCTGCTATACTGTTACGGGGTATGTATAGATGGAACAGGGGCTCTGAGGCTGACCCTAAGGCTGAGGCCTCTGCGCTGTCCCTTATCTCAAATGTAGGCTCGATGGTAGCCAGGTTCGAGCCCCCAGTGTGACCATGTCTCCTTTCTGAGCCCTGGTACTACGCTCCCCCACCCTGGGAACTGGCCGGAAACCCAGTAACCAAAACCCCACAAATAGGCACAGACAAGGCTAAACGAAAACTCTCACACACTGCACTTAAACACAAAGGGTGAACAGTATGTGAATGAAGGAGTAAAGCCAAAGGGGTACAGAATTAACGCACAACTGGAGGACTCACACACCATGCAAAACCGCAACTTGTAGATCAACATATAACAGGATAACCACAGGAACCAGAAAGCAAAGCTATATCTGGCAAACTGCCCCAGTATCCAGAGCTTTATAAAGGGTGAAGGCAGCTGGTGATCAGCAGCCTGAGCTCCTAGCAGATGATCACAAGCCAGCAAGAATTAACTCCGGCTGTACTGGAGAGTAGTGAAGCCAGAACCTGCCAACTCCTATGACAGGCTGTGCAACTACAGTCCCTGACAGAAGTTCTGTCGCTTATCCATGTTATGTAAATAAAAGCTTATAACCTGACTTTAAATTCATCCATTGGTTTCATAAATTACTCTTTTGGAAGATGAAACCCTCCCAAATTTGGTTTAGGTTATGAAAATAAAGTTGCTGCAAAGCTGAAATATTGATCATTTAATGAACACAGAAAGGTCAGATTTTGGCAAGACAAATGTTTTGTCGCTCACAGAAAGTAATGTGAAATTCAAACAAATAATTAACTTCTAATACAAAGATATGTTGCATAACATTAGTGAATGAAGTTGTGGTGCTATTAGAGCCATATTTAATATTTTGTGTGACTTCCGGAACCCACACATGCGCCGTTTCAGTCGGATTTCCAAAGTAGCTGTTTTCTGGCCTCATTTTTATGCGCATGTGCTGCACACTCGGCTTGATGGGACTTCTTCCACTGAAGTACACAGGCACTGCATATACAGCTGCGGCCACTAATGACCATGCTATTTGCATGTAAAAACTCCCTGTCTACATATGTGGCACCCCAGTGGTCCAGTAGCCACAGTAACATTGCCGTCCTCACAGGGGGTGATGCTATGCCTGGGGGCAAGAGGGGGGTCTCCCATGCTAGGTACACTAGCACTCAAATCTTCCTACTCCAGACCAGAAGGGGGAGCTCAAGAACCTGGTTTGAGGGGAGCTTTCCTATTAATTCTGACCTGAAGGAGGAGTTAGGAACACACAGACACATGAAAGTGAAACTAACAGATTAGAACAAGTCAGGAGTGGAGAGAAGACGGTCGCTGAGAAGAGAGCTGCGACATAGCTCCCTCAGGACCGAGCGCAGAGAACAGGGAAAACGGAGTCCTAGGCTGCGTGGGTACTAAAGTCCCACCAGAAGAATCCGAAGGGCAGGAGACCACAGGTCTTCTGGCCCACAGAGTGCCTGGAGCACAGCAGCATACTAGAGCCAGGAGCTGTGATAGAAGAAGCGGCACCAGTAAAGGACTCCTGCTGCCTGCCATACTGGTGAGAAGCAGAACCAACATAAGGAAGAGGGTCTCAGCGTAGCTTCAAGCCTCAAGGACCCACACATTACAGCGCAAGCAGGAAGGCCTACAACCCACCTGGCTAGGTGGATCCCCTCAATTACTTCCATGCTGACTGGACCTCCGTTACCTGCTGGACCAGTGTCCCGGGCCTGTACCATCAACTACCAAGTAAACAGTAAAGGAAACTATGGCCCTTGTGTTGTCCAGTTATTACATGCGTCCTCAGTCCTGCACCCCAACGTTAAGTCCCTCCATCAATCACCTACTACTACCCCCGTCCGCCCTGGGGCCCAGTTCTGCCTGTGGAGAGCTATACCAACCAAGCTGTGTCACCATCTGCCCCGGAGGTCCCCATCCAGCAGCGACGGCACCTAACTTGCTGCATACCACAGGTGGCGTCACAAACTACCATCCCCATCATCATCCCTACTTGTACTGGCACCGCCGGCATCACGGAGTCGGGCCTTGCCACAGCAGCATCCCAGAAACGGAACCACGGCCCAGTAACGAGTAACCCCCAGGCTCCGGTGCGGGCGTGTCACATACAGCACAGATATATCCCCCTGAGGAAGCTGTCTTCATTATTTGGCATATCTAACACCAAGAAAGCGAAACGTACGTTGGGGTCTTTGAAATTGTGGGTAGAAGTGGATGGTGTGGGTATACCTTCTGAGCGACTTTTTCAAACCATGTAGGTGGTTTAGGCTATGAACTGCACAGGCACTTTATAGACAATGCATGAATGAATTGATACATACTCAATTGTCAGCACCTTTATGGTATTATCGCTGTACAGAATTCTTGTAGTTGGTTTGCGTATTTAGTCATTATATATGCATATGCACCTTAATAGCTAGATACTGTATGTAGGTTTTGATTTATATTTATCCATTTCTTCTATATAACCACCTTTCCACCTGCTGACCCAATACTGCGTATACTGTATAACTTTTCCATTTTTCAAATTATCATATGCATTTTTTCTGTCCAGTTTTGTATATGTAAATTTTGATAAATACTTCTCTTGTCACTTTGACATTCAATTTGCTATTTGATATTGAAATAAATTTACTTGCATGTTATACTTCTTGTCCTCTTGTTTTTTGCTAAGTGTGAAGGATTGTGTATGGTCCCTCATGCTCTTGCGGAGGGCTGTGTGTGGGCCATTTTACTGTTTAGAGGGCTAGTGGGAATATTTATACAGTGAGGAGGGTGCTGAGGTTATTATGCTGTGTATAATCCCATTATAATACATGGAGGGCTGTGGGGGAGTCACAGATGGAGATTATACTGTGTTGGAGTCACTATACTATGCTGGTATCCTTGAAGAGGGGTACAGAAGGCTCATCATACTGTGCATGTGGAGGGTACTGTGGAGGAATTCACTGTGGGGTATCAAACAGTGTTTGTGGGGCACTTTAGTTGGCATCATATTTTATGGGTAACATAAACGGGGAATTTAGGGGCTTCAATAGGAGGAGAATTACATTGAAAGATCTGAAAAGTTGTGACATATGTTATTACCGTATTTTTCGGACTATAAGACGCACCGGACCATAAGACGCACCCTGCATTTAGAGAAGGAAAATAGGAAAATAAAATTTTAAGCAAAAAATGTGGTCATGACACACTGTTATGAGGCGAGGATCTGCTGCTGACACTATTATGGGGGTAATGTCCCCAAAGTCTCTACTAAGGTACCCCATCCTGGTAAGGATCCTCCTGCCTTGAATATATATGTCCCTCATCCTGGTATAGCCCCCACCCTGCTATATACCTCATCCTGGCATATGGCCGCATGCTTCTATATACCCCATCCTGGCATATGGCCGCATCCTGTCCTGCTATATACCCCATCCTAGCATATGGCCACATCCTGCTATATACCCCCATCTTGGTATGTGCTCCCATCCTGCTATATACCCCCATCCTGCTATATACCCCCTTCCTGGTATGTGCTCCCATCCTGCTACATGCCCCCATCCTGCTATATACCCCTATCCTGGTATATACCCCCATCCTGCTATATACCCCCATCCTGCTATATACTCCCATCCTGCTATTTACCCCCATCCTGCTATATGCCATCATCCTACTATATGCCATCATCCTGCTATATACCCCTATCCTGCTATATACCCTCATCCTGCTATATACCCCCATCCATCCTGCAATATACCCCCAACCTGCTATATGTCCTGCATCCTGTGGCACGTAAAGAAAAATAAACGTTTATACTCACCTTTCCTCGCTCCACGCAGCATTACTCCTCCTCATGTCTGTGCTGGCAGCAGCGCCGCTGGAGTGTGGAGCCGTCCATGATCCCTGCAGCACCGCGATGTCCTCCTGTCTGTGCCAGCTGCGGCTGTGTGTGGACACGTGCACACAGCGATGACGTTATTGCTGTGAGCACCGCTAGTCTCCACACAGCCACGGCCGGCACAGACAGGAGGAGATCGCGGTGCTGCAGGGGAACGGTGAGTATACTGATTCACTGCACCCTGTGCTCATGATGATGCACGGGGGGCAGTGAATACAGCCGCACATGATCACTCCAGGCTGTAGTTGCCAGGGGTGATCATGTGGTCTGGCAGTTTAGTATGCACGCATCCCGCCCACCTGTCAGCGCCGGCTTCAGTGCTGAGAGATGGGCGGGAGGATGGGCGTGTATATGTAATGAGCGGGCCGACGTGTTCACGGGAGGCGCTGCTGCAGCCTGCTCGTGTCCCCGATGACCCGCTCCACCGCAGCACCCTCATTCCCCGCAGCCCTACATTCAGACTATAAGACGCACCCCCCACTTTCCCCCAACATTTGGGGGGGGGGGGAGTGCATCTTATAGTCCGAAAAATACGGTATGTGACCCAGCCAAATATTAATTATTTTTGGGGGGGGCCCAATTAGAACTTCTGCTTTGGTGTCCCATGATTTCTTTGTACATCCTTGGATACTACAGTAGATAAACGTCATCCAGATGCTCTGTATATATACCGCCACATTGTTCATGAAGTCGCTTAGCGGAGACTTGACCAATTAGTATTTCTCACTAACTGCCTTCCCAGTTAAAAGCTGCTGCTCCTAGAGTTTGACTTTTATTAGAACCATATTTATTTACAGCTCCTTTGCTAATAAGGTTTATTCTGACACAGGGATTTTTACTACACAGGGCGGTATAATAAACGGACTGTTTAATTACACGCCCCATGTGGTGTTATAGAACGTAAGTGACCACTTCATGCGCTCATTTGCATAGCACAAATACCTTTGTAGAGGCAGGTTGTATATTCATCCAGCAAATCATTATAATCTGATAGGAAAAATAACATAACAGGTAAACTACCGAGATCTCATTTTAGGCTGAGGCATAAATCCTTGGTTCTCCTCCATCGTTTATGACATATCTTGTGTTCTGATTGTATCAGATCTATAAATCAGGGATACATGCTGTTTATCTGTTATGGTCACTGTGTTTTTTGTTGCCCATTTTCCAGCCACAGAAGGAGCCATGCTTTGACTTTTATAAATGCTGTTGAAACATCGGGAGCCCAGGTCATAAATCATCCAGGGATGTTTATAGCAGTCGTGTTCCCAGCTCATTAAAAAAAGGCCTTTTATGAACTAATAATTTATATCCCTTTTACCACAAACTCTAGAATCCTTTGTCTTCCTAGAAAAGTGACTTATTTACAGACTAGTTCAGGGTGTGATTTCTTGCCTCCCTGTTTCTTCTACAGTCTCTCTCCAAATTCCATCAAGGATTAACCCACTAGCTTCAGTGTTTAGACCAGGGGTGCACAACGTTTTTGGGTCTCAGAGCCATATTTATAGATCAAACCAATCCCATTTGCCGCAATATTACTAAAGTATCACCTTCTGAGACATTTACAGCATAGTAATGAAAGTATGGGCCATAAATATCTGATGCTAGTCCTGCTGGTGATGCTGGTTCCATTCATGGGTCTCCCATCTACCAGGAAGGTAGAGGTTTGTCCCAGTTTTTTGTATAATTTATGTTTGAATCTAGGATGCGGAATGCTGACAGTTTGTAATTTTGTCACACGGACGTTTGCTCAAAAATTGCCGATTGTCATGGCAGCATCAGACACTGTTCACACTTCAAATTCTGACACTTTACACTATGGTTTCTCTGGTGTTTCTGACTTACACAGGCAGGCTCAGGCATTAACCAGATGTGTGCTCATTAATTGTCAGGCTAGCAAGAGTTACCCTCTGCTAGCCTGCTGGTTACCTCTAGGATCACATGTTGTTGGAAACCTATCACATTTACTTTTTAATTAAGATGGTGGAATCTGTCTTCCCTCACTGACTTTAGTTTATTGCTGTGTTGGTCTGGGTGTTGTGTGTCCCAGTCCTGCTGGTGATTATATTGCATGGTGCTTGATGTTGCTGTGGAATTCTCTCATTGTCTTGTTGTTTCCTCCCTGCTCTAATTTTTCTCCTTACCTCTTATTGTCTTATACCTTTGTATGAGCGGGCTGTGAGAGTTTTGTTTTCCCCTCTCTGTCTATTTTTGTTGGTTTTATCACATTCCTGTCCCACTCATCCCCTGTGGTAGAGAGGGAAGGGATATAAGATCAGGGCTGGCCAAGAACAGGATCAGGAAAGCGGTTCAGACATCCTCACCTTCAGAGGTAACTTTGAGATAAGGCATTGCTAGGGTCCCTCTAGTCTGAGGGCCAGTCTAGCAGTCCCTGTCCCCTGCTGTCCCCAATCATTGTGACAAATTTACTCACTGTCAGAATTCTGCCTCATTTTCTAGATACCAAATAAGGCTTGAGACCAACTCTGGAGGACTAAAGTCTGGAGTCTGGTTGTCACGTCACAACTGAGGGTACGCCAAGTCTCCAGCAGGCCCTGCTCCCTAAATTATGCTTCTACTGTGCAAGTGATTCCAGCACCAGTGCAATAAGTCTTTCTCCTGCTACTGTTGCACTGTGTAAGCGTGAGGGAGCGTTGTGCTAGGTGGTGTAGGTGTAGCGCCCCTGAGGTTTTTGGTCACCATAGGGTACTACATCTCGAGTAAGGTACAGTATCCATTCTGGGTATGGGGAGATTGGTGTCTGGTATGTCTCTGTTATACAACAACCTGTGCCATAGCTTACTTAACACAGCCAAGAAATGAGTCAAACAGTTTCCCTTGCATAACAACTGGAAAGTCCCTATCTTGGTGACTGATCTAGAGGGAGGGGGGAGCACAGGGAAATACAGGAGCAGAGACAGAATTACTTCAGATCAGTCTGGGACACAGAACAGCACGGTCCCTGTAAGGCATGCTTCAGAGCTCTTCCAGGTAGAACCGGCGAGACCGGGGGCAGGCTGTAGACACCGGGAGAAAGGGAACCGGTACCGGTACATCTTGTGGGACGGAGGAGTTCAACAGTGGTTGCCAAAGAAGAGCTTCATTGCTTCACCAGGACCGGTGCTACTACAGGGTGTAGAGCCCTAGGGCAAGTTATACTTCACGTTGGCTTCCAAAATCTGTAGGACGGAAAGATTTCAAGTCTCCCATACACCACCCAAATAGCTTGAGGCACAGTGATACACCGGATCCGTGACTGAGTTCAGTGACTCGTCCAAAGGTGAGGATCCACTTCACCTGCGATAGGGCTGGAACACTTAAACAATCAAGGGGGTTCCCAAGGTGCTTTATGCCACAGGGATCGACAGCGCATCTTAGAAAAGGAGAGACCCACAGAGACTGCCATACCGGACCTAACCTCTGACCTACCCGGGATCGACTGGAGCTTCATCACGGTACAGACCAGTACCCATGGTGTGGCGTTGAACCCGCACCTATTGACACTGACTCTAATTGTTGCCGCCCTGCGCTCCGGCGCTCCCGGGGACTGCCGTGCCCCCGCCATCCTCCTGGTGCCCGCTCCGCCTGTGGGGAGTGATACCATCCCGGTTGCACCCAACACCTGCCCTGGTGAGAGACCCTGCAGCGGCAGCCGCCTACATGCCGCATACCACAGGTGGCGTCACGATCGTCTAAAGACTTTCCTCACCGTCACGCCCATTCTCCACCTCCAACTACCACCTCCATCCTTCCTAACACCCTCCATCCTTCCCTTCCTGTACACCTGGGGCAACAGAACCGGGCCAAGCCAACCCGTGGTGATGCAGAGGATCTGCACCCCCGGCCTGGCAATGAGTAGGTTAAAACATCTGACCCGTAGGGCGCAAAATTTGGTGTCACGAACAGGATATTCATGCCCGCAACCATCGGGTAGTGTGCGTCTATTGAACTTTCTGTTTATAGACTGTGTCGAATGTTTATTTTGTGCCAGCGGCCGCGGGTACTGTGTGACCACTGGATTGTGACTGTACCCTGGTGTCCATTGAGAAAAGGATGGGCGCTATGTGTATCAAAAAGGACTGGAACTGCCCGCTCTTCGTGGGAGGGATTGCAGCGCGGCGCGAAAAGCCGTGCCCCCCCACATGACATTTACTTATAGGAGCCAGAGCCGCACTTCCCTGGGATGCAGGAAAAGATGGGGTGGTGGCATGAACTGAGACCGGCTGCCATCATTGTCCCCAAACCTGGATGCCTGGAGGGCCCTGGAGCGTCACTGCGAGGTATGTAAATATTGAAAGTACTTTTCTGCTTGTTCGACCAGATTTCTGGGCCACTGCGTTATGCGTGGCCAGGACTGCCGCTGTAAGTAATTTGCACCAGTTTATGGTATCATGGACTGGGTTACTAATTGCTGCCGGTTGAGAACATTGTACCTGTTTCATCTGAGATACAAACTTTTTGATTGAAATGCAAAGTTTTTTCTTTTCTCTTCTCTCTATGCACATGTTTTGTTTATTGATTATTGTCTTGATTAATCTGATGACCTGAAAAGTTTGAACTGTTTGATATGTTGAAGTGATCTGCCTCCCATAAAGGGAAAACTGTTATCTTGTTTTTTTATGCATGACAAAATGTTGCGGTGCTTTGCTTTGTTGCAGCCCCGGAGTTCTTCAATTTGCCATAGGGGTATGTGATGCCCCTGTGGCTTTTGGTTGCCACAGGGTACTACATCTCGATTAAGTTACAGTATCCATCCAGGGTATGGGGAGATTGGTGTCTGGTATGTCTCTCTTATACAACAACCTGTGCCATAGCTTGCTTAACACAGCCAGGAAATGAGTCAGATTAGAAAAACTGTGGAAATAGAAAGCGCAATAGGGTCTTACCCAGTATATACCGAGAGAAGTGGAAGATTTGCACTCACCTCAAAGAGTTGTGCCAGTCACAACTCCTGTATAAGCATGTGGTATTAAGGTGAATTCTGCTGCAGCCCCCGTGGTAGATAACAGAGAGTAATAATGGAGAAGGGGTTTTATGCCGCGCTATTCACCAGGCACAAGGACGAGAAGATATTCAATGTTTCTTTATTGTAGCTTAAGTAGTTTCAGGAGCTCTGCTCCCTTCATCAGGACATAAGGCACAAAATTAACATATCTGCTGCTGGTTCACAAAATGCAGCATAAATACAAGACAAGGAAAAAAAAAGGACATAAGAAACACCCCCAGAATAAAAAAACTGGCGGGCTGCAATGACGCACATAATGGAAATGAGTCAAACAGTTTCCCTTGCATAACACTGGCTTCTCACTAACTAAGTAGAGCAGAAGTGATAACCATGACAGCTGGAAAGTCCCTAACTTGGTGACTCTTCTAGAGGGAGGGGGAAGCACAGGGAAATACAAGAGCAGAGACAGAATTACTTCAGATCAGTCTAGGACACAGAACAGCATGGTCCCTAGAAGGCGTGCTTCAGAGCTCTTCTAAGTAGAACCGACCAGACCGGGGGCAGGCTGGAGACACCGGGAGGAAGGGGACTGCTACCGGTAGATCTTGTGGGACAGAGGAGTTCAACAGCGGTCGCCGAAGGAGAGCTTCATTGCTTCACCAGGACCGCCGCTACTACAGGGTGAAGAGCTCTATGGAAAGTTATACTTCACGTTGGCTTCCAAAATCTGCAGGATAGAAAGATTATAAATATCAAGTCCACCACCCAAATAGCTTGAGGCACGGTGATACACCGGATCCGTGACTGAGTTCAGCATCTCGTCCCAAGGCGAGGATCCACTTCACCTGCAATAGGGCTGGGGCACTTAAACAATCAAGGTGTCCCCAAGGTGCTATATGCCACAGGATCGACACAGAGCATCTTAGAGAAGGAGAGACCCAAAGAGTCTGCCATACCGGACCTAACCTCTGACCTATCCGGGATCAACCAGACCTTCATCACAGCAGAGACCAGTACCCAGAGTGCAGCGTTGAACCAGTAAGTAAAGACCTAGAATCTGCACCTATTGACTGTGACTCTGATTGCCATCGCCCTGCTCTCTGTTACTCCTGTTGACTGCCGTGCCCCCGCCATCTTCCCGGAGCTTGCTCCACCTATGGGGAGCGATACCATCCCGGCTGCACCCAACATCTGCCCAGTGAGAGATCCTGCAGCGCTTACCTGGCTGCATACCACAGGTGGCGTCACGATCATCTAAAGACTTTCCTCACCATCCTCCACCTCCAACTACCAATGGAACCGGGCAAAGCCACCCCGTGATGACGCAGAGGATCTGCACCACCGACTTGGCAACGAGTAGGTTAAAACACCTGCCCCGTGGGGCGCTGCATAGGCAGGTCTGTGACTGAGCTGGTCAATCAGCTGTAAGGAGGAAAGACATTACAAGCATAGTCACAACAAGCACTGTGACTATATATAGAGCTGTCTTTCCTATCAACTGATTGGACAGCCAGCACTGCCATCCTCTTTGTAGGAGCCAGCACTGCAATTGCGCTTGAATCTTCTTAATGTCGCGGGCGGAGGAGGGGACGCTGCGCTCTCCCACTGCTCGGGTCCGGCTGCCGCTGCTCTGCAGCCGCTGCTGCTCGGTGGCTCGAGCGATGGGCCGGATACTGGGGACTCGAGCAGCGCTCCTCACCCGTGAGTGAAAAGGTGTTATTTGGTTTTGGGGATATTGTCTGTGACGCCACCCACGGTTGTGGTGATTGTGTGGACACCACCGCTGCTCTGGACGGGGATCCCGGGAGCGGTGACAGGGGGCAGCTTTGTTGTTATTTCTCCCCTCCGTGGGTAGGGGGTTGGTTGTCCCGGGGCCCGGTGATGGGGTAGGAGTGATGACAGGCGGGTTGCGGGGCCTGATGAGGTGCAGGGTCGCAGGGGCAGCGCTGTGCCGCACGGCACGGAGGTACTCACTCAGCCCAATGATGATGACACAGTTCACGGTAAAACAAGCGGCTGGATGGACGGGTCCCTCGGACGGCTGCGGTGTTGTTGTTCCCTGCAGGTTAGTGATGACTGTCTCTCCAAGCACCTATGTTCTATGTTGATTCCGATGGGTTCCCACCAGTAACCCGCTCCCCGACCTGGATGTGGGCCGGAGGAGCCCCTTTTGCCCGCAGGCGCTGGCCCTGGGAAACGGTTGCCCTTGGCGGTGGCGGTGTCTCCCCTTCACGGTTGGACGGTTGCCTTCTGTCGGGACTTGACTGTTTGGAAACCCGGAGGTCCCCTTCACTAACGGATTCGGCAACTTCACGGCGACTCCTAGCCTTGCCGGGGTCCTGCCACTGGTGCTGGCTTCTCTTTGTATACCGGTCCGGTACCGCCGGGCCACCGCCCGTCCACGGTCCTTACGGCAAACTCCGATAGGCCACTCCTGCAGACGGTCACCACCATCTGCCAACCTTGCTGCTCCGTCCGGGCCACACACCCGGACCAACTTCAGGTTCTTAGCTCTCACTTTTCTCCTCTCACTTTTCCTCCTTCCACTTTCACTGCCCAAACTCGACTCCTCACTCCTTCACTTCCCTAGCTTAACTACCTGTTTTTCCCTCCTCCAGGACTGTGAACTCCTCGGTGGGCGGAGACCAACCGCCTGGCTCCACCCCCTGGTGTGGACATCAGCCCCTGGGGAAGGCAACAAGGGTTTTGTGTCTGACCTTGATGTGCCTGCAGGGAGTGTGGGGTGTGTAGGTGCTGTGCTCTGTGGCCCCTGGCTTGTCCAGGGCAACACATTAATGTTACTTAGTTTCTATGATCAAACAATGCTATGTGAATGCAGCAACTCTGTAAAGGAGGAACTAGTCAAGTATAATCGCAGCGCTGGCTCCTATGAAGAGGATGCCAGCACTGACAGGGAGGGAGAGTCAGATATTACAGGGGGCACCGCAGGGAGAGATCAATTAAATGTTGCTCCGCACAGGGCTTCATCTGACTGCAGGGGGCGCCCTCCCTCTCTGCTCTTTTCTCTGTCAGATCTTCTCAGCACCTGCACCAGGGAGAGTAGGGAAGGGCTCCAGCACAGCTCCAGATGGAGAAACTGCTGCCTAAGGCCTCGCTGACATCAGCGTATAAATCAGATGAGTGCAATGCGAGAAAATATGGCATTTGACTACGACCAATGTTATTCAATGATGCAAAGCAGATCTGTGATTTTTTCTCACCTGTATTGGGGATTATAAAAATCTTAAAAAAACCAAACAGTTTTTGTACCTTATATTCCTATTTCACCTGGGTTTTTTTTACCTGCTTTGGAGTTATGGCCACACAATTGGTTCCCTACTTTGAATGGATCCACTTTTGTTTAGCAGATTATGGCTGTTTTGGTTATTTGTCTCTTATGCATTTGTCTTGTGTTTTTCACAATAGACCCTAAAGCCGATATGCATTTCAGAGCCTGTGATCACATGTGGCTCAGACAGCTTGATGATGCCTTAAAAAGAGGATGGGGCTTTTATTCCGAGAATGGTGATGGCCTGACTATTCAGTCGAGTATATCTAAATATAGGGACCTTCTAAGGAAGCACCTTAAATTGTAGTGGACCTGGACTTTTCTTGTTAAATACCTAGAGAAAAACATCACACCATGAGGGCTTCGCCTCCAAGTTTTTCCCTCATTCCCCATTGACAGTGAGGAATTCAGAGATAAGTGGGAAAATGTGTCTTACACTTGTTCAAAGGGTTATCTGGCCTTGTTCTGGGGCTACAATAGCACGTCTCTTATCTCCTTGCAGTCACAACTTGAGGAACTGCATAGAATCTTGAAAGATAAGTTGCCTCCTGAAGGTACCGTCACACTAAGCGATGCTCCAGCGATCCCACCAGCAACCTGACCTGGCAGGGATCGCTGGAGCGTCGCTACAAACAGGCAGATCTCACCAGCAACCAGTGACCAGTCCTCAGCCAGCAGCGACGCGTGGAAGCGATGCTGCGCTTGGTAACTAAGGTAAATATTGGGTAATTAACCCGATATTTACCTTGGTTACCAGCGAACACCGCTTAGCGCTGGCTCCCTGCACTCCTAGCCAGAGTACACATCGGGTTAATTACCCAATGTGTACTCTGGCTACGTGTGCAGGGAGCAGGGAGCCGGCACTGACAGCGTGAGAGCAGCGGACGCTGGTAACAAAGGTAAATATCGGGTAACCAAGGAAAGGGCTTCTTGGTTACCCGATGTTTACCTTGGTTACCAGCGTCCACAGAAGCCGGCTCCCTGCTCCCTGCACATTCAGTTGTTGCTCTCTCGCTGTTACACCAAGCGATGTGTGCTTCACAGCGGGAGAGCAACAACTAAAAAATGGTCCGGGACATTGAGCAACAACTAGCGACCTCACAGCAGGGGCCAGGTTGTTGCTGGATGTCACACACAGCAACGACGCTAGGAAGATCGCTGTTGCGTCACAAAAATCGTGCCTCAGCAGCGATGTTGCTAGCGATGTTGCTTAGTGAGACGTAGCCTTAACTCCCTGACTAAACTCAATTAACAGATTGAATCAGACATCTCTAAGTGGGAAAAAAAAAATCAAAGAACTTAAATTGAAAAAATTCCATAGGGACACCCTTGAATATACATCCAAATGGGTGTACAAATGGAAAATGATATCCGACAGGGGACGACCTGTTTCACAGTCTGGCTCCACCTCCTGGTCGCGATCTATATCATTGCAGTCAAATACCTCTGGAGATGGCCATCACGCTAGTGCCTCGGCTGGAACTAGCCACAGAGAGGACAGTGTGGGAGCCAGGGTTAAGAGAGGGCGGACCCTTCTTTCTCCAGCCCACAAGTAGACAAGGGCAACAACAACCCTGGTAACAACAAATTACAGGTACTGAACCTCTTGTCGTGCATCCTCTCCAAAGGCCTTACTTTTTCACCAACAAACTCCTTTAATTATTTTTCAGCCATGAAGGATGTTCACCTATTTGCCCGAAAATTGATTCTAAAAAACTGTGTCATAATGAGCCGACCATGAAGGTGGAGAGCCAGACTCAAAGGGAGGCCGTACAAGCTTTGGAGGACCTATTACGTGAATATCAAGTTATTACTTCAAGTGAGTTCCCCCAGTCTCTATTACCTATTACCTAAGTCCACTAAGTTTCGCCCCTTGTCCCTATGCCCTGCTGTAGAAAATTTTACCCGTTTGGTGGTTGAGGACTTCAAACTTATTTCCAAGTGACGTTGTTTTGATAACCTCACCAACCAACAAAGGAAGGGTATTACTGAGCTACAGAGACATTGTTATTAAGGGAGCAGACAAGGGGGGCAACATTGTGGTATGGTCTACTGAAAAATATGAACAAGAAGCCTTGAGACAGCTCGGGGATAAAAACACTTATAGTAGACTTTCGGGTAATCCGCTAACTACATATAAAAGCGAGCTCTCTAAAATTGTGCAACAAGCATGTGACAAGGGCATCATTGATAGAAAAACATGTTGGAGGGATTGCTCCTCAAATTCCCTCGGGTACCCATACTGTATTTTCTTCCCAAAATACATAAAGATGCCATTGATCCCCCGGGGAATCCTATCGTGTCTAGCATTGAGGGCCTCTGTGACCCATTATGTAAATTTATTGACCATTATTTAAAGCCGGAGTATGAGTTGGTGCGCATGCAGCTTGTAAGCTCATGTTCACACTGGCCATAAGATATATATAAAAAAAACAAAGATGAAAATAATATAAATATATATCCTGATGTATCTAATTAAAAGCATAAAGGCATATAAATAAAGATAGGGTACTTAGTAAACACTATTTTTGAACAAAAAAGCGTACAGCCATCCCACTACGACAAGGTGTACCCAATGGGGACAGTACCTACACTCTCTAATATTAAAACCTCACCATCATCTCAACGTATGCTTCGGGTGGAAGTTCTGCTAGAGCAATATGTCGTCTTTTTCAAATCCATAGTACTCGCGTTTACAAGTTTCTTGTGTTGTAGGATACTCACATATTTCTTTGAAATCACCATGATCATGAATCATGGTCAAGTATCCTTGGCTGTGAAAAAAAACCATATCATCTGGCTTCCTCCACCGAATTTGACAGTTCCTTTAATTTCTCTATCCGCAGGCCCCTTTTTTCCTTGTTTCCTCCAAACCAATTTGTACCTATCAGAATCAGAGCCTAGTCTATTGCCTTTTGTCTCATCTAACCAAATCACCCTTGTTCAATCTTCTGCTGTGCACTTTTCATACTTTGCAAGCTAGAGCCGACAGTTCTAATGATGATATTGAGGCTGAGGCGTTATCATTTATTTTCAGGCCACCATTTCAGAATTGTGTAATGTGCTTCGCACAGTACTTTCATGGACATCTGTGATCTCACTATAAGGCTGGAATCACATTAGTGTATGGCATCCGATGCGAGAGCAACGGATGCGATATGCTAATGACCCCTGGCTCGGGCTCTGCTGCGAGCGACAACCGAGTGTCATGCAACTGTGACCAGATATTGCGATCGGGTCACAGCTGCAAAGCTGAGGACAGGCGCTGCAGAGGAGAGGGAGGGGTTAGTCGCCCTATCTCCTCCATTGTCAGCCTGTGCGTATATCACACTGCACTGGGATAACATCCAAGTGCAGTCCGATGTTTCTCTTGCACTCATTCACTTGAATGGGTGTGAGTTATACGAGTTTCGCAGACAATCGCAGCATGCAGATCTGAGCTGCAGCATTGTCTTACATGGGCCGAGTGCAATTCGAGATTTTCTCATTTTGCACTCGTGTGAGTCATACGCAAGTGTGACTCTGCCCTTATAAAGCACACGAGACACTTCCACTGCCGAGTTTGTCAAGCCAAAACTGATAATTGTTTCTTTTCCAGTTAATGACTATGTTTAAACCTGGATATGAAAATGAGTATCATTAATACCTGTTTGGTATAATTAGTTACTCATAAATCTGACTATAATCCTACAAAATCCTTGACTTTGTGCACTTGTTCCTACAAGAATTGATGCTGTTTTGAAGACCAATTATTTTCATACCAAATATTGATTTGATTTAGATTTCTCATCTGTTTTTGCATTTTCTTTCATTGATATAAATATGCTAATAATACTTTAATTATTTAACCCTAGAACGCATACCTGGGGCCTCGCAGACCTGCTAGGTTACTTGTTTTCTATTTTCTGCAAGATTACTTTAGTTAGAATTTTGAAACTCTAGGTATTCCTCAGGTATATAGTTGTTAGTAATTTCCAGTTGTTCATATATTTTTATGTTATAGGCAGTTCGGTAAAACAACTCTTTTTTGGGACTACCCCATATTCACATACCTGGGGCCTTTAACCCCTTAACGACCCATGACGTACTGGGTACGTCATGGATCGTGTGCCGGTAAGCCCTGCCCCCTGCCACCGCCAGGCAGCGGCGATCCGCGCACATATCAGCTGTTATCAACAGCTGACATGTGTGCCTGCTAGCCGCGGGTGGAATCGCTTCCACCCGCGGCCATTAACCCCTTACATTTCGCTGCCAAAATCTGGCAGCGATATGTATATGGGCGCCGCCATGACAGTCACTTACCCCGCCCCCACCGGAAGTCCCGTGACATGATCACGTGACTTTCGGCAGTTGCCATGGTAGCACAGGGTCATGTGATGACGCCTGTAGCTAACATGACTCACTTCCTCTCAATGCCGGAATACAGCCGGCATTGAAAGTGAAGCAGCAAATCTGCAGTTCTCAGCTCTGTAGCTGAGATCTGCAGATAGTGCAGAGCGATCGGATTGCTGATCGCTATAGCCCCCTAGGGGGACTAGTAAAATAAAAAAAAATAAAAAAGTTTTAAAAAATTAAAAAAACCTAAAAGCTCAAATCACTCCCCTTTCACCCCATTGAAAATTAAAGGGTTAAAAAAAAATAAAAAATACATACATTTGGTATCGCCACGTTCAGAAATGCCCGATCTATCAAAATATAAAATCAATGAATCTGATCAGTAAACGGCGTAGCGGCAAAAAAATTCCAAACGCCAAAATTACGTTTTTCGGTCGCCGCAAATTTTGCGCAAAATGCAATAACAGGCGATCAAAACGTAGCATCTGCGCAAAAATGGTACCGTTAAAAACGTCAGGTCGAGACGCAAAAAATAAGCCATCACTGAGCCTCAGATCCTGAAAAATGAGAACGCTACGGGTTTTGGAAAATGGTGCAAAACGTGCGCCACGTTTTTTGGACAAGCTTGTGAATTTTTTTTAACCCCTTAGATACAAGTAAACCTATACATGTTTGGTGTCTACAAACTCGCACCGACCTGAGGCATCACAGATACCTCAGTTTTACCATATAGTGAACACAGTGAATAAAATATCCCAAAAACTATTGTACGATCACCCTTTTTTTGCAATTTTTCCGCACTTGGAATTTTTTTGCTGTTTTCCAGTACACTATATGGTAAAACTTATGTTTTCATTTAAAAGTACAACTCGTCCCGCAAAAAACAAGCCCTCATATGGCAAGATTGATGGAAAAAAGAAAAAAGTTACGCCTCTCGGAAGAAGGGGAGCAAAAAACAAAAACGCAAAAACGGAAAGTGCCCGGGGGCTGAAGGGGTTAAGGCCTGTACTTGGTTTACATGTGATCCTCAGTCTTTTTGTCTGTACTGTCGCTGGGGAAGACTTTGTATATATCCATTCAGCAACATTTTCAGGAACATCCAGAGCCAAGAGAAAAAAAAAGAAAGCGCTGTTATATTTGTCCAGCAAAGAAGGAAAGGAAATCTGAGCGTTTCTGTACTACTTGTGGACAAAATGTCTGCAAGGAACACTCTTCCAAAAAAATATGTGAAAATTGTTGGGGTAATCAGTAAAGTTGAAAAGTAAAGTTTTTGAAAAGAAATATTCCTGCACCATGTTTACTACAACTTTTATACAAAAAACTTTTAGACAAAAAAAGTTATATATATATATATATATATATGTATATATATATATATATATATATATATTATATATATACAGTATATAAACAATTATATAGAATGCAATGCATATATTGGGCGTTTTAAGCCAGTGTAATTACTTTTTTTTGTTTTATGCACATAATTATAATGTTTTGAAATATTCACATCTCAAATAAACTTTGAAAAGTATTTCTATTTGAGTCACTCCATGTTATTTGCACACAGGCCTAAAAGGCCCCAGGTATGTGAAAGTGTAGATTTCTATGGTTGCGCGTTCTAGGGTTAGGCCGGTTTCACACATCCGGCTTTTTGCCGTTTTGCCGGATGCGGCGCTCTCCCGTACAGTTAATACAGTACAGTGACAGCGCTGTAACTTCCGGGTCACATGCGCCGGTCACATGACAGCATGTGACCGGCGCTTGTTGCGCTGTCACTGTACTGTATTCTCTGTACGGGAGTGCGCCGCATCCGGCAAAACGGCAAAAAGCCGGATGTGTGAAACCGGCCTTAATGCATTTGTACTTTGCAGCATTTTTCCACACCTGCCTAAACCGTTTGTGCATTAATGACATACAAAGGCCTACAATAGCATGTAGGCCCAGCATGTAAGGGTGATCACCACTACTCAGAGATGAGGTTCAGTTAGTGATGACTATGGATAATAAAAATAGCTATATTGTGACATCAATGAGGCTCTCAAAAAGAAGGAAGAAATAAATGTCAAGAAGAAAAGGGCAGAACTAGTAGAAAATACGGAGATACAGCATGCATAAGAGAGAGGAGGAGAGAGGAGCTCAGGATTTTGATAGAATAGAGCAGAACACATAAAAACAATAGTAAATTAGAGGGTGACCAGAGATTAGAAAGGAAGAAAAGCTGAGGCTAGAGACAGCAGCATAGCACACTGCACCAAATTGTTTCCCTCATGGACAGTGCTATACATAATAAGACAGGTTGCTATTAAGGCCCAGTCACACACAGAGATCTTTGACAGATCTGTGGTTGCAGTGAAATCATGGACATATTGTTCCATTTGTACACAGCCACAAACCTGGCACTGATTGTCCACAATTTCACTGCAACCACAGATCTGCCACAGATTTATCTCTGTGTGTGACAGGGCCTTTAGAGTTGAGCGCGTACCTAACTATTCGTACTCGCTATACTCATAACGAGTACTGTCTAACACTCGTGTATTCATTCCAAATAGCGTGTGCAATGCAAGTCAATGGGGAAAAACTCGCAAAATAACGAGTAACCTGAATGCCGTACTATTTGTGCAAGTAGCAAATAGTGCGGCATTCAGGTTACTCGTTACTTTGCGAGTTTTCCCCCAGTGACTTGCATTAGACATGCTATTCAGAATGAATACGCAAGTATTACACAGTATTCGTTATGAGTATAGCGACTAAAAATTGTTAGGTACTTGCTCAACTCTAGTTGCTATGTAATAATGGGACAGCACTATAAATAAAACGAGGACACTACTGTGTTCACCCCCAAAAAACCCAGGGGCTTATATTCTTTTCTGCTTTAAAAAATGTGACTCGCCCACCCCAGGACTATGGGACACCCGGTGCCGGGCCGGACTAGTCCGGGGGGTAGTCAGTGGTGGCGGGGCCCAACTCCGTGACCCTGGCGGGGTCAACTAATATGGCTTCAGTGGGGGTGGTGATAATAATTAAAGTTTTTAGGTTATTCGTGACGCCACCTGTGGTTTGCGGCTATTAAGCCGCCGCAGTTGTATGAGGCCTCTGGGGCTGGTGGAATGGCAGATTGGATGGTCCTGCTCCCCACAGGTGGAGCGGTGCCCCGGGGCAACAGTTGGTGCTTGTAAGAGTCTATGAGGGTGTTGTAGACGGTGCAGTGCAGGCAAAATAACAGAGGCCACACCAAGGGTGCAGTTTCAAGTTGTTTACTCACAGTTCCTGGGTTGTAGCACACTAGTGCCTTTAAACTGCTAGAACCCACTGTCAGGGACCTCCGCCGATCCCAGGTAGATCTGGGAATAAAAGCCGGTGCACCCTTCTATTGTGTCCCTCTCTTCAGCTGTCTTCTAATCCTTGCCTTTGCTGGATGAACCTGGCTTGGCCTCCACTACAGGTTCTGGTCAAGAGGGCTTGCATAGCTGGAACTGTACCCTCTTCCCAGGGGTTCTGCAGTGGGATGTGGCCCTGGGCGCTTGCAACCACCCTGGGCCTCGGTTTTCACCTTTGGAAATTACTTCTCTTCTTCCAGTTTGTAGGGACCGTTCCCCGTGTGCAGCTTGACCCCTCCACCTGGTGACTTGGTGGAACAGGCCACAAGCTTGAAAGCTTTACACAGTGGCCCTGGAATCCTTTCTGTGGTGTTCTGCTGTGGTGTCACCTGAGCCTATGTGGGCCTCAGGGTCTCCACCAGGAAGCGTCACTTTCTCTGCTGTTTCACTCCTCTCTCAGGCTATCTGCCTCCTCTGCCTCCCGCACACTTCTCACTCTCTTCAACTCCAAACTCAATCTGACTAAACTTGACCTTCCTGTCTCTAGTCTACACACTGCTGGCTCCTCCCACCCTCCCAGTTGCTAAGCCCTACCCTATGGGAGCAGGGATGGGTCTTACGGCCCACCAGCATGCAGCATGCAGTGTGTGCCTATCAATGGGTGTAGTGCAAATTTGCCTGTGGACCGGCGTTTACCCCCATCCTTACCCAGGATGGGACATTACAGCTCTGGCTGGGGTGCAATGTTCCTGTGGCGACAGAAGCCTCAGGGGTGCCACAAATGCGCTAGGGTTTATTTTCAGGGGGTCTCTAATATTTGAGACCCCTTTGTCTGCAGTATTAGTGGCCCACAATCCTTGGTATCTCTCCTGAGCTGACAGTGACAGCTGCATACAAATACACACTGTTACTTTCAGATCAGCAGTGCTGCTGAGGATTGCAGTGAGAATGCAGCGGATAATAAAGTGAATGCATATTCAGCCTGATCCCCCTTAATCCCTCCCACCTCTCTGAACCCTGCACCCAAACTCTATCCCTGTTGTGCGTATCACTTCTCAAGGATCGCATCGCAATCCTCGGTGGCTATTCTGTATATAGACATATACCCTGAGGAGTGCCGCCGTGCTTTAAATAAATAATTAAAAAAAAGATAAAGAAAATAGCTGAGGGCTGGTATTCTCAGGCTGGAGAGGCCCATGGTTATTGTCACATGGAGTATTACACAAAACTCGCCGACTGTTAGGCTGTGTTCACACGTAAATGCTGAAATTTCTGCAGCGATTTGACAGCATATGTGCACTTCAAATCGCTGCAGAAACTCTGCATAACGGATGCAGTTTTTTTGTCGAAAAAAAGCTGATTTCATGCGCTATGGCTGTTGCCCCCACCCTAGGCAGAGTGGAGCTGCATCTAAAGTGCACAGAATAATTGACATGCTGCTTTTATGGATTTGGGTCAAAATTTTAGCACCCTAATCGCTGCATTCAAAAAAGCAACGTGGCACGTGTCATTCCCAATCTACATAGATTGTGCAGGGAACGCAGGACACATGCATTTACGGTTCAGTGCTAAACGCATCGTAAATGCATGTAATTACGCAACATGCGCATGAGGCCTTATGGCAGCATCTGACACTGTTCACATTGCAGATTCTGACACTCCACCCAATGGTTACTCTGATGTTTCTGATCTTCACATTCAGAATTGGGTGTTGACCAGCTGTGTGCTATGTCATAGTAAGGTTAGTAAAAGTTAACCTCTACTAACCTTGATGTTAGGCTTCTGGGATCGCATGTTGTAAGGAAGCACACATCACATCTGCTCCGCTCATACGTATGTTGGGGAGATCTTCCACCCACGCCGACTATAGTTTCTGCTATGTTGTTCTGTGTGCTGTAGTATCCCAGATTCACTGGATTTACTTGAGAAAGTGTTGCTTTATGCTTGGTATTGTGGAGTTACCCGTCATCTTGTTGTTTCTACCCTGCTCTTGTTTTCCTCCTAATCTCTTGTCTTAAGGGCACTTTACACGCTGTGATATCGCTATTATCAATATTGCTAGCGAGCGTACCCACCCCCGTCAGTTGTGCGTCACGGGCAAATCGCTGCCCGTGGTGCACAACATCGCTTACACCTGTCACACAGACTTACCTTCCCTGCGACGTCGCTGTGGCCGGCGAACCGCCTCCTTTCCAAGGGGGCGGTTCGTGCAGCGTCACAGCGACGTCACATGGCAGCCATCCAATAGAAGCGGAGGGACAGAGATGAGCGGGCGGAATATCCCACCCACCTCCTTCCTTCCTCATTGCCGATGGAAGCAGGTAAGGAGATGTTCGTCGTTCCTGCGGTGTCACACATAGCGATGTGTGATGCCACAGGAACGACGAACAACCAGCGGTATGCACCACCAATGATAATATAAAAAAGGAGCGACGTGTCAATGATCAATGGTTTTTGACGTTTTTGCGATCGTTGATCGTCGCTCCAAGCTGTCACACGCTGCAATGTCACAAACACCGTGACTCCGAAGATATATCGTTAGCGATGTCGCAGCATGTAAAGCACCCTTTATACTTTTGTGTGTGCATGCTCTGTGACAGAGTTTTAGTTTACCCTGTTTGTCTATTTATATGGGTTCATTTACACTTCTGGCCCAACCCCCAATGGGAGAGGGTGAAGGGGTATCAAATCAGGACTGTATAGGAGCAGTGCCAAAAAGGAGACTAAGATATCCCCACCATTAGGAGTATCTCTGAGAATAAGACCTCCCTAGTCTGAGGCACTGGTTTCCTGCTATCCCTCTAGTCCCACGTGACAGTTATTGAGTGCTCTACAACCTAAAAATAGCAGCCTGCAACCACCCCTGAAGTGGCGCATTTTTTAGATGTGCCAATTCTGCTGCTTACCCGGTTCTTCCCGATTACCCTGGAACAGTGGAAATTGGTGTATTATAAGGGGTTAATGACAGTTGTGATTTGTCAAAAAATCACAGTTGTCATCAAGCCCGAGGTTAGTAATGGGGACGGGTCTATGAGGCTCTATTATTACTACGCATGTAAGTAAAAAGAAATAAACACAAAACCCAGAAAAATAACAAAAAAAAAACCTTTCTCCAAGTTATTAACGCCCAAAATACCCCTGCAAGTTTGGCATAATCCACACTACAATGTCCCACGATGATCCTGGCTCTGCTACATTCTGAGGTCACAGTGCGCAATCACTTTAAAAAATGTAACTGATCACTGCGGCCTGCAGCACACACTGACAGAGCTGCAGCTGTGATAGCGATGACATCAGTGAGTTCACCTGAGGTCACAGTTGTCTGTTCCCACGGTACCCAAGCTGTGATCAAAGGTGAACTCACCTGAGGTGAACTCATTGAACGCAACTCCAGTAATCCAGCCCTATTGAACACAATGCTGGATTACCAGAATGGGAAGGTGAACTCATTAAACTCAATGGCTGTAATGCTTGTGGTTGTGAGCAGTGAGTGGACCCACTGGGTCACAGCACACAGAAAACCTAGAGAGCTTGACTATGGTTTCTAACCTAACCAGATTTTCACCGGAGCCTCTAAAAGGTGAGGGTGTCAGGTACTAACCAAGTGGCACTCGGGAGGACTGTCACTGATAAAGTAGGTCCAGCCAGGATGGCTGATGCGGCATGCTCAGAAAAAAATGGAACAATGCAGCAGTGTCCAGTACAGCAGGCTGGATTGATCGGGTACAATGCAGCAGTGGCATGTATAGCAGACCAATACGGTACAATGTAGCAGTGGCCAGTATAGCAGACTTGGCCGACAGGGTACATTACAGCAGCAGCCAGTTTATCAGACTTGACAGATACAGTAAGATGCAGCAGAGGCGGATACATGAGGTACTGGAACACAGAATGGTATTAGCAATGTGAAACACAGCACTAAGGAGCAGCAGCACGTAGGGACCTGAGAACTAGCAACGTATAGACCACGTTGCCCAGGCTTCCCCTTAGGAAGGAGGCGGGTCGCCGGCCAGAGCGACTTTGCAGGGCAGGTAAGTGCGTGTGACGGGGGTAAGCGAGGTTGTGCAACATGGGCAGTGATATGCCCGTGTCGCACAACCGACGGGGGCGGGAACGATCGCTTGCGATCTCGCTAGCGAGATTGCAGCGTGTAAAGCCCGCTTTAGCAGAGGATTCACTTACATGGATGGTGTACGAGAACTCTGCCCATGAAAGGAACTTGACCCAATTGCTATGGTGCTCATTGATGAATTGCCATTAGAAATTCATCAGGATTTGGTTGACCCATTCTACTTGGCCTTTGAACTGCGGATGGTAGGCTGACAACACGTCCAAGGTGACATCCAGCAGCTTACAGGTGGCCCTCCAGAACTGAGATGTGAACTGGATGTCTTTGTCAGACACAATGTGGAGTGGTAGTGCGTGCAGCCGGAAGATGTGCTGGATGAAGTGCTCAAATCTGTCAGCAGGGAGAAATGGGCAAATGGGCCATTTTGCAATACCTGTCCACTACTACCCAGATGACGGTGCAGCCTGAGAACTTCAGCAGATTGGTGATAAAGACCATCACTATATGCTGCTAAGGAGCAGAATGCATCGGTATGGACAGTCATCCAGCAGGAAGCTTCTTTGAAGTATTGTTGCGGGCACATGAGGGACAGGCCGAAACAAACTCCAGAATATCTTGAAGCATCATTGGCCAGGACAAACAGGAAATTATGCCCCCCTTATCAGATGGCGCCCAGCGTAACCTAGGACGAAACGTCTGGACAAAAAACAGTGGTGCTGTCATCTCCATTTCCAAACGGAACACATGAGGGGAAAATTGCGCAACTCCACAAAAAAGGTAAGAAAATTTATCTTGCCTTAAAAAACTCATGTGTTTTTCTGTTTAGAAGGGGGGGTTGTTGGCTGCTCCAGTCCAGACACCTGATGACCGATCTCTGTGAGATAAATGTCCTAGTGCAAATCCGGTCATAATATCTCTTAAAACGTCTGCATAATGTAATGTGTAATGTGTGTCTTTATCTGTTCCGTGAAAAGTGAAAGTTATGAGCTCTGCTGGTTTTAGAGCAAAAAGGGGACATAGATATAAGGTGAACTCTGGTATGAAGCGAGTTATATGAACTGTTTTTAACTGTGTAATTGGCGACTTCAGACACCTGCATTTTATGTCTTGTGTATTTATTTTATGTCAATCTATGTTGGTTCATCTTTTCTCTGTTTGTCTAGAAATAGCAGAGTCGCTACTTTAGAGAAGTTAACTGTTTATTTGGCAGCAAGTAAAACGCAGATACATCTATGTGTGACCTGTTCAATCAATATTTGATGTAATTGATAAGGTCCGGGAGCCTTGTCTTTAACGGAGAGAAGATTTGAAAGGGGGTTTTCACCAGTTTCTGCTAAGTACTGGCTGATGGTAAGAGCCCTGAGTGGATGGAAATATGTTCTTCGTGATCCTAGGAGAAGAATAGCATTAGGGAAAATCCTTAACCTTGGCCTTGATCATGTTACTGATGGACCATCTTTATGAGGTGACGTAGTGTAAACAGACTTTTGTACTTGTAGTATCAATATACGGCTGGTGTATAGTAAGGGTGGAGGAAATCTCTTTCCACCCACGTGATACTGTTTTTTGGCATGCACTCTGATTCTTTCCCAAAGCAAACGTTTTCAGACTAAACATTCACACTGGAGTAGCGGTAGACGATCCTTGTGGTGTTTTGTTGATTGAGGTAGAATCTAGACTTTTTTTATATAATCCTGTGAATGTGTGCAGTTTCTGGTGCAGACGGAATAGGGGAACACCTGAGAAATGTTGAAATTGCAAAAAGAGAAGTGTTAGTTTTTGTATTTGAAGATATGTGAAATAAGGTCAAATGAGACCAGCAAATTTAGCATGTTGGAATAATAAAAAAAAAAGTAAAACAAATTGAGAATTCTCCTCGGGGGTAGTCGGGGAGGGGGGGGTGCAGGAATGGCTGCCCCAGTGGGAGATTACATGGTAGAGATTGAGGTAAAGGATGTGCTATTGATAGAACATCAAGGGAAGTGAAAATATTGAGATGGATTGAGGAAATGTCATTCTGAATCTAGTAACTACACTACATGTATATTGCTTGTCTGTGAAATTGGCTTCTCCCAGGCCCATTAGAAGGCAATGCCTTCCACCCTATATGCTGTCCCCATAGGTTAGACTTGTGTACTGTCTGTAGAGCACTGTGTCCACGTAAGCCCACCCCATTAATTGCTGCCCTGAGTGTAGATGGCACGACCCATGTCCCTCACAATCCAACCTCCTCGGACAACATTTTGTTCAACATCTAGTTCCTCTTTTGGCAGCCAGTTTAACTCAGACACTAAATACTTCCTCTTTGGACGCCATTTTATCCTAGCCAACACCTAGTTCCTTTTTTTTAAGCCGTCATCTTAAGACCCAAAGCCACTGCTCTGTTTATTGCTGGTGTAGCAGCAGCTGCAGAGGAGGGATATAAAGGCCTGAAATCCACAATGCGTTTTTTTGGGGGGGTTTTGGTCATATATGCGTTTGTACCCCATTGTGTTCCTACTAATGAACCTTAACAAAGGACATTGCTAATACTCCGGTGAAAACTTTTTTTCCTTTGCATATTTGTTTTTGCTGTACCTAGTATACAATTTATTAGACCACATCAATGGACTGCTTGTTACGGGGGGACCGGCAGATTAGGACCAGGGGGTATATATCCTAATCGCCAGTCGGGGCCCACCGTGCTCCAGATGACAAAGGAGCTGCTGGCACCTGAGGGTTAAGCGGAGACTATAGAGCTGGATGGCTCTGAGATAACCCAGGAACTCTGGGAACCGGTCACGTGTGTTGGGACACGTCAGACCGGACGACAACCCGATTAGCGTTTTGGTGCACCTAGCGCTACACCAACCACGTGTGCAGGAAACACGTCAGGCCGGGTGGTAACCAGGTAGCGTTGACCGGAAGACCGCCACGAAAGCGCCCTGTCGGCCACGTGTGTAGGACACGTCAGGCCGAGCGGTCCTCCGATTAGCGTTTCTGGCCACCTCTCGCCTGGCCACGTGTGTGTAGGACACGTCAGGCCAGATGGGTACACTAGTAGCGTTGACCGGGAAGCCGAGGAGGATAAGGAACACCCTGTTAACTCCACAGGGGTCCTGGGGTACGCTGTCCGTGCGCGTAGGGGGCACAACCGGACAGGTGGCACAGCAGGTGCGTTGTCCGTGTGCGTAGGGGGCACAATCTGACAGGTGGCGCAGCAGGTGCATTGTCCATGTGCGTAGGAGGCACAATCGGACAGGTAGCGCAGCAGGTGCATTGTCCGTGTGCGTAGGGGGCACAATCGGACAGGAAGCACAGCAGCCGCAGCACAGTTAACGCCACTGGGCTGCTATAGCAAGACTGTAACGGCAGGAGGGAAGCACGGCGCCTGACCCTGATGTGCCGAGCCACGAATCTTGGCGTGACAGGCACCGTTCGCCTAACCCTACCTACCGCTTCCCAACATAGGCTTATGCCGCAATGAGGCTCTAACATGGAGGTGTGCTCTGACTGAGCAAAAGTGAAGACTGCGCACCTCCATGTTGTCTCCAGCCTCTTTTATAACCTGGGTCTGCCCCAAACCCAGGGTGGAACCACCAAGGTCCAATAGCAGAGTGCCATGTCATCAGTGACGTCACATGCGACCTATCCGGAACCGCCACATCATTGATGACCTCATGGCAGCCACGCCCCAAACACTTCACCAGTCATCGTCTGACGACCAATACTGAGGTGCCAGATCATAGGGGCGGGCCTCTGCGAGCCAGTCCGGAGTTGCCACGTCATCAGGACACCTGACACCCTCTGCCCTATCAGGGCCTGCCACCTCACGGACATGCTCAGTGAGGTCCTTACCGGACCTAGCCTCTGGTGCACTAAGTGGCTGAGCATGCCCAGTAGCCTGAGCAACAGGCTCAGAAAGCAGACTATCAGTTTGAGCATGCTCAGTAGGCACATCCCAGAACTTAGACACAGCACGAAGTCCAAGTACCTGTGCAAAGAGGCTGTTAGGGTTAATTGTGGGAGCATGCTCAGTAGCCTGAACTGAGGACTTAGTCTCAGACATAACACAATCAGGCTGAGCATGCTCACTAGGCAAAACACCGGGCTTAAACTCTGGCTGGGGTAAATCGGTGCACGCATGCGCACTAGCCACCTCTCCACACTTAGACGTGGTGGAAGGAACAGCCAACTGGACGACCCGAGGCACGGCCAAGAACGGCAGCCGGCGCCTGGGCGCAACAGAAACCGCAGCAGGCTGCTTGCGGCTATGGCGGCGCCGGTTCGTAACAGTACCCCCCCCCTCTAGCGGCCCTCCCACTCGAATGGTCTATAGTCGCCACAGATACCACTGAGCGACGGGCGGAAGATGGAGACATGCAGTGGGAGCTACAAGACTCGCTCCACCGCGTAATCACCCCAGACGACCAGTCGATATGTGGGGAATGCCACTTCAACCAAGGAATACCCAGCAGAATATCATCTGCACCCTTAGGGAGAACCAGAAATGAAATGGTCTCCCTATGCCCAGATGACATGGCAAGGGTAATAGGCACTGTCCGCTGGTGAATTACCTTGGGCAACAAGGACCCATCCAATACATGGACTCTCACTGGCCTTGGCATTTGCACCAGTGGGATGGCATGCCGCCGGGCAAAAGAGGAGGAGATGAAACTATCCCCAGCACCTGTGTCCACACTTGCCCTTGTGGACCATGTTGACCCCTTAAAGGAAATGGACGCGGGAAACGTCACCCTAATGGATGACGCAGAGTCCAGTCTACCTTCAGCTATGGTCACCAATCGCGGTTGCTTACCCTGACGCTTTGGGCAACGGTTGGCATAATGACCATACTGCCCACAAGCGAAACAGGAAATGCCCTTGCGACTCGAAGACCTAGCAACACCAACCCTAGCGATGTCCATAGGGACAGAGATGTCCTCTAAGGGAGGTGCAGTAGGAGAGACCACTACAGTGACTGAACGACCCTCTGACCTGCGCTCCAGCTGACGTTCGGAGGTCCGCAGGTCAATGCGGGTAGCCAGAGTCATGAGGCCCTCAAGGGTAGTTGGTACCTCACGCGACGCTAATGCGTCCTTCACGTGCGAGGCTAATCCCCTCCAGAACAGTGGAATGAGAGTCCTCTCTGACCACCCCAGTTCTGCAGCAAGTGTCCGGAAACTCACAGCATATTGACTTGAGGAGGTACGCCCCTGCTCCAAAGTCAGTAGCTGTAGGGCCGAGTCGTGAGTGACCTGAGGCCCCTGGAACACTTGTCGCAAGGACTCCAAAAACTCCTTAGAGTCCTGTACTACGAGGTCATTCCTCTCCCACAATGGTGTAGCCCACTCCAGTGCTCTATCAGAAAGCAAGGAGATGATAAACCCCACCTTCGACCTCTCTGTAGGAAACCGTGCAGCCAACAGCTCTAGATGGACTGAGCACTGGTTCACGAATCCCCTACATGCCTTGCTGTTCCCCGTAAACTTGTTGGGCAGCGAGAGGTGAGGGAGGTTTGGAGTAGGCTTGGTGACTGACACCATTACAGCCGCTTGAGCCACCACATGATCCATATCAGCAGCAAGAGCAGACTTCTCCAGAGACCTCACTCTGGCATCAAGCTGCAGCATGAACTGACGTAGCTGCTCCATCTCCGCCATGCCAGCCAGACCCTGGCGCAGTCTTACTGTTACGGGGGGACCGGCAGATTAGGACCAGGGGGTATATATCCTAATCGCCAGTCGGGGCCCACCGTGCTCCAGATGACAAAGGAGCTGCTGGCACCTAAGGGTTAAGCGGAGACTATACAGCTGGATGGCTCTGAGATAACCCAGGAACTCTGGGAACCGGTCACGTGTGTTGGGACACGTCAGACCAGACGACAACCCGATTAGCGTTTTGGTGCACCTAGCGCTACACCAACCACGTGTGCAGGAAACACGTCAGGCCGGGTGGTAACCAGGTAGCGTTGACCGGAAGACCGCCACGAAAGTGCCCTGTCGGCCACGTGTGTAGGACACGTCAGGCCGAGCGGTCCTCCGATTAGCGTTTCTGGCCACCTCTCGCCTGGCCACGTGTGTGTAGGACACGTCAGGCCAGATGGGTACACTAGTAGCGTTGACCGGGAAGCCGAGGAGGATAAGGAACACCCTGTTAACTCCACAGGGGTCCTGGGGTACGCTGTCCGTGCGCGTAGGGGGCACAATCTGACAGGTGGCGCAGCAGGTGCGTTGTCCATGTGCGTAGGAGGCACAATCGGACAGGTAGCGCAGCAGGTGCGTTGTCCGTGTGCGTAGGGGGCACAATCGGACAGGAAGCACAGCAGCCGCAGCACAGTTAACGCCACTGGGCTGCTATAGCAAGACTGTAACGGCAGGAGGGAAGCACGGCGCCTGACCCTGATGTGCCGAGCCACGAATCTTGGCGTGACAGGCACCGTTCGCCTAACCCTACCTACCGCTTCCCAACATAGGCTTATGCCGCAATGAGGCTCTAACATGGAGGTGTGCTCTGACTGAGCAAAAGTGAAGACTGCGCACCTCCATGTTGTCTCCAGCCCCTTTTATAACCTGGGTCTGCCCCAAACCCAGGGTGGAACCACCAAGGTCCAATAGCAGAGTGCCATGTCATCAGTGACGTCACATGCGACCTATCCGGAACCGCCACATCATTGATGACCTCATGGCAGCCACGCCCCAAACACTTCACCAGTCATCGTCTGACGACCAATACTGAGCTGCCAGATCATAGGGGCGGGCCTCTGCGAGCCAGTCCGGAGTTGCCACGTCATCAGGACACCTGACACCCTCTGCCCTATCAGGGCCTGCCACCTCACGGACATGCTCAGTGAGGTCCTTACCGGACCTAGCCTCTGGTGCACTAAGTGGCTGAGCATGCCCAGTAGCCTGAGCAACAGGCTCAGAAAGCAGACTATCAGTTTGAGCATGCTCAGTAGGCACATCCCAGAACTTGGACACAGCACGAAGTCCAAGTACCTGTGCAAAGAGGCTGTTGGGGTTAATTGTGGGAGCATGCTCAGTAGCCTGAACTGAGGACTTAGTCTCAGACATAACACAATCAGGCTGAGCATGCTCACTAGGCAAAACACCGGGCTTAAACTCTGGCTGGGGTAAATCGGTGCACGCATGCGCACTAGCCGCCTCTCCACACTTAGACGTGGTGGAAGGAACAGCCAACTGGACGACCCGAGGCACGGCCAAGAACGGCAGCCGGCGCCTGGGCGCAACAGGAACCGCAGCAGGCTGCTTGCAGCTATGGCGGCGCCGGTTCGTAACACTGCTCACTATTTTGTTCTGTTGGACATTGAATATTTTTCTGCCTACGCAGTTGCTACTTAGCATAGTATTGAGATAATATCGCTTGTATATAATATCCTGCCCGTTAGCTTGCACAAGATTTCCCTGATGTAGTGGGTGGAGGATTGTGTGGTCCTAAGGGAATGTTGATCATCAGGAGTTGGCATATATTAGGGTTTTTGCTGGCAGCACCCAGTGATCTATCCTATCCTTTTGTTTTAGTTAGCAGGGCCTCTCTTTGCTTAAGTCTATCCCTAACTAACTGTGTATTGTTCACTTATTATATCATCATTAATATATGTTTGGGGCTTTAACTATCTCTTTGGGGCTGCTCCTAGGCAAGTTAGGAATTCTTTCTTCTTCCTTCTGCCACTCACTGACTCACAAACTCCTTTCTGGTTCTGAACCTTCTGCTCACTCCTCCCTCCTGTCTCTGTCTCCCTGGTAACCAACCCCACTGCTTGCTTCCTATGTCCCTGCTCTATCCTATTAACTATCTAACTGCCACTAACTCCACACTCCTGCTGCTTGGTCCCTATCTACAACACTTCTGACCCCATACTACTTCTCCTGCCTGACACAGCATGAGGGGCTTTTACTCCACATTACACATTGTTTAGTTTATAAGCAAATACATTTCTCTGCTACAACACATATACATCCTGTGTCTGCTAAGTGGAGCCAAACGCCGTGCCTGTCCGGCTCTGCTACATCCTGCATATATATACAGTATGTATGTATATATATATATATATATATATATATATATATATATATGTACATTATGCCTTTCTATACATTAAATGTACAATATAATAGTATTCCTTATGCAGGAGCAGGCACTATTTGCCCCCCCCTCCTACAGAGTCACAGCCAAATTGCAATTTTACTTAAAAGTGAACCTTGTAGAAACAAATTTCAAAAATCAATTGTAGAATATTTATTATGCTATTAGACCATCCAAGAACAATTTTGCTCCAACTTTTCTGTTCATTATAAGTACAGTAAACTGAAGGTGTCATATTTTGCAAAACTAAAACATGTTACCCAAAAACAAGTCCTTATAAAGCTAAGTTGATGAAAAAGAAAAACAAGGCTCTTTGAAAGAGAGAATTAAATAAAAGTAAAAAAAAAAATAAAAATAAAAACAAATAAAGAAGGAAGGTGCCCTCAAGGGGTTAGGTTCTAAACTAATTTTCCGTTGAAGGTGGACATGGTAGAATATCGCATTGTTGCATTTTAGTATAGTTGAGTATTCTGTTTTATTCACATGAAGACTTTCTCCACGCTTACATCATGATGGCTATATACAGTTGGATATACACAGCTTAAAAATGTTTTTGCTTTGAGTCAGTGTTTGTTTTTGTGAAGCATTCATCAAAATGTTGTAGTAAACTTTCAGAAAACTCTCATTTGAACTACTATTCCTTCCCCATTACAAATATATTGCAATATATCTCATATCTTGACCAAGCAAATCCAAAACAAAAATAAAAGTTGAAGCCAGTGGTAATTATTTTATAATGGTTAACTTAAATTAAAACTATGTCATATTAAAACCATGTCTGGTTAAAGTGACCCTGTCCTGTGTAAAAACGATATTAACACACAGATATGGAGTTAATCTGCTGGTTAATAGCTTTTGAAAACTGTCTGTCACCCAAACATGGAACCGGGAGGAAGAGAACTTTAATCCCCCCGGAAGCATTCAGGTTTCAGCCATGGGGGTTGCATCAGCGGCGGCTGTAGTCACGCCCCTTGCACTGACTGACAACTGGTTCTAATGCTGACTGGCTGTCACAGCTGCCGCTCTCTATACACAGAGCAGTGATTTAACCCACGCCGGTGCCACTCCATGACTGAAACCCGAATGCTGCTAGGAGGATTAAAGTTCTTTTCCTCCCGGCAGCGGTGTTCAATGTGTGGGCAGTGTTTTTACACGGGACAGGTTCCCTTTAAGAAATCCAATTTTCACCTATGTAAATACCCAAAATACCTACAATTTTTTTTTTTCAAATGCTCTCTATTTAACTACACTGTCGGCAAATTCTGAGCTAATGATGGGATTCTAACATTCAGAATAGGGATAAGTTACAAAGAACATCTCTTACTCTTCAGAGGACCAGACGTTCTTATTCTTGTGTTATATGAACAGCTATAGATTTCTATTACTATAAATACACATTTACCCTTTGGTGCTGCAAAAGAGTAACTGAATGCTTGGTGTCATTACACCTCCCAGATTATATCTTTTCATTTGGCATCTAAACTGTAGTATCTATACCCTTTATGTTTTCAGGGGTCCTTCAGCAGACCCTGCAGAAAAATGCATTTGTGCATGTGCTTAAAGTGAATTTGTCAGTTACAGTGCCTACAAGTAGTATTCATCCCCCTGCAGATTTAGCTGGTTTACACATTCGGAATTAACTTGGCATTGTGACATTTGGACTGTAGATCAGCCTGGAAGTGTGAAATGCACTGCAGCAAAAAAGAATGTTATTTCTTTTTTTATTTTTTTTTTAAATTGTGAAAAGTTTATTCAGAGGGTCATTTATTATTCAACCCCTCAATCCACAAGAATTCTGTTTGGTTCCCCTAAAGTATTAAGAAGTATTTCAGGCACAAAGAACAATGAGCTTCACATGTTTGGATTAATTAGCTCTTTTTCCAGCCTTTTCTGACTAATTAAGACCCTCCCCAAACTTGTGAACAGCACTCATACTTGGTCAACATGGGAAAGACAAAAGGAGCATTCCAAGGCCATCAGAGACAAGATCGTGGAGGGTCACAAGGCTGGCAAGGGGTACAAAACCCTTTCCAAGGAGTTGGGCTTACCTGTCTCCACTGATGGGAGCATCATCCGGAAGTGGAAGGCTTATGGAACTACTGTTAGCCTTCCACGGCCTGGACAGCCTTTGAAAGTTTCCACCCATGCCGAGGCCAGTCTTGTCCGAAGAGTCAAGGCTAACCCAAGGACAACAAGGAAGGAGCTCCGGGAAGATCTCATGGCAGTGGGGACATTGGTTTCAGTCAATACCATAAGTAACGTTGTCCACCGCAATGGTCTCTGTTCCAGACGAGCCCGTAAGGTACCTTTACTTTCAAAGTGTCATGTCAAGGCTCGTCTACAGTTTGCTCATGATCACTTGGAGGACTCTGAGACAGACTGGTTCAAGGTTCTCTAGTCTGATGAGACCAAGATCGAGATCTTTAGTGCCAACCACACACGTGACGTTTGGAGACTGGATGGCACTGCATACGACCCCAAGAATACCATCCCTACAGTCAAGAATGGTGGCGGCAGCATCATGCTGTGGGGCTGTTTCTCAGCCAAGGGGCCTGGCCATCTGGTCCGCATCCATGGGAAGATGGATAGCACGGCCTACCTGGAGATTTTGGCCAAGAACCTGCGCTCCTCCATCAAGGATCTTAAGATGGTTCGTCATTTCATCTTCCAACAAGACAACGACCCAAAGCACACAGCCAAGAAAACCAAGGCCTGGTTCAAGAGGGAAAAAATCAAGGTGTTGCAGTGGCCTAGTCAGTCTCCTGACCTTAACCCAATTGAAAACTTGTGGAAGGAGCTCAAGATTAAAGTCCACATGAGACACCCAAAGAACCTAGATAACTTGGAGAAGATCTGCATGGAGGAGTGGGCCAAGATAACTCCAGAGAACTGTACCGGCCTGATCAGGTCTTATAAAAGACAATTATTAGCTGTAATTGCAAACAAGGGTTATTCCACAAAATATTAAACCTAGGGGTTGAATAATAATTGACCCACACTTTTATGTTGGAAATTTATTAAAATTTAACTGAGCAACATAACTTGTTGGTTTGTAAGATTTATGCATCTGTTAATAAATCCTGCTCTTGTTTGAAGTTTGCAGGCTCTAACTTATTTGCATCTTATCAAACCTGCTAAATCTGCAGGGGGTTGAATACTACTTGTAGGCACTGTAGATCACCTTCCCTGCATACACAGACCCCACTCCAAACTACATTTATAGGCATGTAGGGCTTAGAACATATAAAGTTGTTGATGGATTATTTACAATTCTATAGTTTGCTGCATTTCCATCCCTGAAAAATGAGCATTGTTTTCAGTGCGAGTCAGAGCACTTAAAAAAACCTCTACCGCACAAGGTTTTTTCCCACTAAGCACTAGCCTATTTACCTTGACTAGCAGCTTACTGTCTGATTTCCTTGCTTTGCGCCTAATGTCACATACTGACAGTGAGCTACCAATCAAGCTAAAAAGGATGATGTTCTACAAGAAAACTTTGGAAGACAGAGGCTCAAGAGCTCTTACAGGGAATCTGTCAGTAGGTTTTTGCTACCTCCTCTGAGAGCAGTATGATGTAGGCAAAGAAATCCTGAATCCAACAATGTATCACTTAGTTCACTGGGTGCAGCGGCTCTGACACAATGTGCATTTTTAGCTTTAGTCATGTAGCTGAGTCCAAAGAGCTGTCCCAGCCCACACCAAGCTCTCTATAGAGATTGTACATTGACTGTGAGGTGTCAATCAGAGGAGGGGGTTGTGTCTGACAACATGCCACAAGGTAGCTAGCCACAGCAAAGAAAAGGGTTTGGCTGCAAAAACAAGCATAGCAAATAAAAGATTGGACTGTGACAACACAGGCATGCCTGAACTTTCTGTCTTAACCCTTACAGCATACTGACTTCAGCTTATATAGCAAAAACCTACTGACAGATTCCCTTTAATGCCTTGTTTGCATATGAATGAAAATGCTAATTTCTCCTGGAATGCAGCAAAAATAAAAGATGTACAGCTATTATTAATGGATTTACATTTTTAAAAACCCGCATGACCATATATGCAGTTTGGGGTGTGCGGTTGGAGTTTGATCTCTCTGGAAAATTCCCTTTAAACAGAAAGACGACATAAATATAGTTAGTTCATCATAACTAATGGATTTGAATACAAGGTGCAGAACACAGTGGCATATCAGTTAATATCAACCGAATCATTACCCACCTGCAAAATTATCTAATCCACACATTATAAAGAAATATTACAAGAAGAAGAATATTACACTTGAGCACAGAGTGTTCATTACCATCTGTAAGTCAAAAAGTTGACATTTTGCAGCACTTAACGAAAAAGGATTTTCAGTAGATAGATCATTTTTATAGTATATGTGCTCCATCAGCAACATCTACAGTTCCCTACATAGGTGACATTTTATGGTGTTAGATAAGTGAGACAATGCTGAAACATAAGACACCTCGGTGCACAGATATAATGTGTTGGGTTTGATAATAAGACTCTAGTAAGCGTTCAGCAGTTCTCCCGAAAACTAATTACATCCCACAGGATGCGCCTCTCTCCAGGGTGCTGAATCTGCTCTACCTGTTCCCTGTCTTAGCTGCATCTGTTCCATGACTTTATGTACATGGAGATGAGTTAGAGTAAGTGTATCTTTGTAGAAATGATGTGTATAGTGTATGAAAGCAGACAAGCACCACAGTCTAGACATTGCACCATACTCTATGTGCCATCTTGTAGTTTTCACATACCACATATAACATTTCCTAATACCTACTGGCTATAAGATGCATTTGTCACCAGTAAGTGGCCCAATAAAATAATAACTGACTATGAAATATTCTAATTCATGTATACAAACACTTTAGATTTAGTTAAACCATGAAGAGCTTTATCACAAAAGTCTTCTTAGTACACAGGAAGACAGAAGACACTGTCCATTATCTCACCCACTGAAATGATATCATGTTTGCCTGAAAAAAAGACAGTGTCTTATACACTAAGGGGTACTTTGCACACTACGATATCGCAGGTGCGATGTCGGTGGGGTCAAATCGAAAGTGACGCACATCCGGCGTCACTGTCGATATCGTAGAGTGTAAGTCCTTTATGATACGATTAACGAGCGCAAAAGCGTCGTAATCGTATCATCGGTGTAGTGTCCGACATTTCTATAATGTAGCTGCAGTGACGGTACAATGTTGTTCCTCGTTCCTGCGGCAGCACACATCGCTGTGTGAGAAGCCGCAGGAGCGAGGAACATCGCCTACCTGCGTCACCGTGGCTCATGCCAGCAATGCGGAAGGATGGAGGTGGGCGGGATGTTTACCTCCCGCTCATCTCCACCCCTACGCTTCTATTGGCCGCCTGCCGTGTGACGTCGCTGTGACACCGCACGACCCACCCCCTTAGTAAGGAGGAGGTTTGCCGGGCAAAGCGACGTCGCAGGGCAGGTGAGTGCATGTTAAGCTGCCGTAGCGATAATGTTCTCTACGGCAGCAATCACAAGATATTGCTGCTGCGATGGGGGCGGGGACTATCGCCTTCGGCATCGAGTGTGCAAAGTACCCCTAAGAGTACTATGCCCGTTAAGCAATATGGGACAGCCCATATGATGATGTCATGGCTTTGGAATCTTCTTTATTGGCAACATCTGAGTTAATTAGAGATACACCTCTGGATGTATTTTAATGCACACCTGAAATACACTGCTTCTTTGTGTAGCATCATGGGAAAGTCAAAGGAAATCAGCCAAGATCTCAGCAAAGTAATTGTGGAATTGCATAAGTCTGGTTCATCCTTGGGTGCAATTTTCAGATACCTGAAGGTGCCTCATTCATCTGTACAAACAATTATATACAAGTACAAACAAGATGGGAATGTCCAGACATCCTACCGCTCAGTAAGGAGATGGGTTTTGTGGAACAGAGATGAACGTGTTTTGGTGAGACATATGCTTATCAACCCAAGAACAAAATCAAAAGACCTTGTGAAGACACGGAAGCTGGTAAGATTGTGTCATTATACACAGTGAAACGAGTACTGTATCAACATGGGCTGAAAGGCCACTCTGCCAGGAAGAAGCCATTACTCCAAAAGAAACATAAAAAAAGACAAATTAATGTTTATAAATGCACACAGGAACAAAGACTTTAATTTTTGGAGACATGTCCTGTGGTATGACGAAACTAAAATTGAACCATTTGGCCATAATGACCATTGTTAAAATTGGAGGAAAAAGGGAGAAGCTTTGAAGCCTAAAAACACCATCGAAACTGTGAAACACAGTGGTGGTAGCATCATGTTGTGGGTCTTGTTTTGCTGCAGGAGGGACTGGTGCACTTCCCAAAATAGATGGTATCATGAGGAAAAAAGATTATGTGGCAATACTGAAGCAACATCACAAAACACCAGCCAGAAACTTAAAGCTTGGGCGGAAATGAGTCTTCCAAATGCACAATGACCCGAAGCATACTGCCAAACTGATTACTAAGTGGCTTAAGGATAACAAAGTCAATGTTTTGGAGTGGCCATCACAAAACCCTGATCTCAATCCTACTGAATATTATGGGCAAAGCTGAAAAGGCAGGTGGAGCAAGGTGACGTACAAACATGGCTCAGTTACACCAGTTCTGCCAGGAGGAATGGGCACAAATTCCTACCAAATATTGTGAGAAACTTGAAGAAGGATATGCAAAACGTTTCACACAAGTCATACAGTAACGGCAATAGTACCAAATAAGTATGTATATAAACTTTTGGCTTTGCAGAAGGTAATAAAAATGCCTTAAAACATTTTCTTGCTCTCATTATTCTGGCATTTGGCAAATATAAATAATTTTGGTTCCTAACTGACCTAAAACGGGAAAGGTTAATTTTAATTTCACGTCAGATATTGAGAAAAACATGCAGATGTGTCTTATTAGATAGTGTATGTAAACTTATGGTTTCAACTGTACGTATGTGTGAGAGCAGAGGGATACTGGACCCAATGTGTATGTGTGAGCTGAATGGCATGGGACCTGACCGTGAGGCAGATCACTGTGGGAGAGCCTATCCACTATTGACACTTGTAGCAGTAGTTGTTCAGCGTCTGGTGATTGTGATTTTATTTTTCGGGGGGTGGTCTACTTTCTTTAGAGCTGTCTTCTCTCTCTTGAGGCTGTCTTCTTTCTTTTGAGGGTGTCTGCTTTCTCTAATGTATTCTTTAACTTTTTTTTAGCTGCCCAGGCACTTCATTATTGAACCGTAACTAGGGCTTATTTTTAGAAGAAGGCTTATATTTTCAGCATACTACAAAAAGGCAGAAAATTGTTGCTAGGGCTTATTTTCAGGGTAGGTCTTATTTTCGACACAAACCCAAGCATAAAAAGCCTTATGAATAGTGTTGAGCGGACCCGAACTGTAAAAGTCCGGATCCGCGCGGTTTCAGGGTCCGATCCGGGTCCGACCTCGACCCGGGAATCCGGCTGCACGATCCGGGTTCGGGATTTTTTTTTTTTTTTCTTTCTCTCTCTCTCTCTCTCAACGCATCTGGGGAATTAGCCTAATTTCTCTATAAAGATGTAGCTTGTACTATGTGTTTGTAGCTTGCACTTGCACTACTAGATTCAACATTTTGAAACATATTGCCAAAATCGTGACACTATATCTACAGTAGCAGCATGAAACACTTTTTCAAAATCCATTAACATGTTTCATTTGTAAAAGCTGTATCGTTGCCCCCAGTTATGTCATGTGTGAAATCTGTCTTTACTTTCCATGCTTTCTAATTACTTGACAAAGACTTGTGAGCTGAACTTTGCAAAAACGGGTGACACAAAGCGAAGGTTTAGTTTTAATACTAGAGGATGCTACCGATGAGCTGACTTCTGATTCATTGTATTGCTAGCAAATTTCTAGATAATGTATAATCCTAGCAAACCAGGCCTCCCTTCAGTCTAGGACACATGAAATATGCATGGAGCAAGGCTGTGCAGAATACATTTTTCATAAGCGTCCTACATTAAAGAGAAGGTCTGGTCACTTTAGGCATGCTTGACCAATTGCCACATTTAACTCCTGTAGCATTTGTTCTGATATGTTGGGACAATGCCAGGCAAATTGTTGCAGTCCTAACACTTTGTACAGTATAGTAGAAATTAGTTTAATAAGCAATGGTGACATAATTGCTGATTTACACAAATTATTTACTTAGTCTTCTACACTCATTTTTATACAGAGTTGGCACTTGCATTGACTCTGGCAATGAAAGGGTTAACAAGCTAGGAGTACGAGATTCTGTCAATTGCAGCCACTTTCCTGCTGTTGATGATATGGGGACCACTAGGGTGTACACAAAAAACTATACAGTTACTATGCATAGCCTAGTGTAGAGGTGGTTAAATGCACAATGAGGGAACAACTCAAGTAATGGCAATGATGGGGCAGAACGATAAACTATTAAAGGGATCTTGTAAAGTCAGATAATGCCATGGAGCACTCAGGAGAAAATGCATTTTATTTATCCCAGGAGCAGACACATAGGCGTGCCGGCATCATTCCTGTGAGCGGTTTGTTATAAGCACCCGCAGCACTGACTGACAGCCGGCTGGACAATACATCTATGCAAAATCAGCTTTCAGTCAAAGTTCTAGAGCATACTTATATCCACCACTCACAGCACCTGACTGAAAGCCAGTGGCTCCTGGGAGGAATAAAGTTAAAGGGGTAGTTCACTACTCTGCAGTAGTGACCACATCACTCTAAAACTGATAAGGAAGGCTTTTTGTAAATACCTTGTGTTGCCCGCTCAGCCTCTGAGCATCACAATCACGGTCTACTCTTCCCCATTGCATGACCACCAGGCTCCGTGACTTCTGGGATCCGGTGATGTCATGTCAACTTCCAGTTGACCTGACATCACCGAGCCTGGACCCAGTCTCCCTGAGTGGGCCGAGTTTCACCACTTATCACAGCCCAGCATCTCTTTAGCGCTCTGCAGTGAAGGAGAATGCTGGGCTGTGATGAGCCGTGAAGCTCTGCTCAGAGCCCAGTCACTCAGGAAAACTGGGGCCGCCTCAGTGATGTCAGGTCAACTTGACATGACATCACCAGATCCCAGAAGTCATGGAGCCCAGGGGTCACACGATGGGGAAAGTGGACTGCGATAGCGCCACTCAGAGGCTGGATTGTCAACACAAGGTATTTACAAAAAGACTTCCCTATCAGTTTTAGAGATGTCGCCACTAATGCAGAGTGGTGAACGACCCCATTAATTTTATCATGGGAGCCACATTTTCACTGCCGAGGCTGAGCACCTTTCTAACAATATTAACCCGCAGGTTTTACCCGGTATCTGCAGATTAATAGTGTTATCTAACCTGATAGGTTCAAAGTTCAACACATTCAATCATTGCAAGATGGAGTAACCTATAGTGAGGACTTTGGGGGGCTTTAATCAAGTTTTCCATAGTTTTCAAGCCAAACTTCATTCTGTATGCTGCTTTATTTGTGCTATCAAGAATAAAAAAAAAATAAATCTAACAACCTGACATGATGGAACCATACTTTTAACAGACCCTATTGTACCCCCAAAAATAAAACAAACAAACAAACAAACAAAAAAAAAGCATATATGTTGTTTTGACACAGTTGTGGTCTTTGTTTTTAATAAAATATTTCTGAAAACACTTTTGTGACAGCATTTGCAACAAAGTCAAAGTCTTAATATATACTAACACAGGTTTTTGGAGTTGTCTACTAGGTAATACATACATCCAATTAAAATAATGCACGCTGCTGATTTCAATGAATGCCTTGCAGTATTGCTTCAAGGAAAATACACACTTACATAGTAATAATTAGCAACACTGATAACAGTTCCAGACCAATGATCTCTAGCCCCCCTCGTCCCCATGATCAGTTATTCTGAGAGAGGTAAGCATTAGGCAATAAAGAATTGGAAAATCCAAATGAGTCCACCTTATTTTAAAACGACTGTAGAATTTCAGGACTGAGTAACATTATACAGCATCTAACCATCTGCAAATTAGTCAGAAGGTCAGAATGAACTGAAGGAAATGATTTTACTTTTTCATGCACTTAATGAATACTGATTACACTGTGAGATATCTGAGTTATGCATTATGTATGGGATAATGTATATGCTTCTATAAATTATAAAAAAGCTTCAAGTTGCCGAGGATTCTGTGATTATATAAATGCAGAATACCAGGAAAGTAGTGATGATTATTTTTACCATGTAAAATGTTACAATAGTATTGCAGTCTAGTTTTTGCAAGTGTCATAACATAATAAATACAGGGGCATACACAAATGAGTGGAGGACCCATAGCTCATATTAAAATCAGGTTCACACCATACACTTTAACACCTTTGGTGGAATTGGTGTTTGTTTACCCCTAATCTCCATTTCATGATCTTTGGGTTTTCAGCCTGTTTAGTTTTCTTGCTTTTATAGCACCATTAAAGGGAACCAATCATCAGGATTTTCGTGTATAAGCTGCAGCCAGTGCAGTGCTGGCACTATCATGCACAGTGTGTACATACCATCAGGGGGCAGCTCGGGTGTTTAGGCAGTGAAATTCATCTTTATAAAGTTTGAAATTTCGTGCACTTTTTGATTGACGTGTGCACCTCTCTGTTAATGTCCGGGCGGGTTATGCAGGAGTTCCCCGCCCCCCCACCAGCCTGTTCCTCCCTCTCTCCTGATGTCCGGGTGGGTTATGCACGTGTTCCCCGCCCCCCCGCGCCGCCTGTTCCTCCCTCCCTCCCTCTGGCTGTATGTAAATATCTAATCTTCAGAAACATGGCGCCGGAGTGGGCCTCTGCGCACAGCGCTTATCTCCGGCGCCATGTTTCTGAAGCCCGCATCACACAGCTTGGTGTTAGAGGGCGGCGCATGCGCCCTCGCTCCTTCAGATTCCGTTGTGACCGCAGGAGCGAGCGCGATCACAACAGGACTGCAGAACAGCTGATCGGAGGACGCGATTACCTGCTGCTCCTGTATCGTGCCGCCACAGGACACCGGGCCAACACACCAGCCGGTGTGACATCGCTGTGGCGCCGCCCTCTCAGACACCAAGTTGTGTAATGCGGGGGCTTCAGAAACATGGCGCCGGAGATAAGCGCTATGCGCAGAGGCCCACTCCGGCGCCATGTTTCTGAAGATTAGATATTTACATACAGCCGGAGGGAGGGAGGAACAGGCAGCGCGGGGGGGGCGGGGAACACATGCATAACCCGCCCGGAGAGAGGGAGGAACAGGCTGGTGGGGGGCGGGGAACTCCTGCATAACCCGCCCGGACATTAGCAGCGAGGTGCACACGTCAATCAAAAAGTGCACGAAATTTCAAACTTTATAAAGTTGTATTTCGCTGCCTAAACACCCGAGCTGCACCCTGATGGTATGTACACACTGTGCATGATAGTGCCAGTACTGCACTGGCTGCAGCTTATACACGAAAATCCTGATGATTGGTTCCCTTTAATTTTCACAATGCTTTACAGACATCATCATCAATGTAGCATGACTTTGGAGTGTGGCACGAAGCCAGAGTATCCCAAACTCAAACACACAAACTCCTTACAGATTTTGTCCTTGGTGAGATTTGATCCTAGCACACAATGGCACAAAGCAGCAGTGCAAACCACTGAGCCACCATGCTCCCCTCTCACCACATATTGCTATAAAGGATATGGCCAACAAAGACTGAGTGGCCTGTCTCCAGGGGGACCCATAACAGATAACATGGGCCACCTCTGTGGTATCTAGTGTATAGATAATATATATAGATGCCTTGTATTATAGATGAGCCAATCTTTTGAAGTTTGACTTTGCCAAATTTTCCCCCAAAATTTGATCTGTAGTGAAAAAATGTGTGCAAATCTCAATAATGGAAAGCTTGCAATTGCTCAGAAAATACACATGGGGGAGAGGAGAGAGACAATCATATTGACCATAAGAGCTTACATTATACAGGAAAGAGAGGACCCTACTGACCAAAAGAGCTTACACTCTACAGGAGAGAGAAAGACCTCTACTGAGCAGAAGAGCTTACACTCTACAGGAGAGAGAAAGACCCCTACTGAGTGGAAGAGCTTACACTCTACAGGAGAGAGAAAGATCCCTACTGAGCAGAAGAGCTTACACTCTACAGCAGAGAGAAAAAGCCATACTGAACAAAGGAGCTCACACTCTACAAGAGAGTGAAGGAACCCTACTGATCAGAAGAACTTACACTCTACAGGAGAAAGAAAGAACCCTACCGATCAAAAGAGCTTACATTCTACAGGAGAGAGAAAGACCCCCTACTCAGCAGAAGAGCTTACACTCTACAGGAGAGAGAAAGAACCATGCTGAGCAGAAGAGCTTACACTCTACAGGAGAGAGAAAAAACTTTACTGAACAGAACAGCTTACATTATACAGGAGAGAGAGGACCCTACTAACCAAAAAAGCTTATACTCTGCAGGAGAGAGAAAGAACCCTACTGAGCAAAAGAGCTTGCACTCTATGTGATAGAGAGCCATGCTAATGATAAGTGCTTACACTCTACAGAATAGAGAGACTTACCAAGTGACTCCAGAGAATGAAAACAACTCTGAGTGGCCCGGTACTGACCACCACTGTACAAGGTATGATAATTTGTAAGTTCTCATGGCTGTAGGGCATTGTGGGAAAGCCTGTGCGACAAGGCAAAAACATCCCTGATCCCACTCTCTGATTCTTCATTAGTGTGAGAAGAGTTTTTAGAGTTTTTTGCTAATCGAATCTTAATTTTTTTTAAATTAGCATGATGTCACGACAGGGGCGAGAGGCTAAACGGGCCATATAGGACAACGCAAAGGTAAGACAAAAGGAATGTCCTATTTCTAGGGAAAGTGGAAAATGGTGGCCCCTGACTGCAACCTGCAGCTCACCCTCCCTGCCTTCACAGCCCCTATACAGATTCCGCACCTGTCACCAAGCTAGAATACCTGGGACCCTAGTTTACCCAGACAAATGGGCCCTAAGTAAGGCTGGAGGATATGAGCTCTTCATCAACACCACTATCACTAATGGAAGAAACAAGGGAACAAAACAGGGGAAACACAACTTTAATTACCAGAGCCCTGGTAGATAACAAAAGACAACACTTATCTGAGTTGCAGCAACCACAGGAGTCCGGAGCAACCTAAGATGACTTCTCCAGAGCTCAGCCAGGAACAAACTATAAAGCACACCCAAATAACCCCAGGATGAGGTTTATAAAGGAAGTCAGAGGCCAAAACTGCATGACAAAACTGACAATTTACCAGGGCCCTAGAGTCTGCTGCTGCAGAAACAGGGAACTGTGAACTAACAATACGTGCTAATCTCTGGAATTTTCTAACACTCGCTGTCACAGGATTGTCAGCCGGCCGTGATATATCCATGACATGTAAAACCATAAATTTCAAGAAATTCCACTCAAAGTTGATCGTCCTTGGATTGAACCACTCACTTCTAGTTCACATATTTTTACGAGTACTGGTTAGAGACTGGCATCCTTTTACGTGATAAATAATACAAGCCTGTCACAGGGTAGATGTCTAGTAGGACATTTTTAGTCAGATTTATTGTATTTTGGAATACATATATTGGTAAATGATCTATCTTGAGCCTCCCTCTGAGTGCGGCATTGAAGATGATCTTGGGCTGCTCATGGCACAAGTCATTGTCTCATTATAAATACAAATCCCTAATCTCTTCCTCTGTAAATGTGTCATGTTTAGGAATCCATAAATTCTCCTTTGAAGAGATACCAGACGGGAGAGCTGCCTGTCCAGACTTATTCATTCAAACACAAATGAGATGCGCGGCCGCTGACAATGCAGGTGTATTCCTCCTTTCAGATGGATTCCAACAAGCTGTCATTAATGTCCCCACATAGACAGGACACACTAAAAGTACAATAAAATGCTGCATAAAAAGGTAAATCACGTGACAATAGCAGGTATAGGCAAAAATATAATGAAATCAGAAACTGTTATTCATGTCATGTAATCAACCATCTGTGGACAATTACTGCATCAGTATCATGAATCACATTTTAATGTGGAATGAAAAGTATACCAATAAATTATTAGCATCTCACCAAAAAAGACATAAAAAAATACCACAGAAGAAAGGCAGCCTTATTTACCAACACCAAGTAACAATGCTAATGCAGAAGACCCCCAGGATAAAGGCTGAATCCGCACAAGTGCAAAATACTGATGAAATAATTACTCACACATCTGCCAATCATGGAGTGGATGATTGCCTAGTATTATAGATGCAGACAGATATGGTTTTATAGGGCATTGGTCACATAGATTCATGTGGTGCACATTGTCTGGCTTACAACTTATTGGTGACTCCCATACTAGATCAGGCGGACTACCCAACATTATATAAATGCACCCCACAAACACCCTATCTTACCCCAGCTAATATAAAAGATTGCACCCTGCAAAAGTTAAGAAAATGTGCAACAAAAAAAAATGGAAAAGCATGTATAAAATGCATGATGTATTGGTCGATACTGTCACGTAGTGACTACTGGGGTTCCACCAGATACACAGGAACCCCTGATGAGTGCCGCAACACACAGGGTACACGATACAACAGTGATCCCCTGATGCTAGGGAAAGGGGGGCAGGGTCACCTCCTAAACTCACCTGAGACTGATCCCTGCACTCCCTAACGTCCCTATATGTGTTTTTTCACCTCGTCGATGATAACGTGCCTATCCCTTTCTTTCCCTGGACTCAGCCCTGTATAGTGTAGAGCAGCGGGAATGCTAGTCTTGCTGTAGGTTAAAGACACAAAGGGGAAAAGACAGACAGGGTAAAATAAACAGCAATCATACAAAGCACTCCAAACAACAAGAGGTAATAATGAGGAACGGACCAAAGGGGAAAAACCAGAGAGGGCTAAGAAAGGGAAAACAACACAAAACAGAAACTATCACCAGCAGTTTACCTGGCCTAGGAGAGAAGTCTTTATAGCAGAGCTGATTAGCAATAGAGAACAGCTGACTATTGCTCACACTCAGAGTTTCAGGAGACCAGAGGATCTACTTAACCCTAGCAGTGTGGATAAAGGAGAATCTGCACAGCCAGCAGTATTATCCTGCGCAAGTGTGTATGAAGCCCTGCACTGTGATCTCCTGACACCAGAAATAGGAAGGACCACTCTTTGTCGTGGTACCCTTGTGACAGATACTTGGTGCAAAATACACAAGTGCTAAAGTGACCTAAAGGCTGTGAGGAGCCAATGATGGTATAAGGCCCAGTTACATGCAGTGCATATTACCTGGAGACACCCAACGCACAATGCCGTGGCTTCTTCCAAGGGTTTATGTACATTACTCAAAAAATTAAAGGGAACACTTAACCAACCAAATATAATTCCAAGTTAATCAAACTTCTGTGAAATCAAACTGTCCACTTAGGAAGAAACACTGATTGATAATCAAGTTCACATGCTGTTGTGTAAATAGAGTAGACATCAGATGGAAATTATTGGCAATTATCAAGACACACTCAATAAAGGAGTATTTCTGCAGGTGGGGACCACAGACCACATCTCAGTACCAATGCTTTCTGGTTGATGTTTTGGTCATTTTTTGAATGTTGGTTGTGCTCACACACTCGTGGTAGCATGAGACGAACTCTACAACCCACACAAGTGGGACAGAAAGTGAAGTTCATACAGGATGGCACATCAATGCGAGCTGTGGCAAGAAGGTTTGCTGTGTCTATCAGCGTAGTGTCCAGAGGATGGAGGCTCTACCAGGAGACAGGCCAGTACACCAGGAAACATGGAGGGGGCCATAGGAGGGCAACAACCCAGCAGCAGGACCACTAACTCCCCCTTTGTGCAAGGAAGAACAGGAGGAGCACTGCCAGAGCCCTGCAAAATGATCTCCAACAGGCCACAAATGTGCATGTGTCTGCACAAACGATTAGAAACCGACTCCATGAGCATGGCATGAGGGCCTGACGTCCACAGATGGGGGTTGTGCTCACTGCCCAACACTATTCAGGACGCTTGGCATTTGCCACAGAACACCAGGATTGGCAAAATTGCCACTGGCACCCTGTGCACTTCACAGATGGAAGCAGATTTACACTGAGCATATGTGACAGACATGACAGAGTCTGGAGATACCGTGGAGAGTGATCTGCTGCCTGCAACATTCTTCAGCATGATCGGTTTGGCAGTGGGTCAGTAATGGTGTGAGGTGGCATTTCTTTGGAGGGCCGCACAGCCCTCCATGTGCTCGCCAGAGGTAGCCTGACTGCCGTTAGGTATTGAGATGAGATCCTCAGACCCCTTGTGAGACCATATGCTGGTGCGGTTGGCCCTGGGTTCCTCCTAATGCAGGACAATGCTAGACCTCATGTGGCTGCAGTGTATCAGCAGTTCCTGCAAGATAAAGGCATTGAAGCTATAGACTGGCCTGCCCGTTCCCCAGACCTGAATCCGATTGAGCACATCTGAGACATCATGTCTCGCTCCATCCACCAACATTACGCTGCACCACAGACTGTCCAGGAGTCTGGGAGGAGATCCCTCAGGAGACCATCCGCAACCTCATCAGGAGCATTGCCCAGGCATTATAGGGAGGTCATACAGGCACGTGGAGGCCACAAAAAATACTGAGCCTCATTTTGACTTTTTCCCACTTTCATTTTGTCTTATCTTGTTTTGATTTTCATCTTGACTTGTTTCCATTTTCATTTTGTGCGTGTCTTCAAATCCAGGCCTCCATTGGTTAAAACATTTGATTTCCATTGATGATTTTTGTGTGATTTTGTTGTCAGCACATTCAACTTTGTACAGATCAAAGTATTCGATGAGAATATGTGTCGCCCCAGGGCTATTGGGCACTCAGTCCCGGGCCGTATATGTACGGGGGTGCTGTGTAACGACTTTGTAATGGCCGATGCCCGGTTCCGTGAACCTGGGGATCACTTTTAAAGGGGTTATATACATTGGAGATAAGAGAGTTTACATCGTGACGCCACTTGTGGGTTGCGGTTATGAAGATGGAACCAATGCTAAATAATTAATTGGTATTCGGAATTTCGGTGTCAGGTTCCTGACATGGAACTATGTATTGGGGTGTTTGTTGATTATACATATTTGAAATGTTTTAAACCATATCACTGTCTTGTGTGGATTCTATGCATGCACAAATTTTTGTACCAAAAAAATAATTTTTTGATTTGAATAAAGACGCATTGGTTGATCCCTATATACAGCAACTCTTTTTCTCCTGTCTTAATATGAAGATGGAACCGCCGCTGCACAGTCTTTTACCACTGGGGCTGATGGTGATGGCAGCCTGGATGACAGGCCCTCCGCAAGTAGGGTCGGGCCCCAAGGAATGGATGATCCGGCGCAGAAAGAAGGGAGACCACACGATGGGGATGCAGTGCAACTGGTGTTTACTCACAGCGGTGCTGATGCTGGTGCACTGAGGATGGCTGGTTCTGACCTCTGGTCCCTTTTGTCCCAGTGCTGATGTGGTAACCTGGTGGTCTTTCCCCGGCACCTCTCACTAGTTGGTGGGACCCCGTGGCTTGGAGCGTCTGGGGGTCCCCTACTGCTTGTCGGCAGTCTCTGGTCCGTACAGTAGGCAGTGCGAACCCTGTCGGGTCGGTATTCTGTTCCGGTCCCTGGTTCTTTTTATTGCTGGTGCCCCCGGATTCTTGGGTCAGTGAGGTCCTTGATGTTACCCTCATTGTGCAGTTATTTGTCAGGAAGCCAGAAGCGTTCACCTGACCTAAGGCCCTGTGCCCCGTCGGTGCTTTGGTTCCAGGTGTACCTGGCTGTTCCCTCCCTGGCAATCACTCTCCCATGCCACCTAGGTCACTGTTACACAACCCCATCTGGAGACACGTCCGTCCTCTTCAACTGTCACTACTGGACTCTCCCTGTCTGTCTGTTGTCCCCTCCCACCTGGTTGTCTTGTCGTCTAGTGCACTGGACTGGCTCCACCCCTGGGTGGCCATCCATTGGGTCCCGGACTAGTCAGTCACCCATGATTGGGAGAGGGAAACTGGGTTTGTTTATGTGTTTTGCTGTTACCAGCACCAGTCTGCCAGGTCCCTGGGGGTAGGCCCTGCATCTTTGACAGGATGCAGTACCTTGTAGTGCCCTGATGGGTTCAGGGGCGCTACAAATATTTAATTCATTCAGATCTAGGATGTGTTATTTGAGTGTTCCCTTTAATTTTTTGAGCAGTGTATATAGTATCTCCACCCTCTAAATACAATACAGGCAATAATTCAGATGAACCTTCCATTGTAAGCAACATTACAACTTAGATGTGTACACTGGGTCTAACTTCGTAATCGTGTGAGTACAGTACACTCGTAAAACAGTATGTTTACATTAAAGGCTATGTTAACTTACAAATAACATTTTTCTTTATTGTTCATTTGCTTTATGAATGCAAATTAAGCATGTTTCTAAATAGTCTTCATTCTTATACTGTGCATGTGTGACGCCCTGGCAAAACCAGGTAGTCACAATTAGGCCCCTACATAACACCTTCCCTCATTAGGAAACACACAGCCAACCAAGAAAACCCTAGACATGCCCACCCAGGGGTTTAGGCGGCCCAGGGCGGGAAAAAGGGCAGTTAAGCTTTATAGTTCAGTTTGGAGAGGAGTGTGGGCTGGAGCTAAGGGTAGCTCCAGCAGTAAAGTTCAAGTTGAACGGTACCAGGGTAGGAGCCACTACCGTGTTTTTCCAAAAATAAGACACTGTCTTATATTTTTTTTGCCCCCCAAAAAAGCACTAGGGCTTATTTTTGGAGGAGGTATTATTCTTGGAGAAACACGGTTGTGGGTAAGTTTACCCCCCAAAAAAGAAGACCCCCCACTTCCCAGGAGACTCATACTCACCAGACCAGGACGTCTGCGTGGTTCCAAGGTCCTCCTGTGATCTCCGGTCGGTGCTGCACGCCGTCCTACCCTGCTGCTAGCTGACACGCTGACACACACAGAAGATCCCAGACACACACAGCAGATCACACACACAGCAGATCTCACACACAAACACACACACACACACACAGCAGATCACACACAGCAGCTCGCAGGCACACACAGCCGATCACAGATACACACAGCCAATCACAGGCACACACACAGCAGATCGCAGATATACACAGCAGATCACACACAGCAGATCGCAGGCACACACAGCCGATCACAGATACACACATCCGATCGCAGGCACACACAGCCGATCACAGATACACACATCCTATCACAGGCACACACAGCCGATCAGATACACACATCCTATCACAGGCACACACAGCCGATCATAGATACACACATCTGATCGCAGGCACACACAGCCGATCACAGATACACACAGCCTATCACAGGCACACACAGCCGATCACAGATACACACATCCGGTCACAGGCACACACAGCCGATCACAGATACACACATCCGATCACAGACACACACAGCCGATCACAGATACACACATCCGAACGCAGACACAAACAGCCGATCGCAGAAAAACACAGCTGATCGCAGACACACACACACACACACACACAGCCGATTGCAGACACACACAGCAGATCACACACACACACATCACATCCAGCACTTACGGCAGCAGGGAATGAGAGCAAGTCACGTGTCCGGCCGCAGGTCCTGTTCGTCGCACTGCACCGCACTGCCTCTCAGGATTCTCCCGGCGAGAAGAGATAAGTGTCACTGGATGAGGTGAGTGTGTATGCGATCCGATGTGTGTGCGATCCGATGTTTGTGTGTGTGTGTGTGATATTTGATGTTTGCGTGTGATCCGATGTTTGTGTGTGTGATCTGATTATGTGTGCGATCTGACTGTGTGTGCGATCCGATGTTTGTGTGTGAGATCTGGAGTGTGTGTGTGTGTGTGTGAGATCTGGTGTGTGTGTGTGTGTGAGATCTGATTTTGTGTGTGTGTGTGTGTGTGTGTGTGTGTGTGAGAGCTGATGTGTGCGGGTCTGTGATCACTGCAGGTCCTGCTGCTCTGCGTCTGGTGAGTGTAATTGCCGGGTGCCGCTGTCTATAATGAAGTGTCCTGCAGTATCTGTAACTTTTTTAGCTGCAGGGACACTTCATTATTGATCTGGCACTAGGGCTTATTTTCAGGGGAGGGCTTAAATTTAAGCCTTTCTCCGAAAATGCTGAAAATCCCTGCTAGGGCTTATTTTTGGGGGAGGTCTTATTTTTGGAAAAACACGGTAGGAGGCAGACGATGGTCTCCGTTAGCAGGAGACGGGAAGACGGCTCGGCGGAACCGAGGTGGACCGGGCAAGGGTTGTAGCCTGCCGATAGCGACACGGGGAACCGACCCGGAAACCGTAGCACAAAGGGGGGTACTCGGACCCTGAAGCCAGGAACCAGAAACAAGTGGAACTGGTTAATTAACCGATTGAGGCCAGGACTAGAGGTCCTGTCCCACCCAAAGTCCCTCATAGAAGACAACAGCCCACCGATTAGGGATAAGAGGTCACCGCCAGGGTCCATAGATCCCACGGGCCAGCATCTGCGGGCACGGCTCCTCAGGCCACATCCAGCCGGGAGCGGACTCCTGAGTTTTATACTGGGAAAGTCCACCTTACATAACGGTGCAGGAAAAGGATAGATATCACCAGCCGGCCACGGCACCGGCCACCACCACCTTGGTTTACCAGAGACTTGTGTGTTTTACTAACAATGAGTACACCTGCACCCCCTGCGGTCGTCATCTCCCCTGCACCAGAGCCATCGGGTCCCGGGGCCACCATCCCTTCCCACAGAGGGGTTAACAACTTGCTGCACAACATCTCCCCCGGGTGCCCCGTAACAGCAGTGGTGGCATCACGACCTTACTACAGCCTAGCCCGTACATCTACGTCCCCCCATTTATTCGGCGTGTCCGCGAGACCCCCGGGTCCGGAGATCCTCGAGCCACCACCCCAGAAGGCTCGGACCCGAGCAGCGCCGGCTGCTGGCACGGGGGCAGCACACATGCATCACAGAAGGCTGAAGATTGTGCCCTCAGAATGGCAAGTTAGGGCGCAGAATAGAGGAGACCGCTGATCTGTGCCGGCAAGCAATTTCCTGGCTAGCGCGTAACATCAGATGTACATGAACTATCGAACAGCAGAGAAAAAAGTGCCAAAAATGTTAATATCCCAAGGAGGCAGAGTTTTATTCATTGCATTCTCCCACTCAATTAATTTTCATATCATTAAAAATGGGGATTTCTCAAGATTCAGAAAAAGGTACCCATAGTTCATCTTTCACCAGGATACATATGTTGCGGGCGGGGGCCAGACCATAGCTAAGGGGCTGCTCAGGGGTGCTCGGATCCAGGGCTTTACTGTGGCTCGAGTGGGAACCGAACCCGGGCTTGAGCAGCGGTCTGCCGCCCACAAGTGAAAAGAGGTTATTTACAAGGGATAGAGTCTTTGTCAGTGACGCCACCCATGGGACGCAGTGATGATAGATGGCACTGCCGCTGCAGGTATATGGGGTACCCGAGGCTGATGGATCTGGGCAGCAAGGTAGTATCCCCTCCACGGGTAGGGGAGGTGTAGTCCTGGGGCCCAGGGTATTGTGAGGTTTTTCAGGGAGCAGTCTTTAGGAGGCAGGAAGTAGAGAACTTACAATTGGTAGTCGTGGTGCTGGATGAGGCTGCATTGATGTGGAGGGTCAGTAAAAACAGATGGAAGAAATACTCAGAGTCCAGTACTTAACCAGAAACTGCCAGTGTCCGTAGGCCTTTGGTGCGGGGTGTTCGGATCCCACACCCGGTATAAGAAGCAGGGCCCTCTCTCTCCTGCACTCCAGCTGACAGTCACCTTTTCCTCCTCGGTTTCGGATGGGGGAAGTCCTTTCTCTGCACAAGTCTGGGTTCCCGTGCACACTACCGGCGGGCCACTACCCTGCCCCGGTCCACCACGGGTTCCCCTGAGCCTACTCTCCACTTCAGCTCCTGAGACTCGGCTTTCGCTTTTCTTCACTTCCCCAGCAGCCCAGGAGCTACAACCCCTGTCTGCTCTCCTCTCACTCCCTTCTCCAACTGACTCTCAACTCCTCCCCTCCTGCTCTTTTCAGTTGCTACACTGGGGGGAGGGTGCAGCTGCCTCACTGCACCGATGTGGCATCAGGTGGTACCAAGGAGGATTAACTTTCTGTGACTACCTGGTGTGCCAGGTCGTCACACATATGCATACTGTATAAATGGTTTAGGGGAGTTAAACTTAGTGACAGATTCCCTTTAATTTCCTTTGTACATGGACCCTCTGAATTTAAAGTAGTGTAGTTGTAGAATATGTGAAACCTGCATTGAGCAGGGGGTTGGACACAATGACCCTGGAGATCCCTTCCAACCCTAACATATTGATTCTATGATTCTATGATATGTTGGAGGTGTATAAATAAAGATTCTTACCATTATCACATTGTTGTTGGTCGTAGTAGTAAAACATGTGTATATACCATATTGATTGTCTTTGAGGCTGCTTTAAGGCTCTTAGACATGTTTTCTTGTCTTAGTTTTCCCCATGCCTTTGCTACTCATTGGAAGAGACATCCTATATAAAGAAACTAACTTTCCAAAGGAACTAATTAGCTCAGAAGTAATAGAAAAGAAGTGAAAGCAGAAACACAAAACTGTTCCAGTCTGGGTGGCAAAATATGGCATATAATGAGGGGCTTAGTTTATTTTTTGCATTGAGACTCGTTATAGTGTAGGTCACTGACCCTTTTTCACCATTCTTAACCATGACTTTTATATTTTGCAATTTTATGTAAGTGACCTTTTTTATAGTATATTTTACGATATATCATTGCAAATTGAACAGAAGTAATACGTTGCCATTTTATGAAACAAATGAGAAACTGATCTGTCCGGCTTTCATCAAAATAATAATACAATGGAGAATTCACCCTGGACGCGAAGCTATTAAAACCCATTATATAGTGAACAGTAGATAATTCAAATATTTGCAAGGAAAAATTCTACATGCTGGTACAACCCGCAGCTGTATATTAGAGTGTCTATTAAAATGTGCTCAGTAACTCGCCCATAAAACATGTCTTCAGATATTTATGGTGACAAAATATTTGTGGCAATTGCAATAAATTATAAACATTCCGTGGAGTTTTCATTTGTTATTTTTACAATTTCTTGACTAGTTATTTCTTTGAAGATGAATTATGATAGAGCTATTTACTGCAATGTGCATAATGTATCTATAGACATCATGGTCATAGGTGAGACGGTTTCCAACAGTGAGTGCGCTAATACATAAATACCAAAATCTATTTTAGCTTTGCGGCATTACAGTTTGAAAAAATAATAGGTATTAATTTATCATCATAAGCACCAGTAGCATAGCTACCGGAGGGCAGAGGGTGTGACTGCCCTGGGCCCCTCACTCATCAGGCGCCCACCTGGATCCTCCCTATTTTTAACTTCCTACTCTCCCTGTACTGTCGCTGCACGTGCAGGACATCCGTCCCAGAGTCCCAGTGTGGTGACGTCATCGCAAAGCTCTGGGACTCTAAAGTCTTGGGAGCATGATGACCTGGATTTAGGTGAGTATATAATGTTTTTATGCAGAACAGGGGACATATATACCAGGATGGGGCCCAGCTTGGGGAGCATAAATGCCAGGCTGGGAGACATATGTAGCAGGATGGGGCCCAAGCTGGGAGACATATATACCAGTCTGAGAGACATATATACCATGATGCGGCCCAGAATGGGGGATATATGTACCAGGATGGAGCCCAGGTTGGGAAACATATAAACCAGGATGGGGAACATATATACCAGGATGGGGCCAGACTGGAGGACATATATACCAGAATGGGGCCCAGTCTGGTGGACATATATACCAGGATGGGGCCTAGGCTGGGGGACATATATGCCAGGCTGGGAGACATATATACGACAATGGGGCCCAGGCTGGAAGACATACATACCAGGATGGAGCCCAGACTGGAGGACATAGAAACCAGGATGGGGCCCAGGCTGCGAGACATATATACCAGGATGGGGCCCAGGCTGGGAGATATGTATTCCAGGTTCGGGGATATATATACCATGCTGGGAGACATATACTGTGTCCAAGGAAAGGCCCAGAATGGGGACATACTATATATACCAGAATGGGGAACATTTTCCAGGATGGGGAACGTATATACCAGGATGAGGGACATTACCACGTAATGAGGGGGAGCAACACATATGTCTTTATAGGATTTAGAAAGCTGCAAGGGCCCGTACATCTGACATCAACATGCTGAGGGGTGGGAATGGGGGCCAGATCCAAATCTTCCATCACGGTCCATCAAACTGTAGTTATGCCACTGGTGGGGAGGGGGGGGTCTCTTGTCACTTATACAGTATGGGGGGCCCTTATACAGTGTGAGAGCTAATGGGGGCTGTTATATGCTGTGGGGACTACTTTGTGGGCCCTCATACAGTGTGAGGGGCAACTATTGAAAGTCATTATACAGTGTGGTGGCTACTGTGTGGACAATTAGTCAGTATGTCACCTATTGTGGGAGCCATACAGTGTGTGGACCATTGTTTTAGGGGAGTTGTGGGCCCATTATACTATGTATAGGGGAGGTGTAGAGGAATCAGGCTGTGTATAGGAGAGCTTTGGGAACATTTTACTGTCTATAGGGGAGGTGTAGGGGTATCATACTGTGTATAGACGTGATGTACATGGGGGGCAATATTAAATGTTAAGTGGACACTTAAGAACTATTATTGTTAGAAGGGCAGTCAGGGTATTGTGATCGTCACAGGCAAACTGGGGGCATTATTACGTTCTATGAGCAAAATGTGGACACTTTTCTAGGGCAATTGCACAGGGCATTAATATTTTCTAGGGAGCAATTTTAATATCTTGAGGGCACAAACGAGGCATTATTACCATGTAAGGGCCATAATGGTGGCATTACTATGTGGAGCAGTAGGAGAAGCCTTGTTAATGGGCCGGCATGGTGGCTCAGTGGTTAGCACTGCAGTCTTGCAGCGCTGGGGTTCTGGGTTCAAATCCCACCAAGGACAACATCTGCAAGGAGTTTGTATGTCCTCCCCGTGTTTGTGTGGGTTTCCTCCGGGTTCTCCGGTTTCCTCCCACACTCCAAAGACATACAGATAGGGACCTTAGATTGTGAGCCCCAATGGGGACAGTGTTGCCAATGAATGTAAAGCACTGTGGACTTAATAGCGCTATATAAGTGAATAAATATTATTATTATTATTAGTATTATTATTAATAATGTACCACCAATAGGTGCTGTAATACGGACACATACGGCAGCAGCAGCTCAGTATTGGGGTATCAGCAGTATTTCGAGTTTGTACACATTGGGAATAGATGGGAACGGTGACGGCAATGTGAGAAGTAAAATGTGCCTTTGTTGTAATCTCTGTAGACGAGTCATGGCTGGAAGAAGTTGTCGTATCGGTCTGGGCCAGATGGAAAAGCCAGGAAAAGTGAACAACTCCACCAGAAAGAACGTCAGCTGTAGGTCAGTGTTTCTTACTGTACTCTTGTCCTGCAGGACTGAAATCTACCACTATATAGTCACCCTATAGCAGTAATATGTGTCATCTGCTGAAGTTCCCTATACCCACAATTAGTCTGCACCACCGTAGTCATCATGGTTCCCTGGTTAGGGACCCACTCTGGTGTTTTGCCCCCCCCTGAGCTAAACCCCTAGCTGCAGCCCTGAGAAGCGCATATAAGTGTCGGTACACAGTATATGATCAGTTCTTTACATTTTATGCAAATAATATGCAAAATGCAAATAAGTAGTGCTGCACATTCTGCAAGCAGATTAATTGGCATATGTGCCTCTGCAATCTTTTACTTCCACACATGCTGTCATGTAAGGGATGACTGCTCATGTACTTATTTGTGGGCATAAACCATTTGTACAATAAAATGTTGTATGTGTACATTTCTGCATTGCGAAAAATTTCTATTTGAACATGTATAACTGATTAGCACTGCAGTCTTGCAGCGCTGGGGTCCTGGGTTCAAATCCCACCAAGGACAACATCTGTAAAAAGTTTGTATGTTCTCCCCGTGTTTGCGTGGGTTTCCTCCGGGTTCTCCGGTTTCCTCCCACACTCCAAAGATATACAGATAGGGACTCTAGATTGTGAGCCCCAATGGGGACAGTGTTTCCAATGTATGTAAAGTGCTGTGGAATTAATAGCGCTATATAAATGAATAACATTATTATTATTATTATATGAAGTGTTCTAAGATTATAGAATTATGAAATAGAGATTATCACTATGCGCATACACAAGTAGATCGTCACATACATTGTTTGACATTTTGATATAAGGGTGATATACTAGAACACAGTATAACATAACAAAGCTCATATGATAAGTTCATATCTAAGCACAAACCAGACAGAGGTTTTGTGCATTCTATACATCTTTTGATAGCAGCCGGTATACACTTCAGCAGCAACATAATGTAAAGCCCAACAGGAGGCCATGTTAATCTGAGTCTACATTGCATTGACAGAATATAGATTTCTGTACATGCGACTTGCATCCTGCTGATAGGTCCTGCAGGGCAACATTGGGAAATATGAGTTATCCAATTGCTCTAGCTTGGTAAAGGATAGGCCCAAATCTATGAATCCATTTGCTCCAAGAGCTGTTAAAATCACAAATAGTGTTGAGCGAGTAGTTGACTATTCGTACTCGCTATGCTGTTAGTGAGTACTGACCGCTACTCACATATTTGTTACGAGTAGTGGGCCCAATGTAAGTCAATGGGAAATACTCGCTAAGTAGCGAGTAACCTGAAAGCCGTACTTTTCGTGCGAGTAGCGAATAGTACGGCTTTTAGGTTACTCGCTACTTAGGGAGTATTTCCCATTCACTTACATTGGGCCCACTACGTGTAACGAATATGCGAGTAGCGAACAGAGTGAACAGTACTCACTCATGGCATAGCGAGTACGAATAGTTAACTACTCGCTCAACACTAGTCACAAATCATTGTACGCACCATTTTTTAACAAAATGGGCAATTTTTCTTGACACCTGCCTTATTGAAAAATGCATTGGAAAGAAGTGGTTAAGGGACGGGTCCTTTTAAGTGGGCATGGTCTTTCATTTTAAATGGACACTGTATGCTCAAGAAACTTTAAATAAATCAATAGTACAAGTGAACATAAGAAAATTAGTGTCCCCAAAAATATAATTCCTCTTTCACAAAAAAGATTGCACACGAAATGCAAAAACTCCGTATAAAGTTGTTTGTGATATGCAAGGACATCATCTCTGAATGTCACCGATTTCATATTTTTTTTTCCATTTTTGTTTTAAAATATTGTGCTGACTTGCTGTTACTTTCTACTGCATTAAAAATAAAAAAATATGTAATTATATTTCACAAAAAGCTAATACAGCTGCACACTAAAATGCAATACTAGGGAAACATTGAATATATGAAGTTTGGAGTGGCAAACTGTCATAGAAACTAGGTAAAAATAAGGTACTTGGTTCATTTGGCCAATTCGGGATAAGCCTTGCAGCCAGCAATAAAACAAACGATTGTTGGGACCATAACCTTGAATGCTTCTACCTGGCCTAAAAGAATACAATTTAGGCTGGAGACACACCTATGCGTGTAAAATCGGTCCGAGTTGCCTGAAAAAAACTCGGCCGATTTTAGTTCACATTAGGTCAGTGTGCAATGCAAGTGCGATGCTTTTTTTTTAAATGTTTCCAGGGTAGCAGAGCATGTGTAATGCGTGTGTGATCCGTGTGTGATCCTTTTTTTTCTCAGCAACTGTCATCTGCCATGCAGCTCTGCTACATGGCCGCTGACAGCAGCCACAGACAGAGCCATGTAGCAGAGCTGAATAGCCGCTGACAGCAGACACAGACAGAGCCGCATGATCAGAATGAAGTCGGATGAACGTCACCCGACTTCATTGTCATCCCGCGGCTCTGTCTGTGTGGCATGGCCTGATTTTCGGTCACTGGTGAAGATCTCACCGGTGACCGCAAATCCCCTGAGTGACCACAGTGAGCCACGCGATCAGCGGTGCCTTCACTGAGGTTACCCGCGGCCACAGCAGAAGTCCTCCCGCTGAGAGCAGTGGCCGCGGGTAACCTGAGTGACGTCATCGTTGATAGCGCGACTCACTTCAGTCGCTGCGGGGAGCTCACAGAGAGCGGTCGTGGTCTGTGACAGCTCTCTGTCAGCTTCCGATGTAGCAGAGCTGACAGTGTCGAGGGACCTCTGTGGATTACGTCGGACACGGAAGGGTATTTGGGGACTTGAATAAAGTTGTGAAAGAGGTTGTTTTTTTTGTTATTTATTTCAAATAAAGAATTATTTGGTGCATGTCTTCATTTACTTTATCTTACAGGTTAATCATGGAAGGTATCTCGGGGAGCTGTCTGCCATGATTAATCTAGGACTTAGTGGCAGCTATGGGCTGCTGCCAATAACTCCTTATTACCTCAATTGCCAACGCACCAGGGCAATTCGGGATGGCCGGGTACAGTTCTGGGACTGTCGCATCTCATGGATGCGGCTATTCCGGGCGGCTGCTGGCTGATATTGTTAGGGCGGGGGGCTCCCCATAACGTGGGGCTCCCCATCCTGAGAATTCCAGCCTGCAGCCGTGTGGCTTTACCCTGGCTGGTATTAAAATTGGGGGGACCACATGCCGTTTTTTTTTTAATTATTTATTTATTTTTTTAACTGCATGATATAGACCCGCCCACCGGCAGCTGTGATTGGTTGCAGTGAGACAGCTGTCACTCATCGTGGGGGCATGTCTGACTGCAACCAATCATAGGCGCCGGTGGGTGGGGAAAGCAGGGAATACGAGATTGAATAATGAGCGGCCGGCTTTTTCAAAAGAGGAGAAGCCGCCGGAGCAGTGTGACCGCCGTGCAGCGCCATGCTGGTGATCGGGGATCGGTGAGTATGAGAGAGGGGGGGAAGGAATAGACCGACATGGACAGAGAGAGAGAGAGACCAACAGAGAGAGAGACCGACCGAGAGAGAATAGAGACCGAGAGGGAGAGACCGACCGACATTAATCGCATGTTTCTCAAAACACTGGAAATGAGTGAGGTCTCACAATGTCGGTCAATCTCTATAGTTGACCGACATTGTGAGACCTCACTCATTTCCAGTGTTTTGAGAAACATGCGATTAATGTATTTAGAAAAACGAATGTCACTAGGATGGTGTGAGTGCCGGTCCGTGTGACATGCATTTTTTTCACGCTCCCATAGAGTTGCATTAGAGAGACTCTGCGAGAAACTCTCCAAAAAGCAGCCTGCTGCGATTTTTTTCTCAGACCGATTTTGGACTGAGAAAAAAATCGCAGATGAGAGCTGAATCATTGAATAACATGTGTCCGAGTGCAATGCGACAATTACTCGCATTGCACTACTGCAAGAAACTCGCAAGTGCGAGGCCGCCCTTAATGGGCAGGTAGGGTCCAGCTATAATTATATTTAAAATGGTCTTGGCTGGAGTGCGGAGTGCTCAGTAAGGAGGGAGTATACTACAAATATAAAAAAAAAGATCAGCACATCCAAGAAACAGACAAATGTGAAGAGGTGCACACTCAAGAAACTAGTCAATATAATTAAAGTTAACACAGCTTATCTTTCAAATACTAACGGCCGCTTTACACGCTACGACATCGCTAAAGTGATGTCGTTGGGGTCATGAAATTTGTGACGCACATCTGGCCGCATTAGTGATGTCGTTCTGTGTGACACCTATGAGCGATTTTGAATCATCGCAAAAATGTTCAAAATCGCTAATCGGTGACATGCCCCCCCATTCCCAATTATCGTTGCTGCTGCAGGTACGATGTCGTTCGTCGTTCCTGCAGCAGCACACATCGCTAGGTGTGACACTGCAGGAACGAGGAACCTCACCTTACTTGCGGCTGCCGGCAATGCATTGCTGCCGGCAATGAGGAAGGAAGGAGGTGGGTGGGCTCATCTCCGCCCCTCCGCTTCTATTGGGCGGCCGCTTAGTGACGTTGCTGTGATGCCGAACAAACCGCCCCCTTAGAAAGGAGGCCGTTCGCCGGTCACAGCTACGTCGCTTGGCAGGTAAGTAGTGTGACCGGTCCGCGCGATTTTGTGCACCACGGGCAGCGATTTGCCGGTGACACACAAACGATGGGGGCAGGTACGCACGCTAGCGATCTCGCTAGCGAGATCACAGCGTGTAAAGCAGCCTTAAGGCTAGTTTCACACCTCAGTCTTTTACCATCAGTCACAATCCGTCGCCTTGAGAAAATATGGTATCCTGCAAAATATTTTGCAGGATTCAGTTTTTTTTCCCCATAGACTTATTAACGACGGATTGCGACTGATGGCCCTCCGTTGCATCCGTCGCGCGACGGATCAGTCGTGGAATGACTGACCATTGGACGGAAGCAACGCAGAATATAACGCTTTTTGTTGAAAAAACGGACATGGGCGGATCCGTCGGCATCCGTCTTTTGTTATAATGGAAGCCCACAGGCACCAAATCCGTCGGAATCCATCTCTTTCTTTCTCTCTCTCTCTTTTCCTTTGCCAGGAAAATAAAAAATAGTACAATAGATCTGTTCTTTCACAGGATCTGTCGCATCAGTTTTACCACTATCTCCGACGGCTCTGTCGCATCAGTCACAAAACAGATTGTGACTGATAGAAAAAACTGAAGTGTGAAAGTAGCCTTAGTTTAACAATGCAGCTACCAATTCTCTTAACGCTTTCACCTCTATCAATTGAATCTGTGTATTATTCCCAGATTAATACACTCATATTCTTCACTGCTGCAATTGTACAGCACATTACTATGTGGAATATTTGATCAACATTGTTTCAGTTCTGATATCCTCTCACTATTCTGCACCATGATAAAAATGGCTGCTGCATTCCTTACCTCAGCTTTGATACGGTCTATGATAATCTCTCCTAATGTTTTGCACTATACCATGTGATGTGATAGCTGCAAGGCATTATGGTGAAATCTGTGTGGTGGCACCTGATGACCTATGAGTCTTCTATAGTTAATGCAATCTTCTGTATCTGTAAGGCCTCTTTCACACGTCAGTGATTCTGGGACGTTTGTGCTTTTTTTTAAACGTACCAGAATCACTGACATACGCAGACCCATTATAATGAATGGGTCTGCTCACACGTCAGTGATTTTTCACTGCACGTGTCTTCGTGCAGCGTACCCGCGTGTCCGTGTTTGCCGCACGGAGACATGTCCATTTTTTTCTGGCATCACTGATGTCCCACGGACCACGCAGGGGTGTGGTCCGTGAAACACGTGCCAGAAAAAAACGTGCTTTTAAAATAAAAAACATTTTAACTCACCCGGCGTCCAGCGATGTCCTCTGCCGCCCGTGCAGCCTGCTGCTTCTGAGCTGGCTCATTTTTGTCGCGCATATTCATGATGCGCGACACAGCCGACCCGGAAGCAGCTGCTGCAGGGGTCAGCGCCGGCCGGATGCTGCACCGCGGGAGCGATCAGCACCATGGAGAGCGGGAGCGGGCGCAGGTGAGTTGATTACGGGCCACGGAGAACGGAGCCCGGATTGCACTTAGACAACCCACGTGTGCCGTGATTCACGGCACACGCAGGGACATGTGCGTGTTTTACACGCCAGTGAAAAACGTCAGTGTTTTTCACTGATGTGTGAAACGGGCCTTAAATAGAGGCTGCACTTTTGTTACTTGTTTGTTTTGGTTACGTGTGAGAGAATTAAATTGCAAAATGTTTGAATTCGACCAACGAAATTTAATAAAATTTCATGTTAATTTGATTTGCTCTCCAATAAAGTTGAGCGGACTGGGACTAAAAAAAAAGAAAAAAAAAAAACACCGGATCCGGATCGTCCACCCGGAATCCCGCGACCAGGTCGGACTTGGATCTGCCGCTCAAACCGTGCGGATCCGGATTTTGCCGATCCGGGTCCGCTCAACACTACTCTCCACTAATATGACTATGTCAGTGGAAAAATAAAAAAGTAGCAGCCCTTGGAACAAAGGGAGAAATAAAACATACCTGGTCATTAACCCCATAACCCCCTGGTGATTTTCCGTTAGTTTTTTTTTTTTCTTCCGAGAGCCATAACTTTTTTATTTTTCCGTCAATCTTGCCATATAAAAGCTGATTTTTTTACGGGACGAATTGTACTTTTAAATTAAACCATAAGTTTTATCAAATAGTGTACTGGAAAACTTAAAAAAAAATTCCAAGTGCAGAAAAATTGCAAAAAAAATTGTGATTGCTTGATTGTTTTTGAGGTATTTTATTCACCGTGTTCACTATATGGTAACACTGATGTGTCGGTGTGATGTCGGTACGAGTTTGTAGACACCAAACTTATATAGGTTTACTTTTATCTAAGGAGTTGAAAAATTTCCGAAGTTTGTCCAAAAAAGCGGCGCACTTTTTGCGCCATTTTCCGAAACCCGTAAATTGTTATTTTTCGGGATATGGCACTCAGTGCTGGCTGCTTTTTTTGCGTCTTGAGATGAAGTTTTTAATGGTACCATTTTTGCACAAATGCAACTTTTTTATTGCATTTTGCGCAAAATTTGCGGCGACCAAAAAAAACATAATTTTGGCATTTGGAATTTTTTTGCCACTATGCCATTTACTGATCAGGTTAATTGGTTTTATAGTTTGATAAATCTTGCATTTTTGAACTCACCAAATATGTGTATATTTTTTACTTTTTTAACCCTTTAATTTTTAATGGGAGGTGATTTGAACTTTTAGGGTTTTTTTTAATTTTTTAAAACTTATTTTAACTTTTATTTTATTTTACTAGTCACCCTATGGGGCTATAAGGATCAGCAGTCTGATTGCTTGTTCATTTCTCCCAATCATAGCTGCAAAGCTCAGTCCAGGAGAAATGCTGCTCTCCTCTTACAGCCAATGCTCTGCTGGCTGTAAGAGGAAGTGAGTCATGATAGCGATAGGAGTCATCATATGACCCTGTGCTACCATGGCAACAATTGGCTCCCCGTGATCACTTCACGGGGGCCTCCGATAGCAGCGGGGAAAGGCAACTTTTGATCTAAGGGGTTAACAGGCGTGAGTGAATCGTAGATCCACCTGCACCTGATAGCCTCACATGTCAGCTGTTAAAATCAGCTGACATGTGCGGGACTCACCGCAGCAGCCAGTGGTGATTACACCAACATTATCTAGGGCGTACCCAGTACGTTCAATGTCGGTAAGAGGTTAAATACTTATAGGTGTCTGCAAGGAACAACACATACTTGTTTACCAATATAGTGCCATCATCTATCAATGAAATAAATTGATTAATACCCAAAAGCATTATCAGGCCCGGAATAACATTTGTACCATAGTATATTTTCAGATTTGGTATTGTCAGTTTCCTTCAAACATGACAAAGTCTCAGCTGTTTTCCGTTTCACGCATTTGTTTCCCGTCTGTGCTGTTTACATTGCAACTGATGATCGTTATGTGCCACAACTCCCACACAAACACGAAACAGTACAACAGCACAGAATTTCCTGCCCAGCTGCAGAATCCAGCAAAATGGCTTACTTCATGAATGCGCTAAATTTGTGCACATTAAATACAGTATATTACATGTCATTCAGGGATCGGATGAGTAAAGAATACTTTCTCTGTCTCTTTACTGGGAAAACTGGAGTGAAGAAGAGCTACATAAGGGAAATTGAGAGGGAGATAAAAGGGAACAAGATCACCCAGGAGGGGTAACATCTAAGGGGAGATATTGGAACTACTTAACATAGAAATATACATGAAATATTGCTCAGTGGATGAGTTGAAGGCAGTAAGGGATCTTCAAAGACCAACTCTGTTCTCCCTTTTTGCAGTTGGAGCTATTTCATCTTGGTTGGTCTATGTTTGTAAATCCTCTTAGATTACTTCTTTATTCTTCTTTAAAAGTGCTTTAGAAATCCCATACTGCCCGGCAATTCTAGGACGGGCGTAGAAGTCCCTTAGGTTCTTTCCTTACCACCAGCAATAAGATACACAGAGAAATGTCTACAAATATTATGTTATCATATCACTATATCAAAGTGTTTTTACTGATACCATATTTAGACAACTGAGCATAATTTACAAAACAGTTCACTCAGCAATAATTATTCACCCGATTCAACAGCATTATACATTTTTTATAAAAAGCGTAATTAAATTTTACTTCAACTTTAAAAGATCACTCTATCACTTTTTCTGGAATTTATGTTTCAAAGGAATCCTGGATGTGAAGTTCAAGTAAATGAGACTGAACTCACAAATGTGCTTCCTCAGCAGCTTTCAGAGCCCCACACAAATAAATAAGGTGAGGAGCACATGCCATTTATCCAAAGACAGCGGCATGCCATCATGCCATGGGCCCTCTGTTCTCAAGATAGATGTTACTCCCAATATTGCATCTATCATATATTTGGATAAGCCATAAATATATGAGATGGGAATTCCAATTCAATGATAATTGTGTTCAGAAAACCTGTTCTGTTTTGAGTTATTAGAGGAGGGTCCCCTGTTCAGGATCCTTATCTCGAGGCCAGAATGGAGAGAAGTTACATTGAGCCTCTATACTAGTAATTCTAGATAACCTCTTTTGTCCCGCATTTACCAGACATCCCATAGATTTAAATGATTGGTCTGTGCATGTGTGGCATCTGAGGCTTCAGTCACCACAGAGTATTGCACCCAACATTGGGTGTAATGCTAAACCCGGTTCCTGAGTCCCGGTTTCAACACATTACACATTCAAATACATACCACGTTGCCCTGTTCCCAGCTTACGTCCAACGGCCAATCCAGGGATGCCGCATCATCAGGACAGCTGACGTCCAATGGCTAATCAAAAGGTGCCATGTCACGTGCATGCTCAGCAGCCTATTTTCTGGATTTAGACTCTGGCAGAGCAGATTCAGTCTGCGCATGCTCAGTGGCCCGTTTTCCAGACTAAAGGGGGATTTACACGCTACGACATCGCTAATGCAAACTCGTTGGGGTCACGGAATTGGTGATGCACATCCGGCCGCATTAGCGATGCCGTTGCGTGTGACACCTATGAGCGATTTTGCATCGTTGCAAAAACGTGCAAAATCGCTAATCGGTGACATGGGGGTCCATTCTCAAAAATAGTTACTGCAGCAGTAACGAAGTTGTTCCTCGTTCCTGCGGCAGCACACATTGCTCCGTGTGACACCGCAGGAACGAGGAAGCTCTCCTTACCTGCCTCCCGGCCGCTATGCGGAAGGAAGGAGGTGGGCGGGATGTTACGTCCCACTCATCTTCACCCCTCCGCTTCTATTGGGCGGCGGTTCAGTGACGCAGCTGTGACGTCGCTGTGACGCTGAACGAAGCGCCCCCTTAGAAAGGAGGCGGTTCGCCGGTCACAGCGACGTCACCGGGCAGGTAAGTCCGTGTGATGGGTCCGAGTGATGTTGTGCGGCACGGGCAGCGATTTGCCCGTGTCGCACAACAGATGGGGGCGGGTACCCACGCTAGCGATATCGGTACCGATATCGCAGCGAGTAAAGCGGTCTTTAGACTCTTTCAGAGCAGCCAGCAGAACGTTGAGACCGGCGCCTCGACAGAGCAGTGGATGCAGCCACAGAGGGAATCTCAAGCAAGGGAGAGACAGAGGAAGTCTGACCCCCGAGGGAGACCGCCTGCAACGCCTAACACACACACACACACACACACACACACACACACATATAGACACACACACTAGACTGTATAGTAACAGTATTCTACACTTTACAATAGCCTTCCATATAGTATAATGGGTCCCACATAACCCTTCATATAATAGAATGCATTTCCCATAGTCCTCCATGTATTATAATGCATTTCCCATAGTCCTCCATGTATAAGGTAGCCCTCCAAGTATTATAATTCACCCCATAGTTCTCAATATATTATACTATACCCCATTAGTCCTCCATATAGCATAATGCAGCCCCATAGTCCATATTGCATTATTCAGACCCATAGTCCATATTCCATTATGCAGACCCATAGTCCCTATTGCATTATACACACCCATAGTCCATATTGTATTATGCAGCCCCCATACAGTTTAATGCACCCCCATAGGCCTCTGGCCACCGTGTACTCACTGATTAAAAAAATAAACAAGTCCTCACCTATCCTCATTCCCCCACTGCTCTGGTCAGCGTCCTGTGCTCTGCATGTCTCAGCACAGCAGTAGTGACGTCACCACACTCAGCTGCACTGAGACGTCGAGCGCAAGCACAGGAGGAGAAAGGAAAAGGATGGAGCGGACCATTCTTCATCATTGCTGTGCACGATGATGGGCGAGGGGAGCCTGGTGCCGCTGCTGTCACCAGGCCCCCCTGACTCACGGGCTCTATAGTGGCCATGTGGTCTGTTGTTACAGCACAGCTCCTCTATCACAGAGAGGAGCCGGTTGCTTCTATGCAGTGCGGGTGCTGGGCCCCTAACCCTGCCGGTCGCAGTGGCTATCTCTGCGACCGTGGTCGTTATGCCACTTGCAGAGACAGGCAATGGAGAAAATCGAGAGATTAATTTTACCTTCTTCTCGCATGTGAGAGAATCAGATCCGAGTGAATGACGCTCAGCTTACACTCGTAGCAGAGCCTGAGCCAAGGCTCATCAGCATATCACTTCCCATGTTCTTGCATCGGATACCATACACTAGTGGAACCAAAGCCTAAAGCCCGCTACACACGCTTCAATATATCTCACAATCCGTCGTTGGGGTCAAGTTGTAAGTGACGCACATCCGGCATCGTTTGTGAGGTATCTGCGTGTGACATCTACTTGCGATCAGGATTGAACGCAAAACCGTTGATCGCAAACACATCGTATCATTCTCTAGAATTGAGCGTTTTGTTGCACGAACCTAGTGAATTGTAACGTGTGACATCCCTCATACGATTTCGGTGTCTGATGCTATGTGCGCAGGTGTGCGCTCTGCACCGCAGCTTATAAAAGGTCCGCTTCAGAGCGCAGCTGAAAAGCTGCATTCTGAAGCGCCTCACAATGTCTGTCATTCAGTAATCTCTGTCAGTCGGTCACTATCTCTGTCCCTCACTCTCTGTCCATGTCAGTCTATCCCCCTCTCTCATATACTCACCGATCCCAGATCCCCGACGCTGCACGGAATTCACACTGCTCCGGCGGCTTTTACTGTTTTGAAAAAGCCGGCCGCCCATTAAACAATTTCGTATTCCCTGCTTTCCCCGCCCACCGGCGCCTATGATTGGTTACAGTGAGACACGCCCCCACGCTGAGTGACAGGTGTCACACTGCACCCAATCACAGCAGCCGGTGGGCGTGTCTATACTGTGTATTGAAATAAATAATTAAATAATTAAAAAAAACGGCGTGCGGTTCCCCCCAATTTTAAAACCAGCCAGATAAAGCCATACGGCTGAAGGCTGGTATTCTCAGGATGGGGAGCTCCACGTTATGGGGAGCCCCCCAGCCTAACAATATCAGCCAACAGCCGCCCAGAATTGCCGCATACATTATATGCGACAGTTCTGGGACTGTACCCGGCTCTTCCCGATTTGCCCTGGTGCGTTGGCAAATCGGGGTAATAAGGAGTTATTGGCAGCCCATAGCTGCCAATAAGTCCTAGATTAATCATGTCAGGCGTCTATGAGACACCTTCCATGATTAATCTGTAAGTGACAGTAAAAAAACACACACACATGAAAAAATCCTTTATTAGAAATAAAAAACACAAACACATTCCCTCATTACCAATTTATTAACCCCCGACAAACCCTCCATGTCCGGCGTAATCCACAGTCCTCCAGCGTCGCGTCCAGCTCTGCTGCATGGAGGTGACAGGAGCAGCAGAAGACACAGCCGCTCCGGTCACCTCCACGCAGGTAATGAAGACAGCCGCGCGATCAGCTGAGCTGTCACTGAGGTTACCCGCTGTCACTGGATCCAGCGGTGGATGCAGCGGTGGCCGCGGGTAACCTAAGTGACAGCTCAGCTGATCGCCGGCTGTCTTCATTACCTGCGTGGAGGTGACCGGAGCGGCTGTGTCTTCTGCTGCTCCTGTCACCTCCATGCAGCAGAGCTGGACGCGACGCTGGAGGACTGTGGATTACGCCGGACATGGAGGGTTTGTCGGGGGTTAATAAATTGGTAATGAGGGAATGTGTTTGTGTTTTTTATTTCTAATAAAGGATTTTTTCATGTGTGTGTGTTTTTTTACTGTCACTTACAGATTAATCATGGAAGGTGTCTCATAGACGCCTGACATGATTAATCTAGGACTTATTGGCAGCTATGGGCTGCCAATAACTCCTTATTACCCCGATTTGCCAATGCACCAGGGCAAATCGGGAAGAGCCGGGTACAGTCCCAGAACTGTCGCATATAATGTATGCGGCAATTCTGGGCGGCTGTTGGCTGATATTGTTAGGCTGGGGGGCTCCCCATAACGTGGAGCTCCCCATCCTGAGAATACCAGCCTTCAGCCGTATGGCTTTATCTGGCTGGTTTTAAAATTGGGGGGAACCGCACGCCGTTTTTTTTAATTATTTAATTATTTATTTCAATACACAGTATAGACACGCCCACCGGCTGCTGTGATTGGGTGCAGTGTGACACCTGTCACTCAGCGTGGGGGGCGTGTCTCACTGTAACCAATCATAGGCGCCGGTGGGCGGGGAAAGCAGGGAATACCAGATTGTTTAATGGGCGGCCGGCTTTTTCAAAACAGTAAAAGCCGCCGGAGCAGTGTTAATGCCGTGTAGCGCCGGGGATCGGGGATCGGTGAGTATGAGAGAGGGCTGCTAACTTCAGTAACTTAGGAGATTAGCGGTCACCGGTGAGTCCTTCACAGGTGACCGCTAATCAGGGCGCGACACAGACAGAGCCGCAGCATGACAATGAAGTCGGGTGAAGTTCACCCGAGTTCATTCTGACAGTGCGGCTCTGTCTGTGTCTGCTGTGATCTGCCATTCAGCTCTGCTACATGGCTGTCTGTGTCTGCTGTTAGCGGCCATGTAGCAGAGCTGAATGGCAGATGACATAGTAAAAACGCATCCCTACACATTACACACGCTTGGCAAGTCAATAAAAAAAAAAAAAAAAAAAGGTGCCCAATGCATACGTCACGGAACACATGATCTAAAGGATCGCACACAAAATTGACCAATTTAACATAGACTACTAACGCTCGTGTGACAGCAAATGAACGACCAACGTGAAATCTCATAGATCCCGTATGCAACCTGGGCGTGTCACATCGCAAATGCGATTGTACAACTAACTGCAACGTGTAAAGTGGGCTTTAGGATGAGGCCACACAATGCAGTTTTATCAGTCCAATACTGCACAGTTTTTGTCTAAACAAGCATGTTGCATTTTCTGAGTGTAGGTTGTTTAACAGCAGAGTTGGTGCAAATAGATTCCCATGACTTGGGCCATCGGTGAGGTCCGTATTCTCTGGCATCTATAAATGAGCCTTGAGGACGGCCTCTTTTCTGACAGTCCATGGCTATTCTTTTCATTAGCCAGCATGACATAACGTCATAATTATGGTGTGACGCATATGCAACATCATGCCAGGCTGGCCAATCAAGGAGCCACGCGCTGTGTCATGTGAGAAGCTTTTTTTTTTCTGGACTTGATTGAATCCAGCTACCAGAGTTTACTGACCTAGATGATTGACCCTCTTACAAATAGATTTGTACCAATTCCATTTAGCAAGGATTCATGTTGATTAAATTGATCTTATTAAATTTGGGTCATGTAGTAAAAAAATCATATTATATACACCATGTTTATCTATGGGAAAAACTGTATGCAGTTGTGGACTAATCAAAAGTGCTCTTTTGGGCCTTTAAAGGGTTATTTCCATCTTCAACATCCAATCTTAAAAAGTTGTAGGTGTAATAATAATAATTTCTTCCAAGAGCCATAACTTTTTTTTCCTGTCAATATAGCCATATGAGGGCTCTTTTTTTGCAGGATGAGTTGTACTTTTGAACACCATGATTCATTCTGTCCCAAATTGTACTGGAAAATGGGAAAAAAAATTCAACTGTGGTGAAATTGCAAACAAAACTGTAATTGGACAATAGTTTTTTGAGCTTTTTATTTACCATGTTCACTATTTTGAAAAACTGACCTGGCACTATGATTCCCCAAGTCAGTATGAGTTCATAGATACCAAACATGTATAGTTTTACTTTTATCTAAAAAAAAACAGAAGTTTGAGGAAAAAAAAAACCTATAGCGTTCTCATATTTTGGGATCTGGGGCTCAGTGACGGCTTATTTTTTTGAATCTTGAGCCGGCATTTTTAATTACACCACTTTTGGGTAGATGTGATGTTTTGATCGCCTGTTATTGCATTTTAATGCAATGCTGCTGCGATCAAAAAAATGTAATTTGGCGATTGGAATTTTTTTCTTGCTGCGTACCAATCAGATTAATTGATTTTATATTTTTGTTTCTAAACACAGAGATACCAAATTTGTGTATTTTTTATTGTTTATTTTCAATGCTGCAAAAGGGGGGTGATTTGAATATTTCGGTTTTTTTATTTTTCAATATTTTTTTTAAAACTTATTTTTACTTTTTTTATTGATTTTACTATGTTTACACTATCCAATTGCTTCTGCTGATCAGAGCAATGCTTCAGCATCACTCTGATAATAAGCAGAAATGCTGTGTTCCTATGTGTGCAGCGCTCAGTCAGTATTCACATGACTCACTCCCTGTCAGTGACAGGGGTCATCATCTGACCTCACGCTAACATAACAACCCATGGGCACCCCATGACCACATCACAGGGCCACCAATGGCGGTGGGGAATGGCACGATCCCTGCTGGAGCACATTAAATTCCGCTGAGGGATTAAAAGGCTTGGGTTGATCTCTGATCCAGTTAGCCTCACATGTCTGCTGATCAGATCAGCATAAATTTGCGAGGATTAACGCGGGATCACCGTAGGAGCCCATGGTAACAGGGTAAAAACGGCCAAAGACGTACCAATATGTCCTTGGTCGTGAAGGAGTTAAAATTAATATAGCACAAGTCATTCACTAATGTCAAGTTCAGGGTACTCAAGCGTATGACTCGCACAAGTGCAATGTGAGAAAATCTCGCATTGCAATCGGACCAATGTTAGTCAATGAGTTGGAGCAGATGGGTTTTTTTTCCCATCCAGATTCTGGATGAGAGAAAAGTTGCACTACAGGTAACCAATAAATAGAAGGAAGTCATGGCTCAACGGAGACCAGCACCATGTCCAGACACATTAATCTTGAGCTGCTTATTGTCCTTGTCCAGGAAAGACTAGAATTGTGGAACACTGGGCACCCTGGCCATCTTGACCGCTACCGCTGTGATGTATCTTGGATGTGCATTTGTTGCAAGTTGTTTCCCACCAACGATGACAGCTCCACAGAGATGCAATGTGACATAAGTGAGTTAATCCGTTGTTTCAATCCACTTGTGTATGTTTGATGCATGTTTTGACCCAAATTGTTACCTGCTGCATGTTCACATTTTTAAAAGGAGCATTTGTGCTTTTGCAGTGAATGATGTTACTCGCCACTGGTGGAGCTGCCGGGATCAGTACAGGCGGGAGAGACAGCAGTAAGGGGGTAGTGGCTCGGAGGCACCGACAAAAGACGATATATTTATTTTGAACACCTCAATTTCCTGTCCCCTATTATGGCTTTATGGCCGTAAGTGCCTGTTTGTTTCTGTTGCTTTTTAAGTGGAAAGTGGAAATATGTACCAAGTTGATACTAACAAGCTTTTGTTTGGGTTCTATTGCAGAATGGAAGCTAACATCAGAGACCGGTCAGCCTCCAAATCTGATGCAGACATGGAGTCAATTGAGGAGTCAGCAGATGAGGGCTGTTTGGCAACCTTTTCGGCTCCACCACCACCACCAGCAGCATCAGCAGCACCCCTATCACCAGGTGGCCAGCAGGGACATGAGGAGGAGGAACCACCACGGAGCAGCAGTCCAACTCTGCCATTGTACAACTGCCCTGTATCAGTAGCCCATTGCAGGAGGAAACTTCCCATCATCAATACCAGGCGCGAGGTAGATACTGGGATATTACCATATCTAGCTCGTACTGTTAATGATGATGGGAAGGAGGCTTTTACATGCAGCATGGCCAACTATCTGCATAAAATACCATGTACTGTCAGGCTCTGGGCAAGGGCTACCATGCAGATTGTTGTAGATGCATGCACTGCACCCAAAAATCCTCGTATTGTTTTCCTGGCCCTGTAACAATGGCAACAGTCTGCCAACATCTGACTCCACATGCCTGCTAATAATAATGAGGAGCCACAGTCAGCTGCACAACAACCAGTCCCTCCTCCATATCTACGTCAGCCACCACCCCCACCCCAACCACAACATGTTCCCCAAACACATTATGGCTCTCACCATGTTCCTAGGGAACATGGAGGCTTTACTGTTGTTGCCAATGACCCAGCCGCTTTTCCGGCACAAGCATGGCAACAGTCTTGGTCTCCTGCTCCCCAGGCCCATGAGTCTCAGTATGGGCCAAGTGTGACATACCCTGTTCCGCAGCAGCCTCAGATCTCAGCAGCATCCAGTCAACCTCAGCACAATTCTTACTCCTATCTCCCACCAACCCGGGCCATTCCCACAGAATCATGCTCCTCCCAATCCTTCCCCTCAACCACGTTCCCCCACCACATATCAGAATCTGTAATGATCATATGGTTTATTTCCCTCTTTTTTATTTTCTGATTGTTAGAAATTTTTCTCAAACCATATGTATTCAAACTGGGAAAAATGTACAGAATATACTTGTGTTGGATAGTGAATAAATGTTTATTTTTGGTTTGATGAAATGTGTTGTTTTTTTTTCTTTAGAAATTATACCGTAATTCATTTAGTGGTCTCTTGGTCAAACAAAAACCCAAAAGATAATGCATTTCCCTTTACAAGGTAAAAAACATTGAATAGTGGCGGAGTTCTTCTCTACATAGTTGAAAAGCCTCATCCCCCTACCACAGCAAAAGGTGCAGGGTTGACTGTGGTATCCGGTAGGAGCCATGGGGGTGGGACAAACAAATCCTTGTTACGGAGCCGCCACCGAATTATGGACGAATTGAAGATTCAAGAATCTCTTGTTGGTCCATAGGCTCCAATATCAACAATTACAAACCTGTATGTGCTGTCAGCCAAGGCTATCAGTGTGACGCCCTGGCAAAACCAGGTAGTCACAGAGGTTGTACAAGTCTCTCTGGTACAAAACTCTATTCTCCTTGGCAGACCAAGACAAAATCCACACCCAGGTGCCCAACACCAGCCAGAAAAGCTTAGCCAACCCCCCATGACAATAGTGACACACCAGTGGGCGGGACCAGGCAGATGGGAGAGCCCACCTAGGGGTCCTGAGGTGTCAGGGGCGGGAACACGACAGTTAGCGTTGAAGTTGAAGTGAAAGTTGAGCTCTGAGAGTTGACAGTGGAGGAGTGTTGAGTGGCAGCGGAGTCAGGGGTATGGGACCCTGGACTAGGTGGCAGACAGCAAGCAGGACCACAGGCGATGGAGATCCGGTCGCGGGAGACCTAAAGTGGACCGAGGTAGGGTTGTAGCCCGATGGTGCCGACAGCGGGAATCTGGTCCGGAGGCCGTGCACAGTCGGGGTGCCTGGACCCTAGGACAAGGAAGGTTGCAAGCCCCTTGTTAATTAACCAGCCGGGGGCAAGGTTTCAGGCCTTGTTTCACTGTAAGCCTAGAGAGCAAAACGGAAGCCCAACACGGGGGATAGGGTGTCCGCCAGAACCCACAGAGATCATAAGGGTCAGATTTCGCGGGCCACAGCTCCCAACATACACAGTACCGGGAGTGGATTTCCCCGTTCCAAGCGGAGTTGTCCCATTGAAGACACAAACACTGAGTGCAGGAGGAAGGGACCCCTTTTTGCTACACCCGGGTGTGGGACCCGAATAGACCTGCCGAAGGCGACCGGTCACTGGCAATTTGGTTTACCACTGGACTTTGTGTGCAATTCTTTGAACTGTGTGTACACCATTCATCCCTGGTCCAACCCTGTACGTCATTCTCAGCAGTCATTGCTCCCGTACACCCTGGGCCCCTGGACTACACCTCCCGTGGAGGGGATTCCATCCTGCTGCCCTGCTCCATCAGCCCGGGCGTCCCATCACCAGGCAGCGGCGGTGCTACCAACTCTCACCGCAACCCACGGGTGGCGTCACTGACAAAAACTCTCTCCCCTGTAAATACCCCCTTTCCTACGGTTGTGAGGACGGACGGCTGTACGAGCCTGGGTCCGGCTACCACTCGAGCCGCAGTAACGAACCCGGATCCGAGCAGTCCCTGCAGTTGCCCCGCCCCCGTCCGCAATAACAGCACAAAAGAAAAATACTGCTTGTAGTTTTAGTATTGGTGCCAGAGTTTGGAGGCTTCTTACCACAGATGTGTTTGCCATCAAGACAAGAGCACCAATGCAGTTTGGAAACTGGTATGTTTCCTGGAATCTAAAGGCAATCTGGTACCAGTCTTCTTTTCTTGGCTTAGGCATATCTGAGGGTAGCAGCTTGGTCCAGGTAGCTTCACAAGTGAAACAAACAATCTCTGAAATTGTCCACTTGCCCTGGACGAACTGCAGATGTAAGGCTGAATATGACAGATTTGTTGTTAGAAACCTATTTCTGGGCCACAAAAAGAAAACCAAAGTGAAATCACAAAATCAAGGCAAAAATTTGAAGCAAGCCCAAAATGATGTAAAGGAAAAAAGGGTGCTGAGCCACATAAAGAGGATGGTAAAACACCCAAAAACATAGTCAAATGGAACATTGCATCAGTGCATACTAGTCTACACAAAAACAAAAAAAAACAAAAAACAAAACAAAACCTGTGTAGTCACTAAGGCATAATGTTGGAAATAACATTAAGGTGGCATCGGCCAAGTAGCCAAAGAATGGAAAATCCCCAATGCCAAACTAGACCTCCATACAAACAAAAAAAACAATCCTTAATGTCACCAAGAGGCGCTGTTTAGCAGAACTGCACTGCCGCATGTTGGTGTCCTGGAAGGTTAAGGTCCAGTCACACTAAGCAACTTACCAGCGATCCCAACAACGATAGGGATCGCTGGTAAGTTGCTAGGAGGTTGCTGGTGAGATGTCACACTGCGACGCTCCAGCGATCCCACCAGCAACCTGACCTGGCAGGGATCGCTGGAGCGTCGCTACACAAGTTGCTGGTGAGCTCACCAGCAACCAGTGACCAGCCCCCAGCGCCGCGTGGAAGATGCTGCGCTTGGTAACTAAGGTAAATATCGGGTAACCAACCCGATATTTACCTTGGTTACCACCGCACGGAGCTACACGTGCAGAGAGCAGGGAGCAGCGCACACTGAGCGCTGGCTCCCTGCTCTCCTAGTTACAGCACACATCGGGTTAATTAACCCGATGTGTGCTGCAGCCACATGTGCACAGAGCAGGGAGCAGCGCACAATGCTTAGCGCTGGCTCCTTGCTCTCCTAGTTACAGCACACATCGGGTTAATTAACCCGATGTGTGCTGCAGCTACATGTGCACAGAGCAGGAGCCGGCACTGACAGTGAGAGCGGCGGAGGCTGGTAACAAAGGTAAATATCGGGTAACCAAGGACAGGGCTTCTTGGTTACCCGATGTTTACATTGGTTACCAGCCTCCGCAGAAGCCGGCTCCTGCTGCCTGCACATTTAGTTGTTGCTCTGTCGCTGTCACACACAGCGATCTGTGCTTCACAGCGGGACAGCAACAACTAAAAAATGGCCCAGGACATTCAGCAACAACCAGCGACCTCACAGCAGGGGCCAGGTTGTTGCTGGATGTCACACACAGCAACATCGCTAGCAACGTCACAAAAGTTGTTCGTTAGCAGCGATGTTGCAAGCGATGTTGCTTAGTGTGACGGGGCCTTTAGTATGAGTCTTATCTCCTCCAACAGCAGATCAAAGGTTGCAATGGACATACGGCAGTAGTCTTTAAACTTGTCATGATGGCAGTGGAGCTCAGCATACAGCCTATGAAAATGGCCTCTTCTGTTACGTTGTCCCATTATTGGATGAACCCACATTCTGTGCCGCCTTCTACAATCCTAAGCTACTAGGTATTGTTCATCAAACTGCCTAGACAGCACCCAGTGCAATAGTACACGTTCAGTGCTATTGAACATTAAAGGGAAAGACATGTTTGCCTGGGGAACAAACTTGATCCACCAAAAACCCACAAAAAGGGATCACCAACAAAAATATGGATGTGCTCTCACTGTGGAACATGTTAAAGGATGTTTTTATAGTGTCACTTCAATTGAAATCGCATCTGGAAAATCGCATTGCATACGCATGACACACAGATGTCACATGGATAGCAAGTGAGAAAAAGAACCCACTCGCATAGCACTCGCATGACACACAGATACCACTAGTCCAACTTTTCCAGAGGAGAATGGGACCAATTTTCATATGCTCGTGTGATTTCAGCCTAAAGCATCCACTCACATGACACACGAACTACCATACGGATTCCACTCGTCCAACTTTTCCAGAGGAGAATGGGACAGATTTTTCATACACTCGTGTGACTCCAGCCTTATAAGCATTACAAGGGTTGTCCAAGTCTGAGATGAAAGTCTGCAGTCATTCTATGTGCTTGCAGGCTTCTGATTTCTCACTGTGTGTTCAATGCATGCTGTCGGGATACTTTGGTGCCGAACTGGAGAATGGGAGGTCATGAAAATGCAAGTACAGTGGAACTTTGGTTTCCGAGAACAATCCGTTCTAGGAGTGTGCTTCTAAACCAAGTTACTCGTCTAGCAAAGCAAAATTTCCCATAGGAAATAATGCAAGCTCAGACAATTCGTTCCACAACTTGTTCAATGTCCTATCCTGGTCCCCAATTGTGCCATTCCACACATGCACAAACACACACAAACACGCATAAACACACACAAACACACGGACAAACACACGCACAAACACACGCACACACACACATATTATGCTCCCCGGCCTCATGGTTCTTGTAGTTCGCCAGTATAGGATGTGTATTGGGTAACCATCGCGACGGTGGAGGAACCTCCGCTGCCAGAGCGCTGACGTCAAAGGCATGAGCCGCTTGCCTCTAATTGGCCAGCGTGCTGCCTTTGAGTAGCGGCTAACAGCGGAAGTTCCTCCATCATTGCGGTGGTTACTCGATACACATCCTGTACCGGCGAACTACAAGAACCATGAGGCCGGCGATGGAACGGAAGGTAAGGTGAGCATAATATGTGTGTGTGCGTGCGTGTTTGTGTGTGTTTGTGTGTGTTTTTGCAGAGTGCAAGAGCGTGTCAGAGCGCGGTTAAAGTACAGAACCGGAAGTGTGTGCGGTGAGTATTTGCTCGTACAGCAAAGCTTGCTCTTAAACTGAGTTACAAATTTACAGCAAGCCTTGCTCGTATAGCGAAATACTCGCAAACCGGGTTACTCATAAACCGAGGTTCCACTGTATGTGATTTCCATACATGCAGTCACATGCCAACTAGACATGCACTGCCTCGTTCAATACAAGTAAATTGAGCAAAGCCAGTCATGTCTAGTTGGAATTTTGCAGGAAGTATGCAAATCACACACTTGCACTAACATGACTGTTGACTCTTGCTGCAGGCTTGGAAGAATCCTTAAAATGTGCAATGCACACTGTAAGTGAATTAAGGAGTCTGCAGGCACATACAGTACAAATAGACTTTCATTACACATCTGGACAACTCCTTTAAATATAACACTAAGCACTGAAGTATGCCCAGCTCTTATAACGTGCAATACACTGTTAGGATTCAGTTCTGCCGTCTGGTTCCAGCACTCATCACAAGACCACTCACATGTGATTTTCATACTTAGCGTAACATGACAGGCTCTTCCTGCTCCTCTCAGAGAAGCATTGATATAGTATTTCACTGAACACTGAGAGAATTAGGAAAAGCAGCTAGTCTGCATGTGACTGTAAGGCGGGCTTTGCACACTACGACATCGCAGGTGCGATATCGGTGGGGTCAAATCGAAAGTGACGCACATCTGGCGTCGCAGTCGATATCATAGTGTGTAAATCCTTTTTGATACGATTAACGAGCGCAAAAGCGTCATTATCGTATCATCGGTGTAGGGTTCGACATTTCCATTATTTGGCATCAGCGACAGGTACGATGTTGTTCCTCGTTCCTGTGGCAGCACACATCGCTGTGTGAGAAGCTGCAGGAGAGAGGAACATCTCCTACCTGCGTCACCGCGTCTCACGCCGGCTCTGCGGAAGGAAGGAGGGGGGCGGGATGTTTACGTCCCGCTCATCTCCACCCCTCCGCTTCTATTGGCCGCCTGCCATGTGACGTCGCTATGACGCCGCACGACCCGCCCCCTTAATAAGGAGGCGGGTCGCCGACCACAGCGACGTAGCAGGGCAGGTGAGTGCATGTGAAGCTGGCATAGCGATAATGTTCGCTATGCCAGCTATCACCATGATATCGCAGCTGCGACGGGGGCGGGGACTATCGCGCACGGCATCGCAGCATCGGCTTGCGATGTCGTAGTGTGCAAAGGGCCCCTAAGTATGAAAATCACATATGATCGGTCACATGACGACTGCATAAACTGCTTTGGCGGAGGGGAGGGGTGCCAATCTGAACTCTTTTTACCAGGTGCCAAAAAAATAAGATCCACCTATAATTCTGAAATACCTCTTGTTCCAACGGGAGGCCAAAGTAGGATACCGCACATCTATACAAAGGAACTGGAGCTCTTTATTAGAAAACAAATTTATTGCTTTCTATGAAGATACATTGCACAGTAAATCAACAATGAATTTTAGACCTTAACAATGCATGATGATAAAAAGTAGAGATTCAGTCTAAGCTCTTCATACTATAGAAAATAAGTATAATTCAATAAAAGTTATTGCATGTGGCTGGAACAACAATTTAATAGTTTGTTTGGTTATTTGTCTATATTTGTGAAATGTTTAGAACTAAGCCAAATTTTAACGAGCAATAGTTGCTTTCATAACAATATTCGGTTGTTTCTCAGCAGCGCAATGAAAATTTACATATTTATTCAACTGAACACAAATGTAATTTTATTTAGAAGAATAGAAAGAAGCAAAAAAAAATCATAATGAGACTTAGTACAATTTTCTCGCATAAACAAAATGTTTTAGAATGGAAAGAATTCAGGATAAATTGTAATATACTATAGAAAGAGCTATTTAAGGAGTTTAAAAAGATTGAGACATGATTATAAAAACAGACAGACGGTTGGGTATTTTTTGCCTACAGAAGATATGACGTTAAAACTGGTACCTGCATTATATTTATAGACTACGTGACTGTATTCCTTTGTATGTTTTCCTAATTGTTCAGTTTGGGGTGTGATTTAATTTGTCAAGTATGTATCAAATTTATAGAATTTTCACGTAAATGATTATAAGCCGCACAATTCATTCTCTGCCTGCAGTAATTATTGGTTTGGCAACATAATTGACTCATTTTGTAGTCATTTTAACATACAAAATTCAAGGGACAAATTAATTTTAAATTAGGCAGTATTTTTAGTTTTGGCATGAACTTCTGTCACACATGGTAAGGATATCACCTTTATCAGTCCAATGAAGGCCCCAGTAGAAAAAGTTTGAGAATCCCTGTACACAGGAGTCAGTTCAAGAGTACTTTACTCACAAAAAGGAAGTGATGGTTAGAGTCTCTTAAATGCGGGGGTATATAGGTGCATATGTAAGGGGGTACAAGGCACTGCCACCCCCACAGAGGTATCTGGTATTGTATATGGATGTGTATTAAAGTGTTTTATGCTGTTTGTTGTGTGGCCACTAGGTGGCAGTGTGACCCAAGTGACCGCTTCCCTGGTACCCCATAGGTAGAAAGGGGTTAGTTGCAGGAAGTACAGAACGTTATAACAGGGGCAAATTGTAGGAAGAGAACAGGAAAGTCCCCTGTAGGAGAAACAGAGCAGAAGCCCAAACGATTGTTTTGACAAGACCCTAAGGGTCAAACCCATACCATGGACACATGGGGACCTGAACGAGTAGGACTGAAGATATCTATGCCCCCTGCTGTTGGGATTTAGGCCAGAGAGTGTGAGTGGTGGCTGTTCCCTGGAAAGAATTCCCTTCAAGAGACTGACGATTAGTGTGCTCCTAAGGATAGGGTGGGGACAGAGCGTGTGAGCAGAAAATGAGCCTGTCATGTGTTGTAAAGTCTAAGGAAAAGATGAGTGTCCTAGCAGTGCTCTCTGAGACCCAGGTGCTAGGGAAGCGGTGGGCCGGTAAATTGGATTATGTAATGGAAACTAAAGGGAACCCCGTCGGGATCAGAAGCGGTGCCCTCAAGATGCGAGATTTGGTTGTGAAGAATAAAGTTCCAGTGATTACAAAGGATGATCCGCTGCCATTTAATTCGTTATTACCTGGATTGCCACCGCATCACGGCAATCTGGAAGAGCCAGGGACACTCCGGGACTGCCGCATAATGGATACGACAGTTGTGACGCCCTGGACTAGCTAGGTAGTCACAGGTAGGCTCTTGCATAACACCCGTCCCCCTAATAAGGTACCAGCAGCCAACCACACAAAACCTAGTCACCTCCCTCAGGGCTCAATGGTCACACCAGGGGGAGGAGCCTGGCGGTTTGCCACACCCACCGAGGAGTCCAGAGGCCCTGAGGCAGGAAGTGTAAGTCAGATTAGTGACAGAAGTGAAGTAGAGTGCAGCAGGCCTGTGGTGACAGGTCTGCAGCGGAAACTGACAGGTGCCGGGGTTGTAGCCCTGGTGCCTAGGCTAGGAGGCAGACGGTGGCCTGGCCTGCAGGAGCTGGGATGACGGCCAGGTGGAACCATAAGGGACCGCAGGGTAGTGGCCCGCAGGTACCGAATCGGGGAGCCGACTGGAAACCGGAGCACAAGGAGTGGTACTCAGACCCAGAACGAGGCCCAGAAGCCACTGGACCACGTCGAATTCACTGATTGATGTCTGGACCTTAGGTCCTTTCCCATCCCAAGACCCGAAAGAAGGCAACAGCCCACCGAGGGGGATACAAAGCCACCACACAGGCAGATAGATCCCACGAGCCCAGCGCCTGTGGGCAAACGGACTCCACCGGTACATACACAGCCGGGGAGCGGACTCCCGCTGCTAAGGCACAGGCAGTCTACACAAACATAAAGAGGTGCAGGAGAAGGGACAGGACCACCAACCCGGGTGAAGGGCAAGACGCAGCCAACTGCGGGCACCGACCACCATCAACTTTGCTCATCAGAGACTTGAGTGTGTCAGTAATCGTGTGTACAACATTCCATCCGGCCGCGCACCGCCCTGCACCGCCCAACCACTACACTCCCCTAGCGGGTCCCAGGGCCACCATCCCTGCCCACGGAGGGGTTAACATCTTCCTGCACTACCATCTCCCCCGGGTGCCCCGTAACTGCAGCGGTGGTGTCTACACTTTCACCACGTCCCGTGGGTGGCATCACGAACTGAAACACGGATCCGGCTGTACACACCTACCTAACCACCCCCATCGAGATCGCCAGCAACCCCTTGCAGAGCGACGTGACCCCCAGGTCCAGAGGCGCTCGAGCCACCCACCAAACGAGCCCGGATCCAAGCGGCTCGGCTGCAGCCGAGTGCGGGGCGATACACAGTCCCGGGGCAGCGGCGGGCTGATATTCTCGGCTGCGGGAGGGGGGCCATTAACCCTGGCCCTCGCCCGCCCCAGCCTGAAAATATCGGGCTGCCACTGTGTGCTTACCTCGGCTGGACGGTAAAAAATATGGCGGAGCACACGTTTTTTTTTTTATATGTATGTTTGATTTCTATGTGTATTCTATATGTCTGTGTGTGTGTGAGTGTGATATGTATGTATTCTATGTCTGTGTGATGTGTGTGTGTGTGTGTGTTTACTCTCTGCTCCGCTTCCTCTTCCTGTCATAATGACATCACTTCCCTGCAAACCGCAGAGCAGTGATGAACATTATGTCCCAAAACTGCGAAATACCGCAGGGAACAACGCAGGAAAACGCAATGAACCTCACAGAATTTGCTACCTGCGTTATTCCCTGCGGGATTTCACGATTACATTGGAAAAAAAGTGACATGCAATTGTTTTCACTGTGGGAATCCCGCAGCAAAACATGCAGCTGTCAGAATCCGCATAGTGCGCACAGCATTTTTTTTTCCATAGGATTTGCTGGTGAATAACTGCAGAGATGTTATGAACATAACATGCAGCGAAACATGCAGCAAAACCGCAGGAAATCCGCGGCAAAAACCGGCAAGTGCGCACAGGGCCTTACTCTGTCTGATAAGTCACATGTAGTGACTCACGAGCACCAAGATGCTCGAGTTTCCCAGTAACTTTCATTATACTCGGTAATCAAGTTGAGTACCACTTGCTCGTTTTGAGTACTGAGCACTCGAGCATCTTAGAGCTCTCTTATCAGTAGTCACATGCTGCTTACCTGCTGAGTTTGTCACAGAATCGCGCTGCCTACACATGGCCATGAAGCAGAGGGGGGATCTGGCCGCTCATTTTGGGAGCCAGTAATTTGAGTTTCATTTTTGTTTTATTGAAAACTAGCTGTAGTACCCGGGCGTTGCCCGGGATAGTAACTGTCTCTCTGTCTGTCTCCCAGTCTCTGTCTGTGTGTCGCTGTCTGTCTGTCTCTCTGTCTGGCTGGCTCTTTCCTTGTCTGTCTATGTCTCTGTCTGACTATTTCTATCTCTGTCTGTATTTGTATCAGTCTATCAATCTCCATCTCTATGTCTGTCTCTCTCTATTTCTGTGTCTATCTCTATATGTGTGTCTGTCTATCTCTTTCCCCGTCTGTCTCTTTTCCGTCTGTCTTGGTCTGTCTCTTTCCAGGTCTGTCTCTTTCCCCGTCTGTCTCTTTCCCCGTCTGTCTCTTTCCCCATCTGTCTCTTTCCCCGTCTGTCTCTTTCCAGGTCTGTCTCTTTCCCCATCTGTCTCTTTCCCCATCTGTCACTTTCCTTGTCTGTCTCTTTCCCCGTCTGTCTCTTTCCAGGGCTGTCTCTTTCCAGGGCTGTCTCTTTCCAGGTCTGTCTCTTTGACCGTCTGTCTCTTTCCCCGTCTGTCTCTTTCCAGGGCTGTCTCTTTCCAGGGCTGTCTCTTTCCAGGTCTGTCTCTTTGCCCATCGGTCTCTTTGCCCGTCTGTCTCTTTCCACGGCACTCTCTTTTTCCAGGGCTGTCTCTTTGCCTGGCTGACTCTTTTCAGGACTGTCTCTTTTCAGGAATGTCTCTTTCCCCGTCTGTCTCTTTCCCGGTCTGTTTCTTTCCCCGACTGTCTCTTTCCCCGGCTGTCTCTTTCCCCGGCTGTCTCTTTCCCCGGCTGTCTCTTTCCCCGGCTGCCTCTTCTCAGGGCTGTCTCTTTCCAGGACTGTCTCTTTCCAGGGCTGTCTTTTTCTCCATCTGTCTCTTTCCCTGTCTGTCTCTTTCCAGGCCTGTCTATTTCCCATCTGTCTCTTTCCCCATCTGTCTCTTTCCCCGTCTGTCTCTTTCCCCGTCTGTCTCTTTCCAGGTCTGTCTCTTTGCCCATCTGTCTCTTTCCAGGTCTGTCTCTTTCCCCGTCTGTCTCTTTCCCCGTCTGTGTCTTTCCAGGGCTCTCTCCTTCCCCGTATGTCTCATTCCCCGTCTGTCTCTTTCACAGTCTGTTTCTTTCCCCGTCTGTCTCTTTCCCCGTCTGTGTCTTTCCAGGTCTGTCTCTTTCCCCGTCTGTTTCTTTCCCCGTCTGTCTCTTTCCAGGGCTGTCTCTTTGCCCGTCTGTCTCTTTCCAGGTCTGTCTCTTTCCCCATCTGTCTCTTTCCAGGGCTGTCTCTTTCCCCATCTGTCTCTTTCCCCGTCTGTCTCCTTCCAGGGCTGTCTCTTCACCGCCTGTCTCTTTTCCCGTCTGTCTCTTTCCAGGGCTGTCTCTTTCCAGGTCTGTCTCTTTTCCTCTCTGTCTCTTTCCAGGTCTGTCTCTTTCCCCGTCTGTCTCTTTCGAGGGCTGACTCTTTCCCTGTCTGTCTCTTTCCCTGTCTGTGTCTTTCCAGGGCTGTCCCATTCCCCGTCTGTCTCTTTCACCGTCTGTCTCTTTCCCCATCTGTCTCTTTCCAGGTCTGTCTCTTTCCAGGTCTGTCTCTTTCCCCATCTGTCTCTTTCCAGGGCTGTCTCTTTGCCCATCTGTCTCTTTCCAGGTCTGTCTCTTTCCCCGTCTGTCTCTTTCCCCGTCTGTCTCTTTCCAGAACTGTCTCTTTCCCCGTCTGTCTCTTTCCTCGCCTGTCTCTTTCCCCCTCTGTCTCTTTCCAGGGCTGTCTCTTTGACCGTCTGTCTCTTTCCAGGGCTGTCTCTTCCCAGGTCTGTCTCTTTCCAGGTCTGTCTCTTTTTCTGTCTCTCTATCCATCTCTCCACCGACATCATATAACCTCACACATAAGCTTCAACTAACAGTTTATTTTGTTCCTATAGCAACCACTGAAACTTGCTATTATTAACCTATAGCTCCCACCTCCATTCAGTTTAATAGCAGCAGGATTTTAGAGACTAACTGTAAAGCACGGGGTTAAATTTTTCTGTCAAAACAAAGTCTATGACGCTCCCTGGGTCACATGAGGCGTCTGTGCAAAATTTTCGTGATTGTAAATGCGATGGTGCAGATTCCTTTAGCAGACATACACACACACATACTGTACACACACACACACACACACACTCAGCTTTATATATTAGATAGAAGCATCATTGACAAAAGCCAAAAGGGAAAATTTAAGGGGAACTTGTCGCCAGTTTTGGGGCCTATAAGCTGCGGCCACCAGTGAGCTCTTACATACAGCATTCTAACATGCTGTATATAAGGGCCCAGGCCGCTGTGTAGAATGTAAAAATCACTTTATAATACTTACCTAAATGGTCACTGCGGTGGAGTTGGGTCATATGGGCTTCTTTGTTCTCTGGTGCCGTCACCTCCTCTTTTGGCCATCTTCTTCCTCCTTCTGAAGCCTGTGTGCATGACGTGTCCTACGTCATACATACTCGCCGGTCCTGTGCAGGCGCGCTACAATACTTTGATCTGCCCTGCTCAGGACCTCAATGCTGGCAAGTGTGGAAGATATAGGACGCATCATGCACCCCGGCTTTAGAAGAAGGACGACAAAGGTGGCTGAAAGAGGAGGCGCTGGCACCGGAGAACGAAGACGCCCATATGACCCAACTCCACTGCAGCGACTGTTTAGGTAAGTATTATAAAGTCATTTTTACGTTCTACACAGCGGCCTGGGCCCTTATATACAGCATCTTAGAATGTTGTATATAAGAACCCACTGGTGGTGGCCACAGCTTATAGGTCCCAAAACTGGTGACAGGTTCCCTTTAAGGTCATTCGCATCTGATGCTATTAGGCTGCTTTCACACATCCGGCTTGAGCTCTGCGGCTCAATCCGGCTGTGCAAGCTATGCAACGGATGTGGTGAAAACACCGCATCCTTTGCATAAGTTTTTCCCTTGCGGCCCGTCCGTTTTTTGCCGCTTGCGGCATGCTACTGAGCATGCGCAGTGGCAAAAACCGCATGCGGTGGCCGGATGCGGTTTTTGCCGCATCCGGCCGCCATAGGCATGCATTGAAAAATGCGCCGCATCGTGCTAGGCAACGTTCCATCTGGCCGCCGCATCGGCTAAATCTGCCGCATGCGGCAAAAACCGGATGGAACGCAAGGCCATGCGGCACAATGCGGCACTAATTAAAGTCTATGCAGAATAAACGCAACCGGCAGCAAAAAAAACGGTTGCGATTTTCCTGCAAAGTGCCGGAGTGTGCCGCATTGCAGAAACCGGAGGTGTGAAAGCAGCCTTAGCCGCTCTGTCTAGTCTTCAGCAGTGTGTTAAACAGTGATCGGCATTTTCTTTTTCCTCTTATGTGGTGATACTTAGGAATTGAATTGAAAACTATTCCAATTCACAGAGGTCTTAGAAATTCAACTAAAAGTCAATCAGTCCCGGATCGATCCGCTTACACCTTCTAAGCACATTGTGCATTTGGCAATTCAAAGTCTGTATGTTACATACACTTCTAATACATTTGTAGAATTTTCTATAGTGAATGATTCTTTTACAACAAGCAATTCAAGTCTGAAAAGGATTAAAGTGCAAAATAACTGCAACAGTGTGTCAAGTTACTCAATACACATACACTGTTGCAGCAGTGACTGGATATTTTTGCTTGAAGCAATGAGTGTACGTTCCCTCCTCCTGGTGGAGCCAGAGCGGGGGCTTGTGGCCTCCTGAATACTCTCACTGTGAAGAATCAAGCAAACATGGCTGTTCCCAGCAGCGCCGTATTTGACTGCATTGTATTAGGAGCTGGAATCCAGGGTTCCTTCACTGCGTATCACTTAGCTAAAAACCAGAAGAAGACCCTACTGCTGGAGCAGGTACAAGGGGGGACTGTGCACTGAGCCGTCAGTTACTCATGTTCTATATCAAGTCACTAGGATAGTGCACAACACAAGGGAATACATAAGATTATCTCCAAGGCTTAACAAATTTTACATCTGTGAAACGACTTCTTAGAGAATAGCAAGAATTGTGGCGTTTTCTCGCTTCGTCTTGTGTTTACTCGGAATGTTGAACTTTGGAAGATTGGCGCAATTCATCAAACAGTCCTGACCCTCTCGGATTTACAGGCTGAGACCTTCTGTTATAAAGAAGAATAATATATTATCAATATTACTATATATTTATACCACAGGCTGCGATCTGTGTCCGTATTATTTATAGTTATATTTACAGTACTAACTGTGCTAGGCGCTTACATGTTACAAGCGTCTAATTAATTGCAACTTAAATCACAGGATCTTTAGGAAATTAATTGTCGGCCTTTATTAAGCTGTATATCATATGTGTATTAAATTAATGTAGCATTGATGTATGTGACAATGCTATTATGGTTACAGCAGATATTCATATTAAATCAGAGTTCGATATATTTCTCATTAAGACTAAATTATTACATTTTGCTCATTACAGCCAGCACTCACCAGGCTGAAATAAAATATGAATTTTAATGATTTACTATATGTACATAATGAAAAAAAAAAGCTGATACATTGTGACATAAAGTGGATGACCATTGCGCCAATATTTCATGGTTTTATTTATTTAAAACTATATAACAAAACAACAAAATGGCTGTTACAAGGGTACAGGTTAGGGTACGCTCAACCGAGCATATGAATCGGATGACTGCAATGCAAGAAAATCTCCCATTGCACTCAGACCAATGTTATTCAATGAGGGAGAGCCAATGGCCAGCTTTTTTCTCATCCAGATTCTGGATGAGAGAAAAGTCGCAACATGCTGCGATTGTCAGCGAGAGATGTGTCGCTCGCACCCATACAAGTCTATGGGTGAGAGAGAATCATCGCACTGCACTCGCATTACACCGGAGTGCAGTGCAATAATTGCATCAGCTGACAATGGAGGCGATGGGGAGATTAGTCCCTCCCTCTCCTCGACAGCTGTGATATGATCACAGGATCGGATCACAGTTGCATGACTCACGCTGGCAGCACAGCAGCTGAGTCATTAGCATATCGCATTCGCTGCAGTCGCATCAAATGCCATACCATCGTGTGAATCCAGCCTTAGTAGGCAGGTTGTATAGGAATCATCTGTCCAGCACTTGTACTGCAAATCTTGCGCTACGCAGTTTGCAGACTAGACATGCTGACATCTTATATGATTGTGAAATGTTACTGAACTTCTGTATTCATAGCCTTTAGGCCACGTTCACACTGTGAGTATTTGGTGAGTTTTTTACCTGTGTATTTGTAGCCATAACCAGGAGTGGGTAAAAAACACAGAAGTGGTGCCCGTGTTTCTGTTATACTTTTCCTCTGGTTGTCCCACTCCTGGTTTTGGCTACAAATAATGAGGTAAAAAACTCACCAAATACTGAATGTGTGCACGTGGCCTTATACTTTCCCCTGATCAGGGCTGGCATCACCAGCCTGACCTGGTCAAACAATAATGTGTATGCCATCGTAATGTGTGTGCCCCGCAGTAATGTTTATGACCTTCAGTAATGTGAATGCCCCCCAGTTATGTCTATGCCTCCAGTGATGTCTTTACCCCAGTAATGTCTATGCCCCCCAGTAAAGTCTATGCCCCGAGTGCTGTCTATGCTTTCCCAGTAATGTGTAAGCCCCCAGTGCTGTCTATGCTTCCCCATTGCTGTCTATGCTTCCCCAGTGCTGTCTATGCTTTCCCAGTGCTGTCTTTTCCCCCCAGTGTAGTCTATGTCCCCAGTGATGTGTATGCCCCCCAGTCATGTCTATGCCTCCCCAGTGATGTCTATGTCCCCAGTGATCTCTATTCCCCCCAGCCTCCCCAGTAAAGTCTATGCCCCCAGTGATGTCTATGCCCCCAGCCCCTCTTGTGATGGATTTTTCCCCATCCACCCCTGTGATGTGTATACTGTAGTCCCCATGTTTCCTGTGATGTATATACCATAGTCTCAGGGTGCACTTGTGCAGACTTCTCTGCTAGAAAGTGACACTGCCATGCTGGCACTCAAACAGAATTAAAGATACAGTGCTGGCCTATCAGTGTCACTGCTAGCACACACATCACAGTGCATTGTGTGTGGCCATGTCTATTAAAGTGTCGGCCATCAAGCAACACGCCCTGCACAACCACATGCTTGGGAAGAGCTTGGCAGAAAACAAGCAGGGGAGTTGTGCGAGACTTGTTGCCAGTTTCCCCATATTAAAAATAGTTCTAATATGTCTGTGTGTGTATGTATGATGTGCATATCTATGTACATCACTGTATATGACTTTGCATATATTTGTCAGTTTATACGTATTTTTGTGAATTTGTCTTCAAGTACAGTATGTATATGTATGAATGCCTGTATGTGAATGCATCTGTGTATGTGCATGTCGAAGTGTTCATGGGCCTACTGAGACTCTTTTGCCCAGGGACCATGAAACCTTCCTCTGATTGTTCCACTCCTGATTTTGGATTACAAATACTGAGGTAAAAAACTCACCAAATACTCAGCGTGTGGCCTTAAGCCTGCTTTACACGAGTCGATCTATCGTGCGATAGCACAAGCGATCGTACCCGCCCCCGTCGTTTTTGCGTCACGGGCAAATCGCTGCCCGTGGCGCACAAACTCGTTTAACCCCCGTCACACGCACTTACCTTCCGGACGACCTCGCTGTGGGCGACGAACGTCCACTTCCTGAAGTGGGAGGGACTTTCGGCATCACAGCGACGTCACACGGCAGCCGGCCAATAGAAGCGGAGGGGCGGAGATGAGCGGGATGTAAACATCCCGCCCACCTTCTTTCGTTCCATTAAGCCGGCGGGTGCCGTGGACGCAGGTATGCTGTGTTCATCGTTCCCGTGGTGTCACACGGCGCAACGTGTGATGCCACGGAAACGATGAACAACCTGCACCCATGAAAATAAACGATATTATGAAAGTTAATGACGAGTACACGATTCACGATTTGTGAGTGATACTGCGTCGCTAAGAGGTGTCACACGAGACGACGTTGTGTGCTATGCTGGATGTGTGTCACGAAAATCGTGACCCCGACGACATATCGCACAATATATCGTCTCGTGTAAAGCCCGCATTAGGGTTCGTTGATTGGAACAATTTTTGGGTCCATGTGCTGTCTGTGTGGAAAATAGATGGTGCATCTCCTGACACTAATACGTTCAGTCAGACTCAGTGGACGGGTGCAGCAGGTCCCTGCTATTTCCATGCACTAGTCTAGTCTGGAAATCGTACCAGACTGATGCATGCTACGACTTTCACATGGACTTTAAAATTTAAAATAAAAAAAAAAAACCACCATGTGAACTAAAACATAGACTAACATTATCCATTTTCTGCACATATAACATGTGGACTAAAAACATACACATAGGCTTCATTCAGTGGTTTATTTTTTCTGTGAGCTCCATAAATATGTGGTATTGAATTTTCATCAGTGTGTGTCAGTTTTTCCCATCAGTGTTTAATCCCCTTTCCTTGTATGCAAAATACTCATGATATCTCCCATGGCCTCATTCAGAAGCAAGTTCTAATTGATTATGGGAAAAAAAAGAACCGAGTTTCATCTGTGATTTTAATCAGTCTTATCAGAGTTTGGTCCAATTTTCATTAGTTTTCCTCATACAGTATGTGAAAAAAAAGTTTCTCCACCTATCTATCTATATATATAATTGCCTTATTCTGTCTGTCTGTCTGTCTGTCTGTCTGTCTGTCTATCTGTCTGTCTGTCTGTCATGCTCCAAAATTGTGTCCTTACGGTGACACAAAGCTGATTGGCCGCTGGGCTCGCCATGGCCCCGCCCTCCACACAGATTGGCCGCTCGCCCAGGCTGCGCCCCCACACGGATTGGCCAGCCGCTCGCCCAGGCTCCGCCCCCCCCACAGATTGGCCTCTCGCCCCGGCACCCTGCAGGCATTGGCAATTCGGCCACACCACGCCCCACCCCCCTCACGCAACGCACGCTAGCTCTGGCCCCAGCCCACCTCCCCCCGCGCATTCCCCGAACTGACACGGCTGTCACGGAGGTGAGTACTGTACTCCCCCCCCCCCTCTCCCCCCCCGCGCATTCCCCGAACTGACACGGCTGTCACGGAGGTGAGTACTGTACTCCCCCCCCCCGTCCCCCATCCCCCGCTCGCACGGGAGTGGTGTGGGCTCCCGTGCGAGCGGGGGACGGGATGCGTTGGCATGGTTACAAGCGCATCAAGGTCCTGCAGCGGCGGAATATCCACACGCACACACATAACAGCACACACACACACATACACACACATCAGATCACACTCACTCTCACACACACACCTCACACACACACCTCACACACACATCACATCGCATCCACACACTCACAGCATCCGGCGATATCGCTTGCTTCTCGGCCTCGATACTGTGCTGTTGTGACCTTCCAGGACCTGACGGAGGATCACATGGCCAAAAGCATGTGGTATCTCCGGATGTTGTGACTGTGAGCGCGTATGTGCGATATCGTCAGTGTCTGTGTGTGTGAGTGTATGCGATCGGGTGTGTGTGAGTGTCGGGATCGGGTGTGTGTGAGTGTATGCGATCGTGTGTGTGAGTGTCGGCAGAGGAGCACGGCGTGCTGGAGGAGGCTGGGAGCAGAGAGGCTGATCTTGGGGAAGGCTGGGAGGGGGAGGCTGATGCTGGGGGAGACTGGGAGGGGAAGGCTGATGCTGAAGGAGGCTGGGAGGAGGAGGCTGGGAGGAAGGATGCTGGGAGGAAGGAGGCTGGGAGGAGAGAGGCTGATCCTGGGGAAGGCTGGGATGGGGAGGCTGATGCTGAGGGAGGCTGGAAGGAGAGAGGCTGATGCTGGGGGAGGCTGGAAGGAGAGAGGCTGAGGCTGGGAGGAGAGAGGCTGATGCAGAGGGAGGCTGGGAGAGGAAAGCTGATGCTGGGGAAGGCTGGGAGGACGGAGGCTGGGAGGAGAGAGGCTGATCCTGGGGAAGGCTGGGAGAGAGAGGCTGATGCTGGGGGAGGCTGGAAGGAGAGAGGCTGATGCTGGGGGAGGCTGGAAGAAGAGAGGCTGATGCTGGGGGAGGCTGATGCTGGGGTGATGCTGGGGGAGGCTGGGAGGAGAGAGGCTGAGGCTGGGAGGAGAGAGGCTGATGCTGAGGGAGGCTGGGAGAGGAAAGCTGATGCTGGGGAAGGCTGGGAGGACGGAGGCTGGGAGGAGAGAGGCTGATCCTGGGGAAGGCTGGGAGAGAGAGGCTGATGCTGGGGGAGGCTGGAAGGAGAGAGGCTTATGCTGGGGGAGGCTGGAAGAAGAGAGGCTGATGCTGGGGGAGGCTGATGCTGGGGGAGGCTGGGAGGAGAGAGGCTGATGCTGGGGAAGGCTGGAGGAGAGAGAGGCTGATGCTGGGGACAGAGAGGAGAGGCTGATGCTGGGGACAGAGAGGCTGATGCTGGGGACAGAGAGGCTGATGCTGGGGACAGAGAGGCTGATGCTGGGATGAGAGAGGCTGATGCTGGGAGAAGAGAGGCTGATGCTGGGGACAGAGAGGCTGATGCTGGGGACAGAGAGGCTGATGCTGGGGACAGAGAGGCTGATGCTGGGGACAGAGAGGCTGATGCTGCGGGCAGAGAGGCTGATGCTGCGGGTAGAGAGGCTGATGCTGGCGCAGCATGGCGGATGGAGCACGTTTGGGAGTGCGCAGCATGGCGATGGGAGCACGTTTGGAAGTGGCGCAGCATGGCGGATGGAGCACGTTTGGGAGTGCGCAGCATGGCGGATGGAGCACGTTTGGGAGTGCGCAGCATGGCGGATGGAGCACGTTTGGGAGTGCGCAGCATGGCGGATGGAGCACGTTTGGGAGTGCGCAGCATGGCGGATGGAGCACGTTTGGGAGTGCGCAGCATGGCGGATGGAGCACGTTTGGGAGTGCGCAGCATGGCGGATGGAGCACGTTTTGGAGTGCGCAGCTTGGGGGATTCAGCACGATGGGGAGTGCGGGAGTATGGCGGATGGAGCATGTTTGGAAGTGCGCAGCATGGCGGATGGACCACGTTTGGGAGTGCGCAGCATGGCGGATGGACCACGTTTGGGAGTGCGCAGCATGGCTGATGGAGCACGTTTGGGAGTGCGCAGCATGGAGAGATGGAGCACGATGGGGGCGTGCGCAGCATAGGGGATGGAGCACGATGGGGAGTGCGCTGCATGGGGGGATGGAGCACGATGGGTGAGTGCAGAGTATGGCGAATGGAGCACGTTTGGGAGTGGGGCAGCATGGCGGATGGAGCACGTTTGGGAGTGCGCAGGTATGGGAGATGGAGCACGATGGAGGGTGCGCAGCATAGGGGATGGAGCACGTTTGGGAGTGCGCAGCATGGCGGATGGAGCACGTTTGGGAGTACGCAGCATGGGAGATGGAGCACGATGGGGACAAGTGCGCAGCATGGCGGATGGAGCACGTTTGGGAGCGTGCGCAGCATGGGGGATGGAGCACGATGGGGAGTGCGCAGCATGGCGGATGGAGCACGTTTGGGAAGTGCGCAGCATGGCGGATGGAGCACGTTTCTGAGTGCGCAGCATGGCGGATGGAGCACGTTTGGGAGGTGCGCAGGATGGGAGATGGAGCACGAAGGGGGGGTGGGCGCAGCATAGGGGATTGAGCACGATAGGGGAGTGCTCTGCATGGGGGATGGAGCACGATGGGGAGTGCGCTGCATGGGGGATGGAGCACGATGGGAAGTGCACACCTCCCCCCAACACACACACACGCACGCAGCGCGCGCGCACTGCACAACACACACCACACACACACTGGGAACCACAAACAACTGCCCTACACAGACACCCACACACAGCAAAACATACCTCCCCCCAAAACACACCACACACACACAAACCGCGCAACACACACATACAACGCTACACACACAGCACTCCACAAACAACGCAACACACAAACAACACTGCTCTCACCCCCCATCACACCCAGACAACACCCAGAACATGTACAGCGCCCTACACAAACACTTGGTAACTACACACAACAACATCTATATATATATATAACAAAAATCATACATGAACTACACAATACGTAAATTCTAGAATACCCGATGCGTAGAATCGGGCCACCTTCTAGTATATATATAATTGCCTTATTCTGTCTGTCTGTCTGTCTGTCTGTCTGTCTGTCTTGCTCCAAAATTGTGTCCTTACGGTGACAGAAAGCTGATTGGCCGCTGGGCTCGCCATGGCCCCGCCCCCCCGCACGGATTGGCTGCTCGCCTCGCCTCGGCTCCACCCCCCCACGGATTGGTCGCTCGCCTCGGCCTGGCCCCGCCCTCCGCATGGATTGGCTGCTCGCCCCGGCCCTCCGCACGCATCGCCAGACATAACCTTGCGCTGCTGGGATCGTGACGGAGCCGGTGAACGCTGGTAACCATTATACACATCGGGTAACTAAGGTCCCTTGGTTACCCGATGTGTATCATAGTTACCAGTGTACACCGGCTCCGTCACGATCCCAGCAGCGCCAGACATAACCTTGCGATGCTGGGATCTTGACGGAGCCCGTGAACGCTGGTAACCATTATACACATTGGGTAACTAAGGTCCCTTAGTTACCCGATGTGTATCATAGTTACCAGCGTACACTGGCTCCCGGTACACATGTGCAGGGAGCCGGCATTATACTCCTCTCCCCCCAGGACTACTCCTCCTATTACAGTCCTCCTATTATACTCCTCTCTGAGTATATTAGGAGAACTATTATAGCATGGGGGATGTAGCACGATGGGGGGTGCGCAGCATGGGGGATGTAGCACTATGGGGAGTGCGCAGCATGGGGGATGTAGCACGATGGGGAGTGCGCAGCATGGGGGATGTAGCACGATGGGGAGTGCGCAGCATGGGGGATGGAGCACGATGGGGGGTGCGCAGCATGGGGGATGTAGCACGATGGGGAGTGCGCAGCATGGGGATGTAGCACAGATGGGGAGTGCGCAGCATGGGGGATGTAGCACGATGGGGGAGTGCGCAGCATGACGGATGGAGCACGATGGGGGGGTGCGCAGCATGGGGGATGTAGCACGATGGGGAGTGCACAGCATGGGGGGATGTAGCACGATGGGGAGTGCGCAGCATGGCGGATGTAGCACGATGGGGGATGTAGCATGATGGGGGATGTAGCACGATGGGGGGTGCGCAGCATGGGGGATGTAGCACGATGGGGAGTGCGCAGCATGGGGATGTAGCACGATGGGGAGTGCGCAGCATGGGGGATGTAGCACGATGGGGAGTGCGCAGCATGGCGCATGGAGCACGATGGGGGGTGCGCAGCATGGGGGATGGAGCACGATGGGGAGTACGCAGCATGGGGGATGTAGCACGATGGGGAGTGCGTAGCATGGGGGATGGAGCACGATGGGAAGTGCGCAGCTTAGAGGATGGAGCACGATGGGGAGTGTGCAGCATGGGGGATGGAGCACGATGGGGGGTGCGCAGCATGGGGGATGGAGCACGATGGGGGGTGCGCAGCATGGGGGATGGAGCACGATGAGGAATGCACAGCATGGGGGATGAGGCACGATGGGGGGTGCGCAGCATGGGGGATGGAGCACGATGGGAGGTGCACACCTCCCCCCAACACACACACACACACAACACACCACACACACACTGGGAACCACAAACACCGCCATACACAGACACCCACACACACAGACAACGCTGCACACACACACAACACCCAACACACAAACACCGCGGCATACATAAATATACGCACATACCGCACAACACACACATTGCACAAAACATACCTCCCCCCAAAACACACCACACCCACACAAACCGCGCAACACACACAACGCGACAGACACACAGCGCTCCACAAACAACGCAACACACGCAACACACATACAACACCGCTCTCACCCCCCGCCACACCCAGACAACACCCAGAACATGTACAGCCCCTACACAAACACTTGGTAACTACACACAACAACATCTATATTTATATATATATATATATATATATATATATATATATATATATATATATATAAAACAAAAAACATACATGAACTACACAATACGTAAATCCTAGAATACCCGATGCGTAGAATCGGGCCACCTTCTAGTACTTATATAACAGTCCATAAAAATGACCGCACTTGAATGACATCTGAGTGCCGTTTGATTTTTTTTAGAAGGACCCATAGACTTGCATTATATGTGTCCATGATATTACACAGACCACTCAGTCAGGGAAAAGTCACAGACATAGATACACGTAATATTATCTGGGTAAAGCACACATAGCACTCGCACGTGAAAACTGATGTGAGAATGCACCCTACGGTTACAGTCATACATCTCTGTGAACTGTCCGTTTGGTGTCCGATTACTTTCTCAGACAGCACACTGACCCAGAGTCCAATAATGGATCTATACACACGTCCCTCTGTGAAACTCACAGAGCCAATTGTGAAATCTGTGAGTCAGGTCCTATTCCGATCCGTACAAATCAGTGGGGATCCGTGAAATATGAATACTTCTGCTTTGCTTCCGCGTCTTCTGGCTCCATTGCTTGGTGGTCAATAAGAATAAAAAAAAGAAACTTCTAGGGGTCTTTTTATTGGCTTGGGAACAAACACATGTCTACAGTGAAAGATGCTACTAGGATTCCACACTGATGAAAATAGGCTGACACCAGAGAATAAAACGGTCAATTTCTCATTGATAGTAAAATTTACACAAATCTGCGACTGTAGTAATAGATAGCCATTGAAAAGCAAACAGCACTAGGATACAACTGGGATGCCATCAGAATGCTGGCAGTGGTTCACTGACCTAAATACTTGCTGTAACAAGATTGTTCTGTGACTTGGGTCATGTCTCTATTTTTTTCAGACATATTTTCCCTATAGGCTTGAATAAGAAAATCCGCAAGAATAAAACGCACTAAAAACGCATGTAGACCACACATGACTTTATCATTAGGCCACGTGCAAACACTGTTTGGTGAGTTTTTTACCTCAGTATTTGTAGCTAAAACCAAACAGTGGAACAATTAGAGGAAAGTATAATAGAAACACGGGCACCACTGCTGTATTTACCACCCATTCCTGGTTTTGGCTACAAATAATGAGGGAAAAAACTCACCAAATACTCAATGTGTGCACATGGCCTCACTTGAAAGAGGTTGGCCACTACTTTATCCTTAGGATAAGTCATTAATGTCTGATTGCCTGGGGGCTAAAACCGACACCCCCGCCGATCAGCTCCTCAGCAGGCGGCCGTAAATGCTCAATGCCAGAGCTGCTCTGTCTTCTGATAGCGGCCGGGTACTGCACATCTGTCTCCTATTGATGTGAAAGGGAGGCAGATGTGCAGCACCTGACCATGACCACTATCAATTGACTGGGCAGCTCCGGAACTGAATATTGCCTGCTGCTGCCACCGGCATTGAAAGCGACTGATCGGTGGGGGTGCTGAGAGTCGGACCCCGGCCAATCAGACATTGATGACCTATCATAAGGATAGGCCATCAATGTAAAAGTAGTGGACAACCCATTTAATTATCCAAAACAAAGCCGTTTTATTTTAAAAAAATGACACACCAAAAAAGACATGGTGCAGCGGAAAAATCATGATTAAAAAGTGTGCACAAAGAACACACTCAGAAATGCAAAAAAAAAACAAAAAAAAAAACGAGTAGCCTAAGGCATTTTTTTTTTTGCAGTTTGTTGTCCAACCCTGCATGTCTTTCTTTCTCCCTGCAAAGTCTTTGAGAAATCAGAAATGCTGTACACACATTGCTTTTCTTTCCTTGCAGTTTTTGGGGCACAGAAAAACTGCAGCATGTCAGTTCTTTGTGTGTTTTTGTCCAGCATATTGTAGCCCTTCCAGCCATTGAGTTGACAAAAAAAAATAGCGTTGGACAAAAGCGCACAAAAAAAACGGGCAAAAAACATGTGCGTTTTTGTTGCATTTTCTGCCACAAGATGCAGTTTCTTTGTGAACAGTTTATCTGCAGTGTGTGCACGTAGCCCAATTTAGCTAATTGGTTCAGAAATGCTGCAGAAAATCTGTAGCATCAAAAATGTACCAAAGACTCATTGTGGGCTATGTCCACACGAATTAACTATATGTAGGATTTTCCATCCTTTTTTTTTTGGAAACTCTCCTGCATGTTATAGTACCTACATTTTCAATTTGATTTCACAAAATCTCATCCACTGCAGAAATTGACATGTCAAATGTTTGATCATATACTTTAATAATCAATTTCTTTTAATTAAAACTCATTAAGGCTAATTTTGAAATAGCAGAAAATAACAATACAGGTGATTAATATACTGCCCATAGAGGGTACAATACCCCTCACTCACTGTAATTGTATTAATGTGATACCCGTTATTTATATAGCACCATGTAAATTGTCTCTTCAGGGAGGAAGTAATCGAACTCTAGTGCCACCTATTAGAAGTAGCAATTCTAAAAGTCAAAAGTGGCCCTTTAACAAGCCTTTTCATATCACTTTCATGCCAGATCAGAACCTCAATTTGCAGACACGGTGTTTCAGGGTGATTGTCCCTTATCAGAGCAAAGTATGAGATCTGATCTGACTGTTTGAGAAGCTATAGTGGGGTCTAAGGGTACCTTCACACTTAGCGATGCAGCAGCGATCCGACCAGCGATCTGACCTGGTCAGGATCGCTGCTGCATCGCTACATGGTCGCTGGTGAGCTGTCAAACAGGCAGCTCTCACCAGCGACCAGTGAACAGCCCCCAGCCAGCAGCGACGTGCAAGCGACGCTGCGCTTGCACGGAGCCGGCGTCTGGAAGCTGCGGAGACTGGTAACTAAGGTAAACATCGGGTATGGTTACCCGATGTTTACATTAGTTACCAGCGCACACCGCTTAGCTGTGTGTGCAGGGAGCAGGGAGCCGCGCACACTGAGCGCTGGCTCCTTGCTCTCCTAGCTGCATTACACATCGGGTTAATTAACCCGATGTGTAATGCAGCTACATGTGCAGAGAGCAGGGAGCCGCGCACACTGCTTAGCGCTGGCTCCTTGCTCTCCTAGCTGCTGTACACATCGGGTTAATTAACCCGATGTGTACAGCAGCTACATGTGCAGAGAGCCGGAGCCGGCAGCACAGGCAGCGTGAGAGCTGCGGAGGCTGGTAACTAAGGTAAATATCGGGTAACCACCTTGGTTACCCGATGTTTATCTTGGATACAGCTTACCGCAGCTGCCAGACTTTGGCTCCTGCTCCCTGCTCGCTTCATTTCGTCACTCTCTCACTGTCACACACAGCGATCTGTGTGTCACAGTGGGAGAGCGCCTTTGAAGAAAACGAACCAGGGCTGTGTGTTACGAGCAGCGATCTCGCAGCAGGGGCCAGATCGCTGCTCAGTGTCACACACAGCGAGATCGCTAATGAGGTCACTGCTGCGTCACAAAAAGCGTGACTCAGCAGCGATCTCGGCAGCGAGCTCGCTGTGTGTGAAGCACCCCTAAGGGGAGAACTTTTCTCCCTGCGGAGACTGACAAACAAATCTGGCTGCCAGTGAGGAGTCTTATAGCTGCAATGCTCCTCTGGGAAACTTATATAGTACCAGAATGTTCATAATTCAGATTTCAGCACTATACACCAATTGTCACCACTCACACCAGATCCTCAGTCAGTTTCGGGTGGAAATTCATGCATGTGATTAGTTTGTCATTGTAGTGTATGATTACTCAGTCATTATCCATCTCATAAAACAGTACAACACAATAATTAACAATTCTTCATGGATTACAAAACATTTGGGCATCATTGGGGGTGGGGAATTTATGATGGCATTTTTATATGCCAGTCTTGAATCAAAATAATGTTGGAGTAATGAGCACTAGACTCTTAAAGGGAATCTGTCACCAGGTTATTGCCACCTAATCTAAAAGCAGCATAGAGACAGAGATCCTGATTCCAGCGATGTGTCACATACTGGGCTTATTAGTTTAGTTTTCATAAAATCACTATTTATTTAGCAGGAGATTACCATCAGAGGACTACTTGGCATGCTGCCAGGTAGTCCAGAAGCTCCGTGAGCTCGTTATAACCCTACTCTAAATTCAAATACTGCTAGATCTGCAGGAGAGTAAACACTAATTTTTATCAAAATGACAGTAAACCGCCCAGTAAGGGACACATCGCTGGAAACAGGATCTCTGCCCCTACATTATGCTGCTCTCAGATGGAGGAGCAAAAACCTGGTGACAGATTCCCTTTAAATAGATTTGGTGTATGTTTGAACTTATTGTGTGCCAGAAAATGTAATTGATGCCAGCCACGAGCTGGTGTAGAATTCAGCTACAATATGTTACTTTTTCTGCCATACTTTATAATACATTTGGAAGATTATAGAAATGTTGCTATATCCCAATGATGGAGATTTCTCTAGATTCTTCTAGAAAACAATCAATGAAAAATAAACAGAACTGTGATGCAACTCTGATGCCATCTATGTGCTGCAAGAGTTTATCATAGACCAATAGACTGGCACTGGCAGGATGGCACCATGACGGAAACTCAATCAACAAAACAGCCGCTTTGATGGGTCTGTGAAGGACAAAAAGTTGTAAAATTTGTAACCTTTTTGATGCTCCTAAACCTGTATAGAAAGAATGATAAATGATAAATTCCCCCGTGTTTGAAACTCGCCACCCAGCATCATGTCTATGCTCATGCAGTATACACCATGTCTATGCCACACAGTGTACACCCGGTCTATGCCCATGCAGTGTACACCCCATCTATGCCCATGCAGTGTACACCCCGTCTGTGCCCATGCAGTGTACACCCCGTCTGTGCCCATGCAGTGTACACCACATCTATGCCCATGCAGTATACACTGTGTTTATGCCCATGCAGTATACACCGCGTCTATGCCCATGCAGTATACGGTACGTCTTCTGTTGACTCTTAATAATATAATGCAATTTGTACAGAATACATTTTTTTGTGCAAAATAGTACTGAAGATTACTTTTTAGCCATACACCTTGTAAGAATTTCCTAGTGTATTTGATGATGTAGCCTAAAGCCTGCTTTACATGTTACGATTCTGCATACGATATCGCATGCGATCGTAACCACCCCCATCGTATGTGCGGCACGTTCAATTTTGTTGAATGTGCCTGTCGCGGGCGGAGGAGGGGACGCCGCGCTCTCACACTGCTCGGGTCCGGCTGCCGCTGCGGCTGCTGCGGCCTGCTGCTGCTGCTCGGTGGCTCGAGCGATGGGCCGGATCCCGGGGACTCGAGCGGAGCTCCTCGCCCGTGAGTGAAAGGGGTTTGGTTTCTGGGATAGTTTATTGTCCGTGACGCCACCCACGGTTGTGGTGATTTGTGTGGACACCACCGCTGCTCTGTATGGGGATCCCAGGAGCGGTGACAGGGAGCAGCAAAGTTGTTGGTTCTCCCCTCCGTGGGTAGGGGGTAGTTGTCCCGGGGCCCAGTGATGAGGTGGGTGATGCAGGGCTTGGTGGGGTGCAGGGACGCGGGGGCAGCGCTGTGCCTCACGGCACTGTGGTACTCACTCAGCCTGAGATGATGACACAGTTCTCGGTAAAACACACGGCTGAAAAGACGGTTCCCACGGATGGCTGCAGTTGCTATTCCCCAGTAGTTGACGGTGACGGTCCCTTTTCCTGCACCTAAGTTGATGTTGGTAGCGATGGGTTCCCACCGGTAACCCGCTCCCCGGCTTGGATATGGGCCGGAGGAGCTCTACTTTGCCCGCAGGCGCTGGCCCTGAGAAACTGGTGGCCTGGCGGTGGCGGTGTCTCTCTGTAATGGTTGGACTGTTGCCTTCAATCGGGACTTGCTTGTTGGGAGACCCAGAGGTCCCCTTCACTAACGGATTTGGCAAATTCACGGCGACTCCTAGCCTTGCCGGGATCCGAAAGGCCCCTGCCAATGGTGCTGACTGTTCTTCGTATACCGCTCCGGTACCGCCGGGCCACCACCCGTCCGCGGTCCTTTCGGCAACCTCCAAGCAGCCACCCCTGCAGACGGTCACCGCCGTGACCAACTTCAGGCTGTCTTAACTGTCACTTTCCCTTTTACTTCAGCTTCTCTCCTTTGCTCCTCTACCACTTTACTTCCTTCTACTTCCTCCTCCTAAACTGAACTGCCTGGTTCTCCCGCCTCCAGGGCTGTGAACTCCTCGGTGCGCGGAGCCAACCGCCTGGCCCACCCCCCCTGGTGTGGACATCAGCCCCTGGAGGAAGGCAACAAGGATTTTTGGTTAGCTTTGATGTTCCTATCTGGGGTGTAGGGTGTGGTGGTGTTATGACCTGTGACCCCTGGCTTGCCCAGGGCGTCACATGCCGCACAAACGGATAACCCCCGTCACACGTACTTACCCGTCCATACAACCTCGATGTGGGCGGCGAACGTCCACTTCCTGGAGTGGGAGGAACGTTCGGCGTCATATCGACGTCATGAGGCAGCCGGCCAATAGAAGCGGAGGGGCGGAGATGAGCGGGACGTAAACATCCCGCCCACCTCCTTCCTTCCACAATACCGGCCGGGAGCCGCAGGACGCAGGTAAGATCTGTTCATCGTTCCCGGGGTGTCACACACTGCAATGTGTGCTACCCCGGGTACGATGAACAATCTAACGTGCAATCCATGAGGAATGAATGACGTGCGTGCGATGAACGTTTTACTGTTCAATCGCAATCGCATGTAGCTGTTGCACACTACAATGTACCTTACAATGCCAGATGTGCGTCACTTACAACGTGACCCCGCCGACACATCGTAAGATATATTGTAGTGTGTAAAGCGGGCTTTAGTTTACCTGACTGGTAGAATGGGGAGTTACAAAATACCATACGGTACTACATACATAGACCCAAGTACCAGCTGCACAGTGAAGCAATCTAGGTTCAGAAATATACCAAAGATGTTTTAGCCATAATGGGGTCTATTTCATTAGTAATACATCGGGGGGGATTCCACCCACAGTAAGGAGGTTAATTTATAAGTCTATGAACATGGACTTCAAAATATATGTACTGTATTATTTCAAGGACTTATTCATATTTCATCTCTTTTGCCAATTAAAAAGGCCCATAAAGCTCTATGGCAAATGAATAAAATACAGGTGAAACTAAATGTGATCCATATGTTATTCATAAAGCATCAATATATCATCAGTAGAAAAACTGGAAGACAAGAAGCGCAAAGATAGGGTCTTATCACATGGTACCCGGGGGGTATCTAACGGGGGGAGCTCACCTTGTATAGTTGTGTGAATCACAACTAACTGTAGTGCGTCTGTATTTCACGGCTGCCGCAGCCCCACATGATGTGGAAGATGACCCTTGAATAGATAGGGATGAATGCCGTGCTGCCATAGGGTGAGGCAATCTATAATTTTCTCAGTGATTTTATTTCAACTCATTTCGGAAAAATACCCCTCTCCTTCTTCCTGAACAAAGACAGGGGTATCTCTTCAAATTGAATTGTAAAATCACTTTGATAAAATTACAGATTGTGTCTCTCACGGCAGCACGGCATTTATCCCTATCTATTCAACGGTAATCTAATATATCATTAGTACAATAGAAAAAAGATATTCATGCTAGGGATTGACCCATCACATGATGGACATAAACAGCAGCCAACAGACCCTACAGACTATGAGAATCACCTGGGTTTCCATTATGCTATCGGTCATTTTACTGCCATAATGAGGCAAAGGGTTCATTCTCACGATCATATTTTCAGTCCGAGTGCTATCCATGAAAAACACTGACATCACACACAGCACTCGGACCAATGTAATTTTATTCAGCTGTTTAGATTACGTTTTTTTTTCATGGATAAATTTCTGCATGTATTTTGTTCAGAACTGTAGAGGCCGGCAAAAGCTTAAATCCTCCCCCCTAACACTAACCTTACCGCTCACCTGGCCAGGCACTCTCGCAGTCTTTGGTGAATGACCACTGCCCACGATCCCATCCTCATGGCCTCTTCTTAACTCATGCTTCCCTATAGAACAGGACTTCCAGACGTGACTTGGCCTCAGAAATCACAGCTTGTCACAATGCCACAAAGTTGCGATGCACCATGACCTTTGAGGTCTTATCACAGTCGGAAGTCATGTTCTAGAGTGAAGAAACTGGCATGCAATTGCAGAAAGAAGAGGCCATGAGGATCAAATAAACAGACAGTAGGGATCAGGGGGGTGGAACAGGTGTGCAGCATGTTGAGTATTAGGTTTATTTTTTCATTTTTTACTTGTCATATTCATTATGTTCTGGGGTCTGGGGAGACTCCAGAGTATCATAGAGAATATTCAATTAAGAAAAACTTTTATGCAATTGAGTTTTTTGGTAAAATCCACGTGATTTGGCAAAATCGAATCCCAAATTTGAATCTGTGGGTATGATAGCATGATTTCCAAAAGCCAGTGTCATCACATCTCCCAGAAATCTTGCGCATGTACGCGGCTCATTTCTGCAGCGTCGGTGCACCTGCAAAACCAGGTATACATGTCCCGGCTTCAGAGAAGCGCACTGTACATGATCGTAAGTGCAGAAGCTTTTTTTCTGGTCATACACTGACACTGCGATGACGCCAGGTCTTGGAAATCATGTTATCATGCCCACAGGGGTGTGATAACATAGAAATAGGGCCGACTAGTCTGGGGAAATAATGCCCCTTGCATTAGTCACAGGACTAAATTAGCTAATTATTAAAAGTTCACTGTATAAATGCTTTTTTTTTAAAGGGCCCTTATGAGCTGCGGCCACCACCAGTGATGTCTTCTAAACAGCATTCCAGAACACTGTATATAAGAGCCCAGGCCAATCTGTATAACATAAAAAACACTTTTATAACACCTAGATGGTCTGATGGTTGTCACTGGTCTTGTTCCGGCGCCTACTCTCTTCTTGCAATTGCCGTCCTCCTTTTCAGCCCCGTGTGCTTGATGTGTCCTGCATTATTCACAGAAAGGCCTCAATTGTGCATGTGCACTTTGATCTGCTCTGCTGAGAGCAGAGCAAAGTATTGTAATGTGCAGACACGAGAAAAGGTCAAAGCCCCCCAGCGCATGTGCACTACAGTGCATTGATCTGCCCTCAGCCTGGCAGATCAAAGTGCGCATGCACAGGAGCACAATGGAGGCCTGACTGTGAAATGATGCAGGACACTTCATGCACATGGGGCTGGGCAGGTTGACAGTGATAGCACATGATGGAGGAGGCGCCGGACCAAGAGCAGCGACACCCATCGGACCGAAACACCCCTAGTTGAGAATTACAAAGGTGTTTTTTACATTATACAGAGTGGCCTGGGCTCTTATATACAGTATTCTGGAATACTGTATATAAGAGCTCGTTGGTGGTGGCCGCAGCTTATAAGGGGAAAACCTGGTGACAGGTTCCCTTTAAACATTAATTTTGGTAAATGACATTATGCAGGGCTGGTTAGGCAGGGAAATTTGGCATACACATGAGAATGCTGCTGGGTTGGAGGACATAGGGGACTTGCCAAGTTCCCTTTAACTTATGCTCCTCATCTTTATCTTGTAGGGATAAATGTTCCATAGGTAGGACCAGTCTTCATGAAAAAAATCAACTGGTCAGAACAATATATTTGTTATAAACTTAATTTTTGAATTATACTGTATGCATATTATTCACATTAATTACTAATCAGAAAGAAATCTAATTCCGGATTGCCCAAACTGGCCTCCTGTTGTGCGTAGATACATTTTGTGAAATATACACATACAGTATGAAATACTTTTCAATTATATAATGTAGTTGGGACATTTTTTGTGAAGTGGTAAAATAGAGCAGTTCAATGCAGTATGATGATATCACATCAATGTAGGGATCATATCTAATGAAATGATCGAATTGACAAGAGAGAATTATGTTTTAGTACAAAGATCTCTGCTACATTTCAAGAAAGTCCTTCAAAATGTTACCTCTTCCTCTTTTTTTTCAATGCTCAGAGTCTTTTTTTATAAGTTCCTGTGAGGAAGGGATCAGATATTTTTAGATTCCCATTTTCAAAAGATTAATTACAATAGTGCTTCAAGAGCAAAAGTGAGGAATAATTCTTCAAGTGTATTTTCATAGTTAATATAAAAAGTGTAATGGTCCTTAGCAAGCATTGGAGATTAATGTATGTTCAAGCCTGCATATTTCGGAGATATATGACTTCCCAGAAATAATTCTTAGGGACCGGCTTCCATTACTTTCTGGTTTAATGTATTTTTATATTTTGTTTGTAAAAATTATTTGACTTAAAGGTAAATGACAAATGATGAAAGTACAATAAGCAGTATTTTGTACCAGCAATTAAAACACTACTCCATATTTTTTTTTTCTATTTCACCACTGGAGGGGTATCACTAATGCATGTTCCCTGCCCCTAATAATTTACCTTCCAGCTGCCATCTTCTTCTGTTCCCAGCGCTGCTCCGGTTGTCTTTTGCTGGTTGCGTCTTTCCAGATCATTCAAGTGTTTGTTAGACAAACCGTAGGTCACTTATCAAAGTAAGTGTAGAAGAGCCAGAACGAGACTCTTATATAGTGGCGTAACTAGAGTCCGATGGGCCCCCCGACATGTTGGTCAGATGTCCGGACAGTTGTAGTATTCTAAATCCTATAAAGACAGTTGCCACCCCTCCCCCTTCATTGTGTAGAACTGACCCCCCCATCATGTACAAATGTCCTCCATCCTGCACCACTTCCTGGTAAATATGACCCCATCCTGGTATATATGGCCCCATCATGGTGCCATCCTGGTATATATCTCCCCTTTATGGTACATCATGGTATATACGGCCTTATCCTTGTATATATGTCTCTACCATGGCCCCATCCTGCTGTATGACCCCATTATGGCTATATCCTGGTATTTATGTCTCCATATTGGCTTATCCTAGTATTTATGTCCCCATCATGGCTCATCCTAGTATATGTACATATGCTGGGCCCCATCCTGGTTTATATGGTCCCATAATGGCCCCATCCTGGCCACATTCTGGTACATATGATACCCTACTAATACTCACCTTTCCCCCTCTCCCCCGGTGTTTTCCTCCAATGATGGCATGCCGCAACTGACCAGCGTGTAAGCAGTGCAGCGCATGATGATTACTGCATGATTACTGTCATGTACAGTGCACCCACTTACAGCGCAGTCTGCTGCCGGGTGCTGGCATATTCTCTGCTCCTCTGGCCTTGGATTATGGGTGTAGGGAGCAGCGAATATTCATAGCCTTAATTGGCAGCCAGTAAATTGCAGTGCAGGGACTCAATGGGTCTCCATGCTACGATATATTTTAGCTAGATGCACCCCTTCGGACAAACATCTAGCTGAAAGAGACACTAAGGCTGATGGGCCCCCTGTAGCCCCGGGGCCGGTCGCAGTCGCGCTCGCTGTAACCACAATCATTGCGCCCGTGCTCTTATAGACTTACATTTAGAATTAGTGACTATTAGCTCTGACTTTTGACCAATCAGGAGCTGCGATCAGAAGATGGCAGAACGGGACTGCAGTGGAGCCCAGAAGAGCAGAAAATGGAGGTTGGTAAGTACATTACTAGAGGCAGAGAACATGCATCAGTGGTAAAATAAAAATTACTGGAGTTGTGGATGGGATTGATAGTAAAGTGTCAGTCTTTGCTGATAACACCAAACTATGTAGGATATTAAAAACTGACCTTGATATCATTTGTACAAAATAATAACAACAACTAAATTAAGGCGTCATATGTATTTTAAGTCTTTGCTGACGACAGCAATCTATGTAGGATTTTAAAAATGGACCTTGATAGTTCAATATTACAAAACAATCTGGATAAGATGTCAGAATAGGCAGATACTTGGCAAATGAGACATAATGTTGATAAATGTAAAGTACTGCACCTAGGAAGGAGTAATCCTACATATATGTGCATATACATTAAATGGAAGTAAACTCGGGACTACAGAACAGGAGAAGGACTTTGGGATTCTGGTTACAAATAAGCTGAGCAGCAGCACTCAATGTCAGGCAGCAGCTGCTAAAGCAAACAAGATTTTATGGTGTATAAAAAGAGAGATTAGATCCCGGGATCCCAACGTATTGTTACCCCTCTATAAATCACTTGTAAGGCCACATCTGGAATATGGAATCCAGTTTTGGGCTCCACATTTTAAAAATGACATTCAGAAATTAGTCAGCTCAAAGGCAGCAAATAGATTATTACAAGGAATGGAGGCCTACCACGTGATTAGAGGCTGGAAAAGTTGGATTTGTTTAACTTAGAAAAAAGATGTTTCAGAGGAGATCATTTATATGTATAAATACATGTGTGGTCAATAGAAAGGACTGGCCCATGACTTATTCCTTCCAAAGGCAATACTACGGACCAGAGGGCATTCCCTGTGAGTGGAAAAAAAGCGATTCCGGCAGCTAAATAGGAAAGGGTTCTTTAAAGTTAGAGCGGCCAGACTGTGGAATGCCCTACCACAAGAGTTAGTAATGGCAGATACTATAACAGCTTTCAAAAAAGGGCTGGATGATTTCCTCAGTATGCACAACATTGTTGGTTATACATGATTTAATTGCAGACTACACTGTGTGCAGAATTATTAGGCAAATGAGTATTTTGATCACATGATACTTTTTATACATGTTGTCCTACTCCAAGCTGTATAGGCTTGAGAGCCAACTACCAATTAAGTAAATCAGGTGATGTGAATATTTATAATGAGGAGGGGTGTGATGTAATGACATCAACACCCTATATAAGGTGTGCTTAATTATTAGGCAACTTCCTTTCGTTTGGCAAAATGGGTGAAATGAGAGATTTGAAAGGCTCTGAAAAGTCCAAAATTGTGAGATGTCTTGCAGAGGGATGCAGCAGTCTTGAAATTGCAAAACTTTTGAAGTGTGATCACCGAACAATCAAGCGTTTCATGGCAAATAGTCAACAGGGTCGCAAGAAGCGTGTTGGGCAAAAAAGGCGCAAAATAACTGCCCATGAATTGAGGAAAATCAAGCGTGAAGCTGCCAAGATGCCATGTGCCACCAATATTTCAGAGCTGCAACGTTACTGGAGTATCAAAAAGCACAAGGTGTACCATACTCAGGGACATGGGCAAGGTAAGGAAGGCTGAAAAACGACCACCTTTGAAAAAGAAACATAAGATAAAACGTCAAGACTGGGCCAAGAAATATCTTAAGACTGATTTTTTCAAAGGTTTTATGGACTGATGAAATGAGAGTGACTCTTGATGGGCCAGATGGATGGGCCAGAGGCTGGATCAGTAAAGGGCATAAAGCTCCACTCCGACTCAGATGCCAGCAAGGTGGAGCTGGGGTACTGGTATGGGCTGGTATCATCAAAGATGAATTTGTGGGACCTTTTTGGGTTGAGGATGGAGTGAAGCTCAACTCCCAGACCTACTGCTAGTTTCTGGAAGACAACTTCTTCAAGCAGTGGTACAGGAAGAAGTCGGTATTGTTAAAAACAACCATGATTTTCATGCAAGACAATGCTCCATCACATGCATCCAACTACTCAACAGCGTGGCTGGCCAGTAAAGGTCTAAAAGATGAAAAAATAATGACATGACCCCCTTGTTCACCTGATCTGAACCCCATAGAGAACCTGTGGTCCCTCATAAAATGTGAGATCTGCAAGGAAGGAAAACAGTACACCTCTCGGAACAGTGTCTGGGAGGCTGTGGTGGCTGCTGCACGCAATGTTGATCGTAAACAGATCAAGCAACTGAGAGAATCTATGGATGGTAGGCTGTTGAGAGTCATCATAAAGAAAGGTGGCTATATTGGTCACTAATTTTTTGGGGTTTTGTTTTTGCATGTCAGAAATGTTTAATTCTAAATTTTGTTCAGTTATATTGGTTTACCTGGTGAAAATAAACAAGTGAGATGGTAATATATTTGGTTTTTTTTTTTAAAGTTGCCTAATAATTCTGCACAGTAATAGTTACCTAAGAAAAACAGGAGAACAAATGTGGTTTGAATGCAAAAAAGGTATACACCAAATTTTATTACAACATGAAAAATTCAATGAAGCACAAGGGTAAACATATATGTGCAAAAGACAGAGTTCACATTGGCACTAGAAAAAGTAATCACATGGAAAAAGTATCATTAAATAACACCTATTTTGGATAACATTGTAAACCATGTGATAACAGAGAATAATAGCTGGTAAAAAGGTTGCTGGTAAAAAGCAATCAATAAACAGTCAGCAGCACACAAAAAGCCATCAGCCTGTAGCAATCACATGGAAAAAGTTTCATTAAATAGTACCTCAATTGGATAACATTGTAAACCATGTGATAGCAGAGAGCAATAGCTGGTAAGAAGCTGCTGGTAGAGAGCAGGCAGTAAACAGTCAGCAGCACAGAAAAAGCCATCAGCCTGTAGGAACTACATACCAGCTATTGTTCTCTCTTATCACATGGTTTACAATGTTATCCAAAATAGGTGTTAAGCTGGTGTCGCACTAAACGACAGCGACAACGACGTCGCTGTTACGTCACAATTTTCGGTGACGTAACAGCGACCTTGTAAGTCGCTGTTATGATCGCTGCTTAGCTGTCAAACACAGCAGAAGCAGCGATCATAAGGTCGCTGTGCTACATGTTCAGAGAGCAGGGAGCCGCGCTTAGCGCTGGCTCCTTGCTCTCCTGCAGCACACATCGGGTTAATTAACCCGATGTGTGCTGCAGCTACATGTCACAGTGCAGAGAGCAGGGAGCCGCGCGCACTGCTTAGCGCTGGCTCCTTGCTCTCTTTGCTACAGTATGCATCGGGTTAATTACCCGATGCGTACTGCAGCCACATGTCACAGTGCAGGAGCCGGCGCTGGCAGCAAGAGCGGAGGCTGGTAACCAGCGTAAACATCGGGTAACTAGGGAAAGGTCTTCCCTTGGTTACCCGATGTTTACGCTGGTTACAGCTTACCGCAGCTGCCAGTGCCGGCTCCTGATCGCTTCATTTCGTCGCTCTCTCGCTGTCACACACAGCGATGTGTGTGTCACAGCGGGAGAGTGACGACCAAAAAATGAAGCTGGACATTCAGCAACGAGCAACGACCTCACAGCAGGGGCCAGCTCGTTGCTGGATGTCACACACAGCAACAGCGACGGGACGTCGCTGCAACGTCACAGAAAATGGTGACGTAGCAGCGACGTCGTTGTCGTCGTCGTTATGTGTGACACCAGCTTTATTTAATGATACTTTTTCCATGTGATTACTTTTTCTAGTGCCAATGTGAACTCTGTCTTTTGCACATATATGTTTACCCTTGTGCTTCATTGAATTTTTCATGTTGTAATAAAATTTGGTGTATACCTTTTTTGCATTCAAACCACATTTGTTCTCCTGTTTTTCTTATATTCCTTAAGTGGTTTTTGCACTTTCTATTTATGGTTAACCACACAGGTTTTTCCATATATTTGTAATGCTTTTTAGCATGTTCTATTTATGAATACATGTTGTTGATATTTCCTATGGATATAAATGTATAAGTAATAGTTACCTGCACAAACAGATATCCTCTTAAGATAGCCAAATCTAAAAAAAATCTACTCAAACTTCTAAAAATATTAAGCTTTAATATTTGAGTCTTTTGTGTGGATTGAGAACATAGTTGTTGATCAATAATAAAAAAAATCCTCAAAAATACAACTTGCCTAATAATTCTGCACACGGTGTATATAATTGTTGGAGGAAGGTTGAACTAGATGGACTTAGGTCTTTTTTCAACCTTTGTAACTATGTAACTATGAGTTTTACTTTCAGTGATCCAGGTTGAAGTCCCCCAGTGGAATAAATAAAATGAAAAAAAAGTCTTCAAAAATATGTAAACTAAACCAAAAATATAAAACTAAATATCCAAACTTTAAATATATTACATTATTTACTAAGAATGGTGAATAAGAAAGGGAACAGAAAGTTCTTTGCAATATGTTAACTCAAATAGTTGCACGCGTTTCTCTGCTTAGCAGATCCCAAGGGTTTTCACTGGTGCAATAATACAATAATAAAGAATAAACATGGGTGCTCACAATGCTAGAAGCAAAGAGCAATACATGGAAAAAGACAAAGCACTCCATCAGAATAATAAAATAGACAAACTTTATTTAACACAATAACTGTAAAGGGTACTTTACATGCTGCGATATCAGTACCGATATCGCTAGCGAGCGTACCCTCCCCCGTCGGTTGTGCGTCATGGGCAAATTGCTGCCCGTGACGCACAACATCGCTTACACCCGTCACACGGACTTACCTTTCCTGCGACGTCGATCTGGCCGGCGATCCGCCTCCTTTCTAAGGGGGCGGTTTGTGCGGCGCCACAGCGACGTCACACGGCAGCCGTCCAATAGCAGAGGAGGGGTGGAGATGAGCGGCTGGAACATGCCGTCCACCTCCTTCCTTCCTCATTGCCGGTGGACGGAGGTAAGGAGGAGATGTTCATCAGTCCTGCGGTGTCACACATAGCGATGTCTGCTGCCGCAGGAACGACAAACAACATCGCTACTGACCAGACAACGATTTTTCATAAATAAACCACCTATCACAGATGATTTTTCTTCTTTGGCGATCGTTTAAGGTCGCTCCAGCCTGTCACACGCTGCGATGTCGCTAACGGCGCCGGATGTGCGTCACAAACACTGTGACCCCGACGATATATCGTTAGCGATGTTGCAGCGTGTAAATGGCCCTTAAAACCACTAAAACACAACAATGCAAATACAAATACAAACAGTGGCCAGCCAGAGGAAATATATACAAAAAAATGTTATTATACGTACCCAACTGATAAAAATAAGTCACAGAAGCAGTAAGAAGCCAGAGAGGTAAAATTGAACCATAGATGTCACAATAAATCATAGCAGGCAGTATGATAATAGCATGGTTCAAGTCTATAAGACAGAACCATGTACAATATACAGGTTATTGCCAAATACCTATCAAAAAGAAACAAATGTTACACAAAACTCCGTGCTTATATGGCCACAGGGGGACTCAGACCTGTATCAAGGTAAACGGAGGCTATAAAGCTGAAAGCCCAGAGCTAACTCCAAAATGTGAATGAAGTGAGCTGGTAGCAGTGGGTCAGCAAACAACCTGGTACAAGAAAAGATGTTCAAGGTGCGGTAAAGAAACCGGCATGTGGTCAAGCCATGGCAAGGAGAGGGGGGAGGGAAAGTGAGTGCAATCCCCACACGTATCGCTGACTAAGCCAGCTTTGTCAGGAGGTGGTGATACTGAAGTTGCACATAGGGCTATGAATAGGCATAACAATTATAAACATTGATTACCAGTGTGTTCAGAGCAGTTGAGCAAGTGCATGGCTTACATAGTCTCAACACATGTCGCTGAGTGGGATAAGGACCAGGAAATGAGACACCGCGTGTGTGCTAGTAGCTGTGACAAAGGACGGTGTCCCCTTGAAAAAATAGTGCATGTGTTCTGCTATACTACACATGAGACCCGGGGATAGCAATAGCATGTGTGCCTGTAAGAAGGCAACGAACAACGCATTGCCAAGAGCCATACAGCGCATGCATATAATGCCGATGACCTATACAATCCCACCACAATCAGCGCATATGTTTGGAAAGCAGCATGAGAAAGCATGGTACTTGAGTCAGTATGATCACTAATGGCGCATACCATTAGAGAGCCGCATAAATAAGTACGGCACTTATGTTAGACCATTTAGGACGCATCATGCACCCCGGCTTCAGAAGAAGGACAACAAAGATGGCCGAAAGAGGAGGAACTGGCACCGGAAAATGGAGACGCCCATATGACCTCACTCCACCGCAGCGTCCGTTTAGGTAAGCATTATAAAGTGATTTTTATGTTCTACACAGCGGCCTGGGCTCTTATATACAGCATGTTAGAATGCACTGTGGTTGCCGCAGCTTATGGGCCCCAAATCTGGAGATAGATTCCCTTTAAGCAGAGCTCAGAAAGCAGGCCCCACTTACACCAGGCTCTCCATTTACAATGTCTATAGACAGTGATGTGCTAATCACAGCAAAGGTGTTACGGACTAGCTGACCACTAGCTGACCTAGTCTGACAATGATAATTTCTGTAAGCTAAAATAAACATTGCAGGGAAAACAACTGCACACAGTATGAAAAGAGATAATCACTGAAATCTCTGTGTTAACCCATACAGCATGTCTTCAGATTACAAAGCAAAGACCTGATGACAGGTTCCCTTTAAATGCATATTCAGTGGACAGATTAAGTCGATGAGATGAGGCAGAGTTGCAATGCAAAAAAAGAGGTAGTTGTCAGATATCCAAGGACAGGATCCAAAAGGGCATCTGATGTTTAATCAGCATAATAAACAAGGATCAAAACTGGATCAGAAACAAAGGTGAATCAAATAATAGCTGAGCCAGGATTATAGCAATAAAATAACTGGAAATGGCATAGTGGTGCGCACATCACCAAGCATGAGAGAAATGCACTGCCCCTTCACAGATCTGTTTTCTGGGTGGCAAGTGCTTCTGACAGTAGCATAGACAGGCAGAGGGGAGAGAAGTTGTGGCTCTTGGATGGTAGGAATTAACAAAAAACATTAAAGAATAAAATTAAAATGAAAAATACTTGTTATAAATTTAAAGTAATTCAGATGTATCAAAACTCAATGAGTAAAACTGGCCTTGTCGCCTACTGCAACCATCTAACCTGCAGTTTCCATGTCATCCTACAAGTTTGAATAGTTTAAACTGGATTCTGGTTGCTATGGGCAACAAACACAGTTTTGTTTTTTCCTTAGAGAGATGTGATAAGTTTGACCCAAGTTGAAAGCAACATGTCTCAGCCGCTACTCAGTAGCCAGCGGTATCGTTGGCTTTTCCATACCTACCATACTAAGAATATATAAGTGCAGAGGAGTGATGAGTGAACACTACTATGCTCGGGTGCTCGATACTCGTAACAAATAGTGATGAGTGGGCACTATCACGATCGGGTGCTCGGTGCTCATAACGAATAGTGATGAGTGAGCACTACCATGCTCGGGTGCTCGGTGCTCATAACGAATAGTGATGAGCGGGCACTACCATGCTCATGTGCTGGGTACTCATAATGAATAGTGATGAGTGAGCACTACCATGCTCAGGTGCTGGGTACTCATAATGAATAGTGATGAGTGGGCACTATCATGCTCAGGTGCTGGGTATTCGTAATGAATAGTGATGACTGAGCACTACCATGCTTGGGTGCTCAGTACTCGTAATGAATAGTGATGAGCAACTGTGGGAGGCAGCATGAGGAGGCAGTGGTAGTCGTGTGTTCAGGGGTCAACAGGCCGCAGCCCCATGCCTCCCTGTCACTACACCACTTTAAGGACGACTCCTGCACTGTCCACTCTTTACTCCACTTTCACACTGAGTCAGTAAAAGGCACACAGTGGTATACTTTTCAACCAATGAAAACTTTACTTATTTTCTCAGTAACATGTACAGCTTTCAGCTTCTTCATTGCATCTATAGCATCAATCTTCTTCTTCACTATCCGGACACCATTTGTGGTCCCATAGGGGTTCCCTCCAGACTCCATCCTACAATGCAGTTTCATGGCCGACCGCTTTCCTGGAACCTGGACTCCGTAAGACACTGCTAGGCCCCTCATCCCCCTGTCTGAAATCACACTAGCACAGACAGAATAAAATAGTCTTTTTGGCCACTCCATCCACCCAAAGGGATTTCTTGCGCATTGGAAGGGCCACGTATGACAGCACTCCTCGTTCATGCTTAGGCCAGAACCAATACATACCCTACTCCTGAGGGCGCAACTGACCTTCAATCTCGCAGAGGGTTTCCTAGGGTATTTGTATCCAGGAAAACGGACACCTCCCCGACCAACCGGAATGTACCCCTCTTCTGGGGATGCAGTTAGACAAGTCTCTATGTGCAGGATCCCATGTGTCAGCGATCGTAGGGGTAACCCTTAGGGTCCACAAATTTAGTAAATAGATTAGGGCTTCCTTTCAATGTCTTCTCCTAGGGACTCTCCTACCCCTGTTCCTTTCTACTGTGCTTTTTATAAGCTGCTCTCCTCCTCTTCCTTAACCCTTAGCCTGCCTACCCAGGTGCCAGGACTGCTGTCCCTCAGCCACACTGCCACCTGGTGGCCACTTACACAAAATACTATGTCAAGTTCAAAATGACGATGATGATGGTGAGACTCAAAAGGTCTCTCAGGATCTGGCTGCTGTTACAAATCAATGTCATGTGTGCACACGAGAATGAAGAATAACTGGACAGCAAGTCAGTTACATCTATCTCCATGACTGGCTCTTGACCAAGTAATCTTTATTATTTGAAAAAACTAGACCGAGCAGTAAGGGGGTGTAAACAAAAGTTTTAGTCCAATCAAGTATCGTAGGGCAGGGCTTCATGATGTAGAGAGATCTGCACATCCTCCTTGGATTGGTCAGTCCAGGCTCAAGGAATTTCTTTTGTCTATCGTCCCATGTGCAAAACAGGAAATGGCAGCCATCTTCAAGCTATATATATATATATATTGTGTCTAAGGAAAAATCACTGAATATGTAATATACATATATACATGTTAGTAAGAAACAAAAGCATTCACAAATATGTGTGTTAGTTCACATCTACTGAACTATATAACTGAGTCTATGAAATGGCTGAATTAAGTATTTTTATATACTCAATTCTTGTCTTCAACAGTCCCCCCTAAAGACTTACTTCTGCCATTTCTAAATTCTAAGGGTACTGTGTTCCCTTAGGAAGAGAGGTAGAAAGATCTATCGAAAAACCTGCCTAACTGAACGTTGAAACATGGGCGGAAAGGGGAAGTGTTTTTTTTCACCAGTTTGAGACCAAGGACTCCTAGGCGAGTCCTCACCCTTTGTAGTTGGACTTTCCCATGTCTCAAGGTTCTCTAAGTCCTCTCTTCTAACTGTTCTCGCAATGCTGGTCTAAGACTGTACAGGGTTTTCTGAAAAGGATAAGTATGAGCAGAACGCTCAGTGCAGCTCTGGTTGATCAACCCTTCTCCAATGCGAGGCGTGGATCCATAGATTTTTCTGCGGTTGGATCGGCTCCTCTAATGTTGACTCATGGGTCTTTCTCGCTTGTCGTTTAGGATCAATCAGTCTCCTGACTGGAGACCGTATGCTAATAGCTCTGATTTAAGATCTGGAATTGGAAAATACACCTGATTATCACACTATTCAGTCAATTATATAAAAATATACATGCCTGTGTCAAACCAAAAAACTTCTTACATAAAGACCTGTTTATTACGAAAACAAACAAAACAAAACATACATTTTGTACACGATTTGCCAGTTTCCACTTTTCTATAAAATATACACTTTTTGTAAACACATTTTTTTTTTTTACATACCACCTTTATGTGCTTCTCAACAATAATGTCGGTTTCTGCACTGGAATGCCTCTGACCAAACCTGGAGAGAAATTTACACAACACGCACAGACTTGCATACAACATGCTCATGATATATATCTATAATGAGTTTGCAGTCTCTAAAAATGGGTAGAGTAGGTGCAGGGTGTTTCTGCGGACTCTTTACAGTTTTTCTCACTTCATTTTAGGCACATGTCTTACAAGACTCGGTGAGTCTGTCCACCTGGGTACTGAACCCTGGTGTCTCCAAAGCACACACTGACAATTGTCTTTCACAGATGTTACCTGGGCCATCATTATGAAGAGCTCTCATGGCAGAGAAAGCTTATCACCCTTTATCCACAGACCTTCCTCAGTCAGCTGGCTCCCTGCATGTCACACTCCATTCCTTGTTGTTTTGCTTGTTCCTGTAGGGATTTAAGAACACAAGGAGTGACAGAAGTCACTGACGTGACCAGTGTCACCGAGGCATGGTCGGTATTGGTGAAAGACTCTCAACTCTAGGCCCGTTCACTGCTTCTTGGTCAGCTGCACCTGTGCGGGGATCTCCATCCGATTCCATCAGCTCAGATCTAGACTTTCTCTTCAGCATACCTAATTCATTTGACAATAGGAAAAGATCTACAACCTACATACACATCTAAAGACTCTTACCCACTCCTGTTCTACCCATCTAGAGAGGGCATTTAATACGTCACTGCCTCCTGTATCGATAGGAGGGGAGAGTGGCTCAAATTTAACTACCTCATGTTGTGTAACTTGTAGCATATCCAGTGCAGAATCGACCACCATCTGGTTTCATCTATAAAAACAAAAGCTAAAAAATATACATTAGATCATTCTTATAACTTTAACTCTGACCATAACACAGTTAGTGGTCATCTATACTTCATATGACTGAAAATACTAAATAAATAAACAAATAAACATATAAGACAAGACTTTCCTATTTCAGTTAACAGATATACCTCATAGTAATCTAATAAAGATAACCTGTGGGAAAAAGGTCAGCTTCAAAACCTATCTAATATGCCTGCTGCACCCTCGAAGAAACTGGAGAATATAATTAATACCTTATTCCCCCCTTGCTTAATTGTTTATTTACCAATATGGCAAAATTCAGAGTTTTTATACTGGTATGCCCTAAAACAAAAGATAAAACAGCAGGTAATAAATTAGCTACATACTAAAACCTAAAATGAACAAACACTGAAAATAACGTATATCTTACAACAATATACATTGCTGGGGAATTTTAAAACCTTACGATAAACAACACTGTATCCATAAAGAAAAGAAAAACCTTTGATAGTAGAAATAACTGAGACATGATTAAATGACAGCTGTGACTGGGCGACTAACCTGCAAAAATATATAAATTGTTTAGAAATAATCATAAAACAGAAAAGGTGATAGAGTCACAAAATAAAAATATATTGTTCAAATAAATCGCCATTAAAAAACAAAACAACACAAAAAATAAATCGCACATCCCATGAAATCTAATATTCCCTATTCAGGTATAAGCAGTAAACTAAAAATGGGAAATCCTGAACTCTAAGGGTTAAACCAAACTTACGTCACTATTGGGGAAAGACACATTCCATTCGTATCTCTGACTATTTATCAATTCAGTAAAAATTTCACTTACTTATCTTTGACTTGCATGTATTGGATAGCTGAGTAAACAAATATACTATTTATACTTATTCAAATGTGTTAGTCATATACACCAGAGAACACCTCCCACCGGGGATGGGTGGAGAGCTTTGAACAAAGAGCCATTGCGAGGGGTGTGGCTTATGAGGTGTACTGCCATCAGTGGGTGTAGCAAGTCGGCTGCCACAGGAAGTTCCAGGCACCTGACTTCCGGGTCTAGCATCCATGTTGTGACTCCCTGGGTGTACTGGGAGTGGCTGGAACTACGTAGTAAACCAGGGATACTTTTAGTGCCTGTAAATTTGCATTCCAGCATACAAAGGAGAGATTTGATTAGCACCAGATATGATGACTTCTAAAGGAAAACAATGAGGTACAGCTAGACAAAGACATTTAGTGATTCTACAAACAGCAACACACAGTGAATAGGGTCTTTGTCCTCCAGTATACTCTCACTGGAGATTAATCTGAACTTCAATACATGGGTTGCAGCCTGCCATCTAGTGGTAGTCCAACGATTTTACACAACTTTTTGCAATCTTTTATATTTTTTCCGTTTTTTTTTTGTAACTAGGGCGACAGCGTTCTCAGCTCTTACTAAAAACAACATATTTATTTTTTGAACAGAGTATACAGTGCTCTAATTGGACCGGCCAACTCCAACCGGAATTCTTTCCCCGCCTCGTTTGCATATCCAATGCAAACAGAGACTTGCGTCTAATACGCAGGGGAATCCGCTAATTCCGACACTTTTAACTTAACTAAAATGAAATCCTTTCCCGCCTCGTTATGAAGACCTACCCCCTCATAACAGTGGCTCACATTTAAAACGCAGGGGAATATGCTAATTCCACTTTAAGTTAACAGAACCCTTCCCGCCTCGTTTATTATTTATTTAATATTTAATATCTAATAAACAGTGGCTGTGTCATCTGCAACACAGGGGAATCGCTAGTTCTCATACTTCTGTTCAAAAACAAACAATTGTAGATACTGAAAAACGCATGAACCCATCAGTTTTTGTTCCAATCCAAACCAAAATAGCATTTGTCTTTCTTTCAAATCATTACAACTCCTCCGTTTGCTGTACTACACAAAGGCTGCTGTTGCGTCCTGTATATTAGCCCACTGACCCCTCCTTTCTCCTCACTCCAAGCAGCTATGGGTATATGACACCTCCTCTCTCCCTTTCAATGCAAAGACCACGGCAGTGGGGGATTACTAACACACACTGACCCCCCTTCTTCCTTGCTTCCTGCTCTCTTCTGTTCTCAGCGAAAAAATGCAGGCTGCGTAATTCGATCTCCGCTCTGTCTCTGTCTCAAGCAGCCGATGGGCAATGGCCAACACACACTGACCCCCCTTAATGCTGCCCTCTCGGCTAAAGAACGTAGCTGCGTGAGTGAGTGACCCCCCCATCTTTTTCTTGCTTTCCTCTTAGTGGAGAAATGCAGGGACGTAGAGTTGCAGTCTGTCCCTGCCAAAGTAGCCAGTGGGGGACTGACCCCCTTCCTTTTTGTGTAAGAGACTGCAGGCACGCTGAGCTTCTCTCCACCATTTCTATAGCTGTCTGCTCAGACAATTAACTCTCCGAGAACTAAACAGAGAAATCACAAGCCTGATTAACCATACACTATATACAAATCAACAGCTAATCAAAAAGCCCCCCATTTCTACCTTACTTACAGCAAATCAATAATACAGACAGCCAGAGCCTTTAACACCTAAAAGCCAGCACCTATAGGGTCTGGGTCCTTTTCTAGGTCACCGGCGAGCGACAGTCACACCGTTAGGTCTCCGGTGCACTACCATTCTCCGGACTAGTGACCACCCCCTTTCGCCAGGTGTCTTTCTAACCACAGGTAAAACAGCACACACAATGTATATGATGCTTACCGCAGAATGAAGGGTGATCAAGTCCTCGATATCGAGCAACACCTGGATACTTGTGGAGTAGCCCCCAGACGTCCGGAAAATGGAAGATCTGACTCACCCTTATCTGTGGCCCCACACTTGGTGCGCCAACTGTCAAGTTCAAAATGACGATGATGATGGTGAGACTCAAAAGGTCTCTCAGGATCTGGCTGCTGTTTCAAATCAATGTCATGTGTGCACACGAGAATGAAGAATAACTGGACAGCAAGTCAGTTACATCTATCTCCATGACTGGCTGTTGACCAAGTAATCTTTATTATTTGAAAAAACTAGACCGAGCAGTTAGGGGGTGTAAACAAAAGTTTTAGTCCAATCAAGTATCGTAGGGCAGGGCTTCATGACGTAGAGAGATCTGCACATCCTCCTTGGATTGGTCAGTCCAGGCTCAAGGAATTTCTTTTGTCTATCGTCCCATGTGCAAAACAGGAAATGGCAGCCATCTTCAAGCTATATATATATATATATATATTGTGTCTAAGGAAAAATCACTGAATATGTAATATACATATATACATGTTAGTAAGAAACAAAAGCATTCACAAATATGTGTGTTAGTTCACATCTACTGAACTACCGTATATAACTGAGTCTATGAAATGGCTGAATTAAGTATTTTTATATACTCAATTCTTGTCCTCAACAACTATACATCGTTATACATAAGACATTAAACATTCAGTGTGATGGCTATTTCTGCAGGGGTGGGCAAAGCCCTGACCCCCACCCCCCCTTACACGAGCAGTACCATGCTCGGGTGCTCAGTATTTTTAACAAATAGTGATGAGCGAGTACTACCATGCTTGGGTGCTCGTACGCATAACGAATAGTGATGAACAGGCACTACCATTCTTGGGTGGTTGGTACTCGTAACGAGCAGTCTGAGGCTCGGACGGGCTCGACTCGTGTACTGAGTATAATTGAAGTCAACGGGAGAACTCAAGCTCAAGCCAGAAGATCTTCCATTATACTCGCTACACGAGTCGAGCCTGTCTGAGCGTCCAACTGTTTGTTACAAGTACGTTGTCACGGGCAGCCTAGCCTGGCTTCGTTGCCCCGAGGCATACAGTAAATGGTGGGGGAGAAAATTGGGGTAGTAGTAGGATGTATGTTGTGATGCCACTTGTGGAATGCGGCCAGGGAATGAGCCGCCGCTGCTGTCACAGTCCTCCGGGGCGGATGGTATTAGCAGCCTGTGATGGTATCGCTCCCCACAGGTGGAGCGGGCGCTGGGGAGGAGGATGAGAGGAGTAGTGATGGCGTTTGGCGCCGGGGCGCGGGGCGGCGGTGCTAGTAATCAAGAGACAGAGTCTATGGCTGCGGTTCCAGGTGTCTTTACTCACTCTTTGGTGCTGTTTGCCCGGGTAATACTGGTCACATGCTGTGATGGCTCCGCTGACCCCGGATAAGTTTGGAAAAGTCACCGTGTTGAAACGAAGAAGAAAGTCCTTTGTCAGAGTTGTCCTTGTAGCTGTGAGGCACCTGGGCTGAGCGGTACACCCCCAGCCCCAGGTCCTCTGTAGAGAAGGAAGAAGTGGTGTCATGTCCCAGAACTGATGTCCCGGGTAGACTGACTAGTGATTGTGTGAGTTTGCTCCTCTTCTACCCCAAGTGCAACCCGTCCCCCCAGTGTGTTGTCCTAGTTACCGGGGCAGTCCCAAGCCCTGTGTTGGCCACCCACCTGCCTACCCTACTTCAGCTCCACAGAAAGAAGTCTCCTAAGCTATATGTAAAGTGTAAATGTGGAACACCGGTGAATACCCCCCTCCTTACCTCGAGGTGAATACCGCAACTTGGATGAGCTGCAATACTCTGTGGTGACTGAAGCCTCAGGGGCACCACATTATCATGATTGGAATCATTTGATATCGTGTCATCTCCCTTAATCTCACGGCCCTTGAATATGTTTCGGTGCCTGTCCTTCCTTCCATTGCTTTTTGGTTGCTTACACAGAACAAAGCACAAGCAGAGCTCCAGGTGTTCAATAATATTTCTATATTGACAAAACCCAATTACATGTTCTTCAGATCCGGCAATTGTCCCTTAATATTATACTCCACCAC